>NW_026606168.1:10495000-11010000 GCF_029834395.1 Sorex fumeus
CTGGCGTATGAGGGCAGTCTCCCCATCCCTACCAAGCCCTGCCCTCTGCTTCCTGCCCCCTGGGCACTTCAGCGGCCAGCTGTCCGAGGGCAGTCTTCCTCTTCCCCTCTGCTCCCCTTCCCAACCAGGACCAGCATCTCATCTGTGCTTCTGTTGGCTGGGAGCTGAGTGGTGGCCACTGAGGAATGACCATCGGTGGTAAAAGTGGCAGGGGTGCAGTAGTAGGGGTGAGTTCTGTGGGGTCCCTTAGTGACAGTTCTTCTGCTGTATCTCAGACCTTCTCGGGGCCTGGAGACTCTGGAAGCTTCTAGGCTGCACACCAGCTTTAGCAGTGGACATTGGAGTCTGGGGCATCCTGTCCAGGTTGTGCTTGGTTGAGGCAGGGGTCTGGGCAGCACGGGCTCAGGGCCAGACCAGTCCCTTCACATTGGCGACCAGCACCGTGTGTCTTGGCCAGTGCCTGAGTCTCTTCCGCAGACAGAACGTTTCCAAAATCAGGTGGGCGGGAGGGAGAAAAAGTCACTCAAGTGATCCTTTGGTTGTGAATTCAGCAGTAGCACTGTAGCACTATCCTCCCATTTTTCATTAATTTGCTTGAGCAGGCCCAGTAACATGTTTATTGTGAGACTTGTTGTTACTTTGTTTGGCATATCGAATGCGTCATGGGTAGCTTGCCAGACTTTGCCGTGCGGACAAGATACTCTCAGTAGCTTGCCGGGCTCTCCGAGAGGGGTGAAGGACAGGCCGGCCATATGCAAGGCTAACTCCCTACCGCAGAGCTGTTGCTCCAGTGTAGGTGGAAATTCAAGGTGAAAAAAAGTGAAGGTGATCCCACAACCACCACCATGTAGAATCATTCAACTGCTCAGCTTTATGATTAAATCTCGAAAGGGGGTGTTTGGGAAAAGGAGCACAATGGGGGAGGGAAGTGGTGGGATTGGATTATTGAATGCCCATAACCAATGCCTCATGAACAGCTCTGTAAACCATGGTGTATAAATACCGGGAGGAAAGTGAAAGTGCAAAGTAAAAAAATTGCAGGCCAGGAGCTGACTCAGTGGGGGCCCGGCAACTATGCTTGCTGGTGGTAGGTTCGAGTCTAGCACTCGATATGGTCCCCTGAGCCCATCATTATTATTATCATTGTTTTATTATTATTGCTGTTGTTGGTTTTGGGTTCTTACTCAGCAGTGTTGTGGGACCCGGGCCACGCCCAGTGGTGTTCAGGGACCACCAGGATGGTGATACTGGAAGAAAGGAATTCAAATGTGCCAAGTACCAGAACCAGGGCGTCACACACACCTCACGTGCTCCCTACTGTTTGCTGCATCACACAGCTTGTTGTTGCTTTGTATTAGAGGGTTGGTGACTTGGGCCATGCCTGCCAGTGCTCTGGAGTCCTGACTCTGTGCCTAGGAGCTACTCCTGGCAGTGCTCAGGGGCTGGCTGAAGCGACTGCATGCAAGGCTGGCGCTTGCCTTGTGTGGAGCAGCCCCAGGACTGTGTTCACTTGTCTTGGGAACCGCATCATGCCCAGTGTGCTTCCCCACCTCAGACACCCATGTCCCTGCTGTGTGACCCCACGTCACAGCCCCCTTTCCCTGCCTGTGTGACCTCAACTAAAAGCTCCCTGTCCTGCCTCTTCGACACCACACCAGTGTCCCAACCCCTGCCACAACAGATTCACTACTCTTGCCTGCATGAGCTGACCTCAGCGCCCCGCACCTGAGTCCATGGGACCCCACCTCAGATGTCCTGGTGCATGCCTTTGTGACCTCACTTAAGAGCTACTAGTTCATGACTCTGTGACCCCACAAAGACCCACACATGAGGGCCATTGTCTCTTGCATGACCTGCCTCAGAGTTCTGGTCCTTGCCAGTGTGACCTCACCTCGTATCCCCCTCTCCTTGCCTGTGTGACTTCACCTCAGAGCCCAGGTTTCTGCTTGTGTGACCTCTCCTCAGAGCCCTCTGTATAACATCACCTCAAAGTCCCCTACGACCCTGCTTGTGTGACCTCACGTCACAGCCCACTGTCCCTTATGTTTGTGATTCAATCCGTGTTGCTTGTCCCGGCTTCTTTGTCCACTTTAGAGTTTGTTTTTGCCTGTGATGCCCAAAGGAGAACTGTGACCCACCTCCGATCTTCCAGAACTGCCAGTGTGGGCCCATGTCAGAGTCCTTCTCCGTGTCTTTGTGACCCTCTTCTGTCCCTGTCACCGTCATTGTGCTCCATCTCACAAGACCTCATTCCTGCCTGTATGACCCATGCCAGAGTCCCTATCGCTGTTGGTCTGACCCTCCCAGGGACACACGTCTGTCAGTGTGCCCACCTGACAAACCCTTGTCTCACTTGTGTGACCCTGTCCTGTGTGTGTTACTGTGACCGAACCCAGGCCTCTGACTACTTCCCTAGCTCAGAATCTGCTGTCCTGTCTTGGGTGACAGCCAACAGAAGCATGTCTCTGTTCATTTAACCCCACATCAGAGCTTCTTGTCATGGCCCTGCTGACCCTATGTAAGACCATCACTAATTTGACCCAGAGCCCCCGGTCTCCACTGTGTGACCTCAACTCAGTGCCCATGCCCCTGCATTCTGGCATGATCTCAGAAAAGAAACTGATCTCAGCATAGGCCTCTCCCCACAGGCTACTCAGAATCCTCGTACCTGACTTTGTGACCCTGCCTCAGAGACATTTCCCTGCCTGCGTGACACAGGTTTGTACTCTATCTTTGATGTGACCCACCTTAGTTCTTGCTGTCCCTCACCTACCTTACCTCAGTAACCTGTGCCCTTACCTTTGTGACAACCCCTCATGCTCCATGTTTTTGCCTATGTGACCTCCACGGGGACTTTTGAGCATGACCTTTGTGTGACACACTTCAGATCCCCATGACCCTGCTTGTGTAACCCCACTTCAGACCTTCTTATCTCTGCTTGTGTGACCTCACCTCAGAGCCCAGTGCCCTGCCCATGTGATCCTACCTCAGAGACCCTTTTCCCTGCTCGTGTGACCTACCTCAGAGCCTCGTATCTTGCAGTTGTGTCCCCATATCAGAGCGTTGTTTCGTGCCTGTGTGATCAGAACTCAAACCTCATGTTCTTACTAGTGTGATCATCCACTTCAGATCCAGTCAATGCCACCTACGATCCCCACAGCCTTGCCTGTAAAATCACAAGTGAGCATCCCATGTTCCTGCTTTTATGACCTCACCTCAGAGTTGTATGTCCCTGCTTGTGTCACCTCAACTCAGAGCCGTGTACCCTGCTTGTTTATCCCCACTTTAGAGTACCACGTCCCTGCTTGTGTTTGAGGTTCCTGTTCTGCGAATACACCTCAGTGCGCATATTCCTGCCATGTGGCCCACCTGAGTCATTTTCTCCTGTCCGAGTGATCCCACTGTAGTGCCCCATGTCCCTGCTTGTGTGACATCTCCTCAGAGCCCTATCCCAGCTTGTGTCGCCTCACCTCAGAGCCTTGCTTTGTGACACCTCATCCCAGTGTCCCATGTCTCCGCAACTTTGACCAACCTCAGAGCCCTGTGTCCCTGCCCATGTGACCTCAGATTCCCATGACTCTACATAAGAGACCCTACCTCAGAGCTACGTACCCTACTCTTTGCCCGTAATCAGAGCACATGTGTCTGCTTTTGTGACCCTCCCCCCCTTAGAGTCCCACATCCTAGACATGTAACCTCCCCTGTGTTCTGTGTCCCTGCCTGTGTGATCTCAACTTGGATCTCTGTGTCAGAGCTGATGTCAGTGCCCTATGTCCCACACATGTGACCACTCCTCAGAGATCCTTGTTCTTACTTGTGTGCCCCCTCCACAGATCATGAGTCCCCAACCATGTGATCCAACCTCAGAGCCCTGTGTCCCTCCAAACTTGAGCCCGTCTCAAAAGCCCATGTCCCTGCCTTTGGCCTCACAGGGAGTGAGCCCAGGGCTGTCTCTGCCATGCGGGTGTCCCCCAGAAGCCCCCAGCCCCATCTCTTCCCCTGGTCCTCAGCCATTCTGCTGCTTGGCTGGAGGGCACAGTGGTACTTCAGATGGGGGAAGGGTCTGGCCCTGGGCAGGGCTCAGTGGAACTGAGGGTCCTCCCCGATGGGCAAGGGCCCTCAGCATGGAGGAGAGGGGAGCCACGCTGAGCATCCCAGTGCTCAGCATGGGGTGCACTGCAGAGCACCCGGCTCCTCCCTGCCCTCCTTCACCCTGACAGGGCGATGCCCACTCACCTCCTCAGAGAGAAAATCACAGTGCAGGCGCCACACAGATTGCAACAACTTTATTATAGAACAAACATTATGCTATAGTATTTTCTAAGTTAAACTATAGGCAAACATATTTCATTATGTGAATCATACAGAGGAGTCGATCTAAGGTAATTGAGTATCCTCAGTTATTGACCTTATGTGATGACAGTCCCGGTACCCTTCTGGTGACACTGTAGGACCAATGTTCCAATGTTAACCAGGGGAGAAAACTGTGGGGCAGTGGGAGATGGGTCGGGAGGGCAGGGTGGAGTGGGTGCCCAGATGGTGTCGGGCAAAGCACATGTCCATGGTGGGCAGCAGAGATGGGTACCAGATGGTCATGGGGAGACATTTCTGGAACAATATGAATGGTAATGGGAGGTGCTGAGAAACTTTTCAGACTGGGGGGTCCCAGGGTGTCTGAGTGGGGGTGTCTGACCGTGAGGCCTCAGGCCAGAAGGGCCGCATGGGGCAGTAGACCCTGAACCCTGTGTCCCCTAACGCCTAAACTTCCGGGCTGGGGCACCCTGACCCTGCTACCCATAGGGGGCAACAAGTGATCGCCGGTGCCATGCCACGCGGGTGGCACCACCGCTCGAGCCCTGCTGGGGTGTGGTCAGGTGTGGGAGCACACGCTGCCATGCAGGTGGGACCTGGTTGGCGCGACCTATTTGGGCCCCCTGGTGCCACACTCGACCCATGGCACTGCTGGTCAGGCCCTGCTGGGGTGCGGGCACATTGAGGGCACACGGTGCAATGCAGGTGGGACCTGGTTGGCATGATTGATAAGTGGCTGCTGGTACTGGGCGTGCTGGGTGGCACTCCTTTTCGAGCCCTGTGGGGGTGCGGGCACATAGGGGGGCACAGGATGCCCTGCAGGTGGGACCTGGTTGGGGGCAGCCACAAGTGGCTGCTGGTACCACATCAGCCAGGTGGCACCACTGGCTGAGCCCTGCTGGGCTGCGGGCCTAGGCTTCAGAGTAGCAGGAGCCACAAGTGGCCGCTGGTACCACCCCTGCTGGGTGGCACCACTTTTCAAGCCCTGCTGGGGTGCGGGCACATAGCGGGGCACAGGGTGCGACACCTGTGGGATCTGGGTGGTGGGTGCAGGCACAGGTGCCCCCTGGGTACCGCTTGGCCCTGGTGCCTTGGGAGGCACAAGCAGCCTAGGGGGTGGAAGGCTGGTCCGCCCTGGGGACCACTTAGTCACGGCATGTTGGGAGGCCTGAGCTGCCACGGAGGTGCAAATTGGAAGGCTGGCTTGGGTACAGGGCCACCTTGGGTGCCACTTGGTCCCAGAACTTTGTGGGCCACGGGCTTCGGCGCCGAAGGGAGCTGCATGGCAGGCACAGGCACAGGGGCGCCCTGGGTGCCATTTGGGCCCGGTCCAGCTCCCGGCTGGTGTCTCTTACTTTGTGGGCCTTGCAGCTTCGCACGGTTGTCTCTCTTCCACTTTGAGTGCTGCTGCGATATGCCTGCGGCCTGGATGCGGGTCACCTGGCCCTGGGGTGCAGCCATCGCAGCGTGTGGCTGTGTCATGGGGACACTGGGTGGATCCACCTCCATGTCACTGAGTGGTTCCCCTTGGGATTCAGCGTTCATGTCGCTGAGTGGTTCCCCTTGGGATTCAGCGTTCATGTCGCTGAGTGGTTCCCCTTGAGATTCCGCATCCATGGACTGAATGCTGCTCCCGCAGGACACAACTTCCATCGATTCCACGTCACTAAGACAGGCCTGCGTGTCCTTGGTGGATACAACCTGGCCATCATCAGGGGCTTGTGGCCACCCTATGACTGCGGGTGCAGCTGGGGCGGGCACTGCCGTCGGGAGCGGAGGCGGAGGGGCCTCCTTCTGGGGCGCTGGGGCCCCCTTCTAGGCTAGGGCCGGGGTCACCACCCGGCCATGAGGAGTCTTCTGGTCTTGCAGGGCCTCACAGTGATGCGTTCCCCTCTGGAAGGAGGGGGATTTCCGTGGACATTAGACCATTGCCTCGCCCCAGTCCTCCTCCTGGCGAGTGGGGCATCCGTGCTGGTCAGAGGGGACTAACTGCGGGCCCTGAGGTCGAGCCTGCTGGCCCTAGTGGCCCTGACCATAGTGCGGGCCAAGCTGGCTATGGGAGACAGGCCCCTGCCCATAGGCCCCTGTGGGCTGACCACTGGGCCCTGGCCGTGGGTACTAAGTTGGTGGGCCGTGGAGATAAGGCCCCGGGTTGTAGGGATAAGGGGCGTGGGGCTGAGGCTGCCCTGGGCCCACAGTACCCCCATGTGCATGGTGCCTAGGCTGGTCGCGGCATCCCCAGGTCCTGGTGGAACCACATGTTGGACAGTCTCTGCGTCATCTTGGGTCAGGACTCTGCAGATCACAGGCCACACTCAGACCCTGGCATCCCAGAGACGCACACTCCCTCCCTGCCAGTGGGGCTCTTCCTCCACCTTTGGGGTCCCCAGGGGTCACACAAAAACCATTTTATTGTTTGGTTGATTTGGGGGCTACACCTCATGGTGCCCAGGGCTGAGTCCAGGTATGCCTCAGGGGTCCCTCCTGGTGGGTCTGGGGGCCCATCTCTGGAGCCTGGGAGCGAGTTTGGGTCATGCAAGTCATGTGCTGTCAGCCCAGAAGACTCCTCCTATCTGGGGAGTCCCATCCTCCTCCCTAGAGGCTCCCTGGACTCCTCCCTCTGGACTCCCACCTTTCTCCCTTGGGATTTTCCACCCTCCTCCCTGGGGACTCCCACCCTCCTCCATAGGGGCTTCTCTACCCCCATCTTGGACTCCCACCGTCCTCCCTAGGGAGTCCTTTGAGTCTTCGCCCTGGACTCCCACCCTCCTCCCTGGGGATTCCCTCCCGCTTCCCTAGGGGCTCCCTGGACACCTCCATCTGGACTCCCACCCTTCTCCCTAGGGACTCCTTGGACTCTCCCCTCTGGACTCTCACCTTTCTACCCTTGGGTTTCTCTCCCTTCTCCCTCGAGACTTCCACTCTCTTCCCTTGGGATTCCTTGGAGTTCTCCCTCTCTTCTCCCACCCTCCTCCCTAGAAACTCCCAGCCCTCCTCCCTGGGGATTCCCAGTCTCCTTCCTAGTGACTCTCACCCTCCTCCCTAGGTGCTACCCGCACTCCTCCCTGGGGACTCTCAACCTCCTCCCTAGCTGTTCCCCATTCTCCCTGGGAATTTCCATCATTTTCCTAGGGACTCCCCACCCTCCTCCCTTGGCTTCCCCCCTTCTGTCCAGGGGCTGCCACACCCCCTCCCCTGGGGCCTCCCTCCCTCGGGCTGGTCCCATTTCCCTGACCCCTTGTCCCCCATCCCTGCAGCCCCAAGTCTCTGTCCCCCCCCTTGTGCACTCACTGTGGGTGGAAGGGTCGAAAAGGCGGGTGATCGAGCTGCGGACAGGTGCGGGTCTGTCACAGAACAGTCAGCCGGCAGCCCCAGGCGCTGGGTAACAAGCTGGGCCTGGTCTGTCTCGGGAATTCACGTCCAGTGTTGGTGACTAGCATCCCAGCGGGAGTGTGTCAGTGCGATGCATCCCTAGGAACCAGCGTTCCCTCCGGGATACCCTTAGTCACGTGGCCCGTGGCCTCAGAACTTGGGGTTCGGGGGTCCTGCGTGGTGGAACCTCCCCTTCCCCCGCCATGTGCGTGCATGGGACTGTCGGGAGCACAGAGCGGAGGGCGTGTAGGCTTGGGCGCGTCCAAGGAGTGCCCGGGCGTGGGGTCCCGCAGAATTCGAACCTCCCCGGTAGCCTCACGCGCCTGGTACCGGGTCAGGCTTCGGCCGTTGGTCCTGCATGTGCCGGGCCTTCGCCCCTAACCACTCCCCCAACTCAGAACTTTGTGCCCTGGTGCTCAGCGGCCGCCTCTGCATACTCTTGGGCATCCTCCGAGCAATGCGGGGTGCGCCCAAGAGATGCACGTATTTAAGACACGAATCCTTGAAGTAGGGTCCCTTGGATTCCCTCTTAGGATTTGGGGCGGGTTTGGGCGGAGATACTCAGGGGACCACAGAATAGAGGGATCTCTCTGGGTCCTGATATGGTATAGGGTCCCCCTCTTTTCGTCCTGGGGCTTCCACGCCCCCTCCCCTGGGCTGCCACTCCCTCCTTGGGCCTCCCTCCCTCCCTCCCTCCCTCCCTCCCTCCCTCCCTCCCTCCCTCCCTCCCTCCCTCCCTTCCTCTCTCCCTCCCTCCCTTCGGCTCACCCCGTTTCCCTGACCCCTGGTCCCCCTTCCTGTATCCTGGGGTCCCCATCCCCGCTGTAGCAGGTCTCTGCCACCCCCTCGCGGGCATTCACCGTGGGCGGAGGTGTTGGAAAGAGGGTGATCAAGCTGTGGGTGGGTGGCGGGTCTGAGGCGAAACACACATCAGGCAGCGCCAAGCACTGGGCACCAAGCTGGGCCTGGTGTGTCGTGGGAATTCACGTCCTGTGCTGGCGACTAGTATCCCAGCGGGAGTGTGCCCGTGTGGCGCATCCCTAGGAACCAGCGTTCCTTCCAGGATACCCTTAGTGATGTGGTGCGTGACCTCAGGATTTGGGGCTCGGGGGTCCCGCTCATGTGAGTCCGGCTTCCAAGCCGTGGTCCAATCCTCTGGCCCTTGTCTCTGCTGGCCGTGGGTGTTGGTCTGTTGGAGGGCTTCTTAGTCTATGGACTCTATGGGCATTGGAAACTAATGTCTCCTGGACTTAGAAGCGGCCATAAAGCCATAAAGACCGCTAGAATATATGCTCATTTAGATGCAAATCAAGTAGCTGTGAAAGGTTCCGTCCTCCTTAACACTCACTTAGCACCCTGAGCACTGCAGGAGTTGACCCCAAGGAGTGGGGCGTGTCTCCAGCCTTTAGCAGCATTATATTGCCAGGGAAAATCACCACATAACCAGGGGAGTATGGTTGGAAAGGGACCCAGAGTAGTGGAATGTCACAAGGAAGAAAAGAAAGAACAGCATGTCAGGTCACCTGGTCATCTTCTGATTTATTTATTTATTTTTTTGTCAAACAGATGTGGGAACAAGCTTGTTTTGTCTCCATGTTCTTGTAAGTGTCAAAGCCTCCAGACAGAGGTATGTATGTTAAAAAAAAAAAAGGTTGGGGGAGATAAGTACAATCAGTAAGCAAGAGCACAGTGGCTGCCAGTGGTCACGTGTGTTTTGTTCACTGTTTTCTGCCACTCTGAGAGGAAGCAGAGGTGCATGGTGCAGGAGCCCGGGCCAGTGAGGCCACTGCCCCAGCATGGTTGGAAGGAGCCAAAGTGACCCCCGGTCCAGGAAGCTGTGGCCACAGAGTGGGCAAAAAGATGTGGGGTGCTTCCAATACAGCCAGCCGTGGTCCCGATGGGAAATGAAGGAAGGAGGTGGGGGGAGGGCAGGCAGACATGGACACAGAACCCACGCAGCCAAAGGGGTTTGACCCCTGCATCACAGATTTTCAGTCACAAAGAGCAGAAGTCAAAGAACAGTCTGGAAGCGACACAATGAAGGAGGTCGGCTCTACACTGCACCCTTTCAGAGCAAAGTGCGAAGTGTGGATGAGTTCATTGGATGAGTTCCTTTGTCACCGCCTCGCCATGAGGGGTCTTCTGGCCTAGCAGGGCCTGACAGTGATGTGTGCCGTTCTGGAAGCAGGGGGCTTTCCGTGGACAGTAGACCACTGCCTCGCCCCAGTCCTCCTCCTGGCGAATGGGCCATCCATGCTGGTCAGAGGGGACTAACTGTGGGCCCTGGGGGTGAGCCCGCTGGCCATAGTGGCCCTGGCCAGAGCACAGACCTAGCTGGCTATGGGAGACAGGCTCCTGCCCATAGGCCCCTGTGGGCTGGCCACTGGGCCCCGGCCGTGGGTAGTATGTTGGTGGGCTGTGGAGATAAGGCCCCGGGTTGTAGGGATAAGGGCCGTGGGGCTGAGGTTGCCCCAGAGAGCTGGGCCCACTGTAGCCCCATGTGCATGGCGCCTGGGCTGGTCGCGGCGTCCCCAGGTCCTGGTGGAACCACATGTCGGATGGTCTCTGCGTCATCCTGGGTCAGGGCTCTGTAGATTACAGGCCACAATCAGATCCTGGCAGCCCAGAGACGCACACTCTCTCCCTGCCAGTGGGGCCCTTCCTCCACCTTTGGGGTCCCTGGGGGTCACACAAAAACCATTTTATTGTTTGGTCGACTTTGGGGCCACGTCCCATGATGCCCAGGGCTGACTCCAGGTCTGCCTCAGGGGTCCCTCCTGGTGGGTCTGGGGGCCCATCTCTGGAACCCGGGAGCGAGTTCTGGTCATGCAAGTCAAGTGCTGTCAGCCCAGAAGACACCTCCTTTCTGGGGGCTCCCATCCTCTTCCCTATGGGCTCCCTGGACTCCTCCCTCTGGACTCCCACCTTCCTCCCTTGGGATTTCCCACCCTCATCCCTGGGGACTCCCACCCTCCTCCATAGGGGCTTCTCTACCCCCCTCTTGGACTCCCACGCTCCTCCCTAGAGACTCCTTGGCGTCTTCCCTCTGGACTCCCGCTCCTCCTTCCTAGGGGCTCCACACCCTCCTCCCTCGAACTCTCACCCTCCTTCCTAGGGACTCCTTGGACTCTCCCCTCGGGATTCCCACCTTCCTACCCTGGGCGTTCCCTCCCATCTCCCTCAAGACTTCCACTCTCCTCCCTAGGGACTCCTTGGAGTCCTCCCTCTGGTCTCTCACCCTCCTCCCTGGGGACTCCCTCCTTCCTGCCTAGGGGCTCCCTGGACACCTCCATCGGGACTCCCAACCTCCTGTCTGGGGACTCCCACCCTTCTCTAGGGGATCCCCTCCTCCTGCCTCAGGTCTCCCACCCTCCTCCCTGGCAACTCTCAGGCATCCTCCCTGGGGATTCCCACTCTCCTTCCTAGTGGTTCTCACCCTCCTCGCTAGGTGTTCCCCACACTGCTCCCTGGGGACTCTCAACCTCCTCCCTCGCTGTTCCCCATTCTCCCTGGGAATTCCCATCATTTTTCTAGGGGCTCCCCACCCTCCTCCCTTGTGGCTCCCCACCCTCCTCCCTTGGCTTCCCCCCTTCTGTCCAGGGGCTGCCACACCCTCTCCCCTGGGGCCTCCCTCCCTCGGGCTGACCCCGTTTCCCTGACCCTTGGTCCTCCATCCCCGCAGCCCCAGGTCTCTGTCCCCCCCTTGGGCACTCACCGTGGGTGGAAGGGTCCCAAAGGGGGTGATTGAGCTGCGGACAGGTGCGGGTCTGTCGCGGAACAGTCAGGAGGCAGTCCCAGGCGCTGGAACCAAGCTGGGTCTGGTCTGACGAAGGAATTCACGTCCCGTGCTGGCGACTAGCGTCCAAGACTAGAGTGCCAGTGGGACTGTGCCAGTGCGGCGCGTCCCTAGGAACCAGCGTTCCTTCCTGGATACCCTTAGTGATGTAGGGCGTGGCCTCAGAACTCGGGGTTCAGGGGTCCCGCGCAGTGGAACCTCCCCATGCCCCCCCTGCTAATGTGCGCGCATGGTACAGTCGGGCACACAGAGCAGAGGGCGCGTGGGCTTGGGCTCGTGCACAGAGCGCCCAGGTGAGGGGTCCCATTGAATTGGAATGTTCCCCGGGAGCCTCACACACCTGGTACCGGGTCAGGCTTCGACCTGTTCGTCCTGCATGTGCTGGGCCTTCCCCTTCCCAATAGGAACTTTGTGCCCTCGCGCTCTGTGGCCGCCTCTGCGCACTCTTGGCATCCTCTGAGCAGTGCAGGGTGCGCCCAACGAATAGTCATGTTTACGACAGGAGTCCTTGATGTAGGGTCCCTTGAATTTCCTCTTAGGATCTTGGGCAGGGTTTGGGCAGTACCGGCCACTGCCCCTGGAGATACTCAGGGGACCGCAGCACAGAGGAAATTGCACGGAACCCTCTGTGATCCCTCTGGGTCCTGATATGGTTTAGGGTCCACCTCATTCTGTCCTGGGACTGCCACGCCCCCTCTCCTGGGCTGCCACCCCCCCCCATGGGCCTCCCTCCCTCTGGTTCATCCCATTTCCCTGACCCCTGGTCCCCTTCTTGTATCCTGGGGTCCCCATTCCCGCTGCAGCAGGTCTCTGCCACCCCCTCAGAGGTGGGGGCAATCACCATGGGCGGAGGGGTCAGTAAGGGGGTGATCAAGCTGTGGGTGGGTGCAGGCCTGTGGCACAAGATCAGCGGGCAGCCGCAGGTGCAGGGCATCAAGCTGGGCCTGGTCTGTAGGAGGAATTCAAGTCCTGTGTTGGCGACTAACGTCCAGGCAGGAGGGTGCAGGTGCGGCGCATCCCTAGGAACCAGTGTTCCTTCCGGGATACTCTTAGTGACGTGGCGTGTGACCAAGGACTCGGGGCTCGGGGATCCTGTGTGGGGGAACCTCCCTGCACCCCCCACCATGTGCGCACATGGGACCGTCGGGCGCACAGAGCAGAGGGCGCGTGGGCTAGGGCACAGCCACGAGGTGCCCGGGCGTGGGGGCCGCAGAGTCGAGTCTCCCCGGGCTCCCCACCCTCTAGGGGGTAGGGGCGTGTGTGAGGCCCTATGGGAACGGGGTTCAGTGGAGACTCAGGGCGCACCGGGGAGCTGGCAGCCAGGCAGGGAATCCAGGCCTGAGATGTTGCTGAGTGGCGCACAGCACGTGGCTGGGAGTTTTTGTTTGCATCCGTGTTGGGGTCCCTCCCGTTGAATAATACGAGTTGACCCTATTTCTCTTTGCGGGTAACAAACTTCAGTGCGTCTTGCGGTTGTACCTTTTTCTAGTAGGGAAGGATGACGGTGTGGGTGTCTTGCAACAAGCGAAGTGTCTCTGTCAAGTCCAGCCGTGGTCCCAATCTAGAATGACCCAATCCCTTGAGTGAGTGACCCCCTGCCCTTTCCAGCTCAAACACTGGTTGTGACAATGTGATGTGTTTAGCATGGGTGAAGACAGCAACAGAGGCTAAGCAGCATGGCACTTATTTTTTATGTTATTTTGATTTTGGGCCCTTCTGAGGACTGACTCTTGGCTCTGTGCTCAGGGATCACTCCTGACAGTGCCAGGGGGCCGTGTATGATGTGAGACTGGAACAGGCGAGCACCATCCATCCGTGCTATACTCTCTCTCTAGTGCCTCTTATATTTCATGTGAGTCTGAGGACCGTTGTTTCTCTCTACAGAGAGAAGACTAAAGCCTTCAAGTAACACATCTATGCATATCTCTATCAGTATGTGCTAAATATATATGTCAACCTACCTGCTGTATGCATACACACAGGAAATATATAGTGGGCTAATTATTCATAGTTATAGGATAACAATAAACTGTTATTTTGTAAACACTCATATAAACTTATATAAATGCTCATTTCCTGCTGTTTAAATTCTATGTTACATAAAGCAGAGCAAGGAAAACCTTCTAAAACTAGTGGTACTGGAAAAGCTGGCAGTCACTGTCAGAATATGAACTCACCCCTTTCTAATGCCGTGCACAAAATAATATCAATAGGAATTAAAGACCTGGATATCAGACCTGAATCCATAAGGTATAGAGAGGAAAAGATTAGCAGAAATCTCTGTTATATTGAAGTTAGCGGCATCCTCAATGAGGCAAGACCACTGGCCACGCCAAACAAATCAAGAGAAACAATTGGGACTACATGAAATTCAGAAACTTGAGGCCAGAGCGGAGGGATAGGCCGCTTTCCTTGCACATGTCTGACCGGGGTTTGATCCCCAGCATCCCATATATTTCCCCGAGAACTGCTAGGAGTAATCCTTGCACGCAGAGCCAGGAGTAGCCCCTGAGCATTGCCACGTGTGACGCAAAAAGCTAAATACATACATACATACATACATACATTTACAAGCTTCTGAATTGCAAAAGAAACAATGACCAGAATACAAAAATGGCCCACTGAAAATGTGTGATGAGAGTAGACTATAGACCGAACAAGATTGCCACTCAATGCCTCTTTTGCAAACCACGGCACTCAAAATGAGAAAGATAACAAAAGGGAATGCCCTGCCACAGAGGTGGGGTGGGATGGGGGCATGGGGGAGGGAGGGATACTGGGACTGGTAGTGGAGGAGGATGGGCACTGGTGGAGGAATGGATATTCGGTCACTGTATAACTGAAACCCAAGCACAAAAATTTGTAAGTCTACAACTGTACCTCATGGTGTTTCACTAATAAAAATTTAAGAAAAATAAAATGGTCCAATGACAAGTGGAAACCATTCATCTGACTTAGGATCAATATCCAAGTTATATAAGGCACTGGTAGAACTTTACAAGAAAAAAGAAATCCAACCTCATCGAAAACTGGAGAGAAGAGATGAGCAGAAACTTCCTCAAAGAAGAAATACAACCAGCCAAAAGGCGTGTGAGAAAATGCTCAACATTGCTCATGATCAGGGAGATGCCACTCAAAACAAGATGTCATCTGATGCCAAGAGACTGGCACACATCCAGAAGAACGAGAGCAACCGGGCCTGGAACGGCAGCACAGGGGAGGGCGTTGGCTGACCGGGGTTTAATCACCTACACAACCATGTGGTCCTCCGAGCACCGCCAGGAGTAATTCCTGAGTGTAGAGCCAGGAATAACCTGAGCACCACCAGGAGTAATAATTCCTGAGTGCCAATGTATGTTATTCCTTGCATCTCCAGGTGTAACCCTGAAAGCCAAAAACAAGCAAACCAACCAGAACAAGCAGTACTGGCATGGAGGCGGGGACAGGAAGCCTCGTGCTCACTGCTGGGGCAGTGTCTACTGGCCCGGGCATTTAGGGAGACAACAGGGACCTTTCTCAATAAACTAGGAATTCCACTTCCATATGACCCAGCAGTAGGTTATATACTGGGGCCCAAAACCACAATGCAGAAAAGACTTCTATGCTCCTGTGTTCATTGCAGCACTAGTCACAGGAGCCAAAATGTGGAACCAACCCAAAATGTGGAACCAACCCAAGTGCCCAAGAGCCGATGAGTGGATCGAGGAACCCTGATGCACTGTGGAATACTACTCAGTCATAGGAAAGTTGAAGTCATGTCATGTGCTACCACATCAGTGGTTCTGGAGAGTTTCAGGCAAAGTGAAATGCGTCAGAGGAAGAAGGACAGACATGAATGGTCTTCCTACCATGCAGGATATGAAGAAACAGAGTCAGGGAATAACACAAGGCAACTGAAACAGAGAATGAGAACCAATTTCCAGCAGGAAACTTGGCTAGTTGTAGGAGCTGGGGCAGGGCAGAACAGGCTACAATAGGCCATTGGCGGGGGCAGCGGTCACTTGGAGCAGAATGCAGTGCTGAAAAGAGGCAGACAGTTTGTCCATGAGAGACAGGCTCAGGACGGAAACTGGGGACACTGGTGGAGGCACGTGAGCACTGGTGGGACTGGGATGGAATATCCTATGCCTGATATTCAATGATGAGTAACTTTGCAATTCACCATGACTAAAAAAGTACGAAAGAAAGAAAGGAAGGGAGGAAGGAAGGAAGGAAGGAAGGAAGGAAGGAAGAAAGAAAGAAAGAAAGAAAGAAAGAAGAAAAAAGAAAGGAAGGAAGGGACACCATCATTTTGGCTACAAAAGGATAAACCTGCTGTGAATACTAAACAATCAAATTCTCTACTATTTATGATTATAGAGAACAGCGTGTAGGGTAGGTAACCATCTCTGAAGCAACAGCCTTAAGGACACATGTCAGGAGCACCCAGTGCAGAGTCTGAGGTGGGTTCCCAGTGTTCCCACAACCGTCATGGACATTGTGAGAAGGTTCATGCGGATGCTGGGTGCGGTGGGGAAGGGCAGCTATCGACGGCGGTGCAGGGCAGAGGGCGCACCCATCCCCTTCCCCGCCAGCCTTAGCTGGGGAGGTACAACCCCTGGCACCGGAAGAACAGCCTAACTCTTCCCAGCTGCAGCCTCTTCCCGCTTTGCAGCCTGGATGCAGGGCGTTTTCAAGGTCATTTAATGCTGAGTTTCCTGCAGACCAGTCACGCAGCCCAACCTGCCCCCCCCCAAATCCGAGCGGCTGCTCAGTGGAACAGGAATATCTTGGCATTGACGGGAAGGGGGAGCCGCTTGGCTGAAGGGCAGGTGCTGTTCCCGGCTCAACGCCCCCGGTGGGCCCTCGCAGGAGGAAAAAGGCCCGCAGTGTGGACAGCGGCCACTAAAGGCTCCTGCTGGTGGACGCACAGACCTGTGTGTGGACACGATTTTCAGGGGACAGTGAACGCGCCTGCGCGGGCATTCCCTCCAGGTGTGCGGGGGCGCACTGAGGTGGAGACAGCCGCCATCTGCCCCCTACCCGGGGCCACAGAGGTCCCGCACCATGGACACTGAGGCCACTGCCGGGTCGGACACCCCGAGAAACCACCCGCAGCATCCTCATCCATGGGTGCAGGACTGAAGGCACAGACACGCCCACCCACAGCTGAACAGGCTCCGGAGTCTCAGCAGGGCTGGAGCCCCCAAACACTCGGTACTTCGTGCTCAGGGCTGGGCTCAGCTGTCCCGGCCAAACTCGGTACTCAGTGCTCAGGGCTCAGGGTTTGCTCAGCTGGCCTGGCTGGCACAGAATTTCTGGAATTGGGGTTGGGGCTGCCCTGCCTCAGACAGACATACAAGCCAAGGAGAGAGACGCCCTAGGATGGATGTGGGACAGTATTTAGTGCCTTTAGAGCCCCATGCACGGATTTTTCCCGCTGAAGACAAGTAATGGCTCAATCGTTTTCTTGGCAAGACACGGTAAAATTGCTTCTGGTTTCTTGGCGTGTGGGGGTGGGTTTTCCTTCCTTTTTGGTGTTCGCATTCATTAGGCTGATTCTTGGTTTCACAGGTATGCCAGTGGCTGTGCATTCTTACTGGCTTTCCTGTTGAGTTTGCTGTGCTTGTGGGTGTGACAGTGTTGTCAGTGCTGGTGGTGGTATTTGTGTTGCTGGTGGTTGTGCTGTTGGTGTTAGTGTTGTGGGTGAAATTTTCATTGTTGGTGGTGTCAAACTGGGCTGAGATCTCCCCAGAGCACTCACACGAAGACAAGTTGCGATACAATAAGCAAAGGGTTTTTATTAGCTAGCTCGGCTAGCTCAAGCTGGGGCCCTCATCAAGCTCACCGACACAGTGGCAGCCTTCTGAGAATGAGTGGCCCCGACTCTCAAAACTGAAGGACTTTTATCCCATAGCATTATGTAACAGGGACTTTCCGCAGACTACCATTTCAGCTGCAGTGTGAGGGGTTTCTCACTACTTGTACTTAGCTGATTGGGTATAATTTGGAGTTACATAGGGAAGCTTCCCTACCTGCACCTGATTGGTAACCCTTCGTTGACCTCACCCAGGCTACCTCACTTCAGGGAAATCATGACTCAGTTCCAGGTATCTGTGCCCAATTCGCAGGAATTCCAGAACTGAAACCTACGCCCAGCTTTTTCTGGCTTCTGTAATAGCCTGTCATGGCGCTGCCTTTGCTTCTCTGTCTCTCATTCCTCCCTTTTCTTTTATGCCTGTGGTTGAGCAGGGTCAATCTTGACCCCTACAATTGTTTCAGAGGGAAATACTTTTCTGAGTACCTTAAGCTGAATGGTACTGACACGTTCTTTCACAAACTCCATGCCACCAACTCATCCAGGGAACAGGGGCCCACAGTCAGGAACAGAAGCAGGAGCACTAGGGGTCCCATGAGGGCTGGGATCAGGGTGAGAAGTTGACCTTTCCAGCTCCCCTTCCATAACAATATGCCTGTACTGGAGTCAATGTGATAGGAAGGGTACAAGCCAGAGGTTAGGCCATATGTGCAAACAAACCAACTCTTCTAGCTGACCCTTGGTACAATTGCTGGGAGTCTATCCTATACTTCTGGGTTACAATAGGCTCAGCAGGGGAAATCTTACAAGTTATAGGTCCCTACAGAAACACAATTCCCAGGATGGGCCATACCTGGTACAGATCAAAGTGAAAGTGTGCAGCCTCCGTCCTTCCTGAGTATCATTGGCTATAATTCTACCCGTCATAGTGGCAGAAAATACCCAGTGCCAAAATTTGGGCTCATAGTGAGTTTGCTTCACAGCTGAGCAAACAGAAGCAGAGAATAACCCGTGCCACTCATTAGGATCCCTTCAATCACTTTCTTCAGTTTTATCTTGTCTGGGGAGCTGGAGCGATAGCACAGCGGTAGGGCGTTTGCCTTGCACGCAGCCAAGATGGCCTATCCGAGTTTGATTCCTCTGCCCCTCTCGGAGAGCCCGGCAAGCTACGGAGAGTATCTCGCCCACACGGCGGTCCTGGTAAGCTCCCCGTGACATATTCGATATGCCAAACACAGTAACAACAAAGTCTCCAATGGAGACGTTACTGGGCCCGCTCGAGGAAATCGATGATCAACGGGAGGGCCTTTACTTTTATCTTGGAGGAAGTGTCTCCAGTTGTCAGGACACACCACTGGCCGTTGTCATCCTGTCTTCAAGGGGGGAGGCAGTTTTCATATGTGAAGCATGGACCCAGGCTTTGGTTCTGTCCACCTTGAGAGCGAACGGCATGGTCAGGATCATGGGGTAGGGACCTCTCCACTGAGGTTCAAGGATGGCAGTCTAATGTCACCGAACCTAAACCAGGTCTCCCAGTGAGTATAGGTGAGGAGTTACCGATGCCCCCTTCGCTTTGGTCATGCTCTTAAAGCCCCGTATGGAGCTGGACCTGGATGATCTCTGGGGCCTGTCATAATCTGAGGAGAGAGTGACCCTGCATTTCAGGCTACACTTCCTCTTTTAGACTAAGTTGGAATGAATGGTAGCAGCTGACCAAGAAGAATTTCAAAGGGAGTGCAGTTCTTCCAGTAGGGGGCTCTCACGCCCACAAAATAGACAGGTAGGAATCTACCACCTCTATCCCTTAAGATTTCACCACCTGAAGTCTTGAAAGGGAAAATGGTTGAAGATCTGACTTCTGGAGTTTCTTCCTGCTGACAAAGGGATGCTGACCCTGACTGCACAAGGGGTGAAACCTCATGATAACTTAGTTTATAATGGGCCCCAGACAATGAATGGGTTGGGTTCCTGGAATCATCAACCTCTAAAAGAAAAGATCAGACAGATTAGGCTGAGGAATATTATTAGAGAGTCTTAGACCCTAGAGGAGTAGAAGGTCTTCTCTGGCATACTGAGGGCAAAATGGTTTCTCGTTTCAGAGAACATGAAAGATAACAAACAGAACCGTCCATCACCAAAGCAGCATAATGGCATACCCAGTCTTACCGTAAAAATGAAAAGTAATATGTCCTTCACCCATGCCTTTGGTTGATAGAAAATGACTTCCTGTGCCCACATCTGTCTAAATTACATAGAAACACCAAGCCACCTCTCTGACTTTCCCAGTACAGATCGGAAAAGCTTCTGCCTATCCATGGAAGCTATCAATAAGACCAATGGATATTTATACCTTAAACATTTGAGCATTTGATCCTTTGCATGAAGTCAAGCTGCCAGTTGTACCCTGGATAAGTCCCTGATGTTGAACAGGTTGTGTTAGGAGGCGGTTAGACCCGAGATTTCCACGATTTGTTGGTGTTGTTGGTGTTTGGATGCCTAGCCATCAGGAATAAGAGCAGGCCATGTCAAGAGTCAGCCCTAGGGCCCGATGCATATCCAACCATTCTATCCACTCCCTGACTCTGCTTCCTGTTTTTAATCAAAGTGGCACTGTAGCACTGTCCTCCCGCTCATCGATTTGCTCGAATGGGCACCAGTAACGTCTCCATTGTGCGCCTTGTCTGTTACTGTTTTTGGCATATCGAATATTCCAGGGGGAGCTTGCCAGGCTCTGCCGCGTGGGCAAGATACTCTTGGTAGCTTGCTGGACTCTCTGAGAGAGGCCGGAGGAATAGAACCTGGGTTGGCCTCGTGCAAGGCAAATGCCCTACACACTGTGCTATCGCTCCAGCCTGTTAATCAACATGGTCTCTTCAAAATTAGTGAGACATTTATTTATGGCTTTATATCATTTCTGATATGAGGGGCCTGAATATGTGGTGCTGCTCAAACCCTACAGTGCTAGGGATTACGGGGCTCTCCTGGCAGTGCTTGAGACTCCTGGGCTATACCCAGCCATGGTGCTGGGAGAGAGTGGAGTAGACCATGACGTGCTAGTGATCAGACGGGAGTCAGCCACATAAAAGGCGTCCACACCTCAAGCATTAGATTATGTGACCCATTGATAATGGATTTTTATCTGTTCATACCTTATTCAAAAAAGCAGAATATGTATATTAGATAATATATGTGGAAACTTTTTGTGTTCTTGTGTCCATTTTTTTATCACATCACAAATTATATTAGGGCAAAATATGTCATTTATAACAGAAATTCATAAAACAAGACAACTTTGACTTGGTCCTAACCAGACAAAATTTTGTAAAAAATCTGCAAAGTAGAACCATTTATTAAAGGGATTATATAATGTATTCTGACATTTTCTCTAAAGTATTTCACTTGATTTGTTTATTTCGCCTGTAAAGGTGATTAGAGGCTGCCCCAGAAGCCTCCATCCCTCTTGTAGAGCCCGGCAAGCTACGGAGAGTATCCCGCCTGCACAGCAGAGCCTGACAGGCTACCCCGTGGCGTACTCGATATGCCAAAAATAGTAACAATGATGGTCCTCATTCCCCTGACCCTGAAAGAGCCCCCAGTATGCCATCGGGCTACAATAGCACGTGATAGGGACGAATGGAGACATTACTGGTTGGTGCCCACTCAAGCAAATTGATGAACAACGGGATGACAGCGATACAGTGACAGTGATATCATTTCTGACTTAGTCTTCTTTATTTGGAAACATGTAATTTTGGAGAACTATAAATCATCCCTTAACTTCAAGTTGTTTTTTTGTTTTACCTACGTTCTTTACCTTCCATTGAACACAATGCCTGCCAAGACCAACAGCCTTCCTGTTTATTCTTAGTGATATTGGCAGTGTGAATATTATTCCTAAAAATAAAAAATAATTAAAAAATATTATTTTTCATTCTTGGATAATGCTATGAGCTCCAATCATGTTAATTAAGTACGAAATTCAAACTTGTAATGTAAGCTAGTACGTAACTAGTGCTATGACTAATCCTCAAGTCCCTATATATTGAAATATCCATCACCCTCCTCTTTCTTCATGGAGAAACCAAGGGAAAAGTCCTTCAGTGTTTGCAGCATCTCAGACGTTGTTTAACCAGTTTCTGCTGTGTCTTCTTCTAGTCGTGCCAAGGCTCAGCTATTTATGATGCTGCTTCCTCTCTCCAGAAAGAAGAAAAGACATTTCTTATATTCCACTGGACCTCTCACCACAAGCCATTTCCTGGGTCTTGTGTTGGAAATTTGAAATTTTATCTGATGCTTCCTTTACCTTAAGAATACTGGGGCGTGGCTGGAGCGAT
The DNA here is from genome assembly GCF_029834395.1 of Sorex fumeus. Taxonomy (NCBI): domain Eukaryota; kingdom Metazoa; phylum Chordata; class Mammalia; order Eulipotyphla; family Soricidae; genus Sorex; species Sorex fumeus. The sequence goes on from NW_026606168.1 coordinate 10,516,611, forward strand.
AGCACAGCGGGTAGGGCATTTGCCTTGCATGCAGCTGACATCGCCAGGTGTCACCCAAAAAGCAAAAGAAAAAAGAAAAGACTAACTTTTACTGTTCCAATGTTTTTTCCCCCTATTTAATTGCTTGAGCTTCTGTGATTGACAGGCAGTTAATGGTGCTTTGCGTGCACAACATCCCAACACACATCTGGCACTGGGTACCCACCTCCCTCCCACAAGGACCGGGCTCAGTTCACCCGCTTGTTGCCTTTGGCCCTTTTTGCTCCCTGGCTGTGTCACTGTAAGTCCTGCCGTGAGAGATCACCGTGTCAGCCCCTGTCCCTCGGACTGGCTGGACTGCGCATGATGCTCATGGCTCCGTTCAGGGGGCTGCAAGCTGCATGATTTTGTTCTTAGAGCAGCCCGGGTCCCACTGTGTGTCTATGTCTCACAACTTCTTCATCCCTTGGTCCGTGGTTGGGCCTTTGGGTGGTTTCCACATCTGGACTTTGCACTGCAGTGGACACAGGCATGCACGGATCCTTTCGAATGGAAACCTTTGTGTTTGGGACGAATCAAAACCTTTCAACGTAGCTTCGAGACTCTTACGAGCTGGAAGAAGTTCCTTTGGGCCCCGGGAGAAGACTCACAAGGTTTGGGCACTTCTTTGCATGTTGAAATCTCAGACTTTGAGGCTCTCGGGCCTCACAAGGAGGAATACTGAGCTGGGAGTACTTCTGAGAGCAGAAACAAATAACTTCCTGTAGCTTAGTTGTTAGTAACATGCACAGTTGTTCTGTCTAATCCAGACCACAGAAATGTCCTATTGAGGCGTAACATCGATGACGCTTACATGAAAGATATTTCAGTCAGACTTTAAATGAGATAAGTGGAAGTATTTTCTCCTCCAACTCCCATTTTAAGTGAAAATATTTGTCCGGAGGTCAAGGTTTCTCAGCTTTGACACTCGATCACTTTTTTTGCGTTTTCAGAGGATGAACAGGCGGCGGTGCTCAGGGGGTACATGCTTAGGGGGTACTCGTGGCTCTGCACTCAGTAGTTACTGCTGGCAGTGCAAGGGGGACCAAGTGGGATGCTGGCATCAAACCCCAGTGTGCCGCTGCAAGGCATCCCACCAATTGTTCTATTGCTGTGACCCACCACCTGGATAATTCGTTGTTGTTTTTGAATTATCGAGTCTCCCTGATATGCAGTTACAAAGTTGTTCCTGATTGGGTTTCAGTCATACAGTGTTGCAATGCCAGCCCCTCTGCCAGTTTACATTTCCCACCACCAATGTCCCCAGTTTCTGTCCTGCCACCCTCCCCCCAGCCTGTCTCTATGGCAGGTACTTTCCTTCTCTGTCTCTGTCTCTGTCTCTGTCTCTGTCTCTGTCTCTGTCTCTTCCCCCTTTGGGCATTATGGTTTGCGATATAGGTACTGAGAGTTATCCTGTTTGTCCCTTTGCCTCCTTTCAGCACACAGCTCTTGTCCAGAGTCACCGTTTCCAGCTGTCTTTGCCCTGGTGGTCCCTTCTCTGTCCCCCTTGCCTCCCCCAGTCCCTGCCTGAGGCTGGGTGGGTTGTGTGTTGGGGGCCGGCTGGCAGCAACTCTCCCCTCTTCCACCAGGTGGCAGTGGTGCACTCTCCCATCCAGGTCCTGGGACTAGCAGTTCCCCGCCTCCCTCCCCTCCCCTCCCCTCCTCTCCCCTCCCCTTCCCTTCCCTTCCCTTCCCTTCCCTCCACAGACTGACCCACAATAAAGAATCCTCCAGCCCCAAATGCCAGTAGTGCCGGAGTTCGCTTCAGTGAAAAAATATTAAAAAAAACCCAAATTTGTATCTCCCCCTACCCCCAGTTCCACCCCACAGTAAGAATCATCTGGTGTGATTTCTTCCCAAGGAGTCGCTCCTCTGTGTTCCACTTTAGAGTATTTGTCAAGGGAGAACAGCGCCCCCAAGTAGACAAAGGCTGTGTGTATGCTTGTAGGTTTGGATTTTTGGGTCACAGCTGGCGCTACTCAGGATTTCTTCCTGGTTCCATCCTCAGGGGTTAATCCTGGCTGTGTGTTTAGGAATCAGTCTACTTGGCTCAGGGCAGCAGATGAGATGCTGGGGTTCGAATTCACGTTGACTAGTGCAAGGGAAGCAGCCTCCCCACTGGACTAGCACTATATCCACTACGGATTTGTGTTTCTTATAAAAGGAGTCAGAACATTGACTTCTTTGAGGTTCCATAAAAGGAGAAGAAAAAAGAAATGGGGTGTTGGCATTGTCTATGGGGGTACAGTTTGGTTCTTCATCTTCACTGCATATTAGAATCCCCGGGAGCTTTCAAACTGTGCGGTGTGTCCACATCTCAGACCAAAGGAATCCGCATCTCCACAGTCAAGGCCCAGGGCCCAGATATGTAGACTCGGCACCAGGGGACCAGGACATTTCAGTATGTGTTTGTGTGTGTGTGTGTGTGTGTATCGGGGTTGGGAGGATAGGGCGGGCTCAAGGGTGTGCATAGTTGGCAACAAAGCCCACAAGCTGCATCCTGGATGGTTTCTGCTTTCTCTGGTGACAGTGACAAAGCTGAGAGATGGGGCGAAGGAGCAACATTCCAAAGAAACAGAAGTCTGTGCAGGAGGGAGTCCGGCAGGGTGGAGGTCCTGGGCAGATGTGGGTGGGGAGTGCCAAATGGACCACAGGGGTGGGGTGGAACACTCAGCACTGATGGAGAAGGGGAGCCAGGAGGAGGAGGGGCTGTGGGCTCAGACAGCACCTTTGTCTCACACTTCTTTCTTGCTTTTGTTTTTGGGTCATCTCTGGCGGTGCTCAGGGCTTGCTTACTTCAGCCTCTGTGCTCAGGGAACACTCCTGGTGGACTCGGGAGACAGTGTGTGATGCAGGGGATGGAACGCAGGTTGGTCACGTGCACGGCAAGCATCCTACCTGCTGTCCTATCGCTGTGGGCCCCTCGAAACTATTCTGATCCTCACTTCCCTGGCGACCTGCCATGCGTCCAGGAAGCTGGTTTAGAAAAGGAGAGTGGGTTTAAAAGCGGGGAGGCGAGTGGATTGCGAATCACAGGGACATGAGTCTCTCCTCCAGGAGTTGAGTAATAGACACCTGTGCACTGTCACCCTCGGCTGTATGAGGGCTGTCTCCTCTCACCCCCACCCCGCCCTCTGCCCTCTGCCCCCTGGGCCCTGTGCACTGCAGCACTCTGGCGTATGAGGGCAGTCTCCCCATCCCTACCAAGCCCTGCCCTCTGCTTCCTGCCCCCTGGGCACTTCAGCGGCCAGCTGTCCGAGGGCAGTCTCCCTCTTCCCCTCTGCTCCCCTTCCCAACCAGGACCAGCATCTCATCTGTGCTTCTGTTGGCTGGGAGCTGAGTGGTGGCCACTGAGGAATGACCATTGGTGGTAAAAGTGGCAGGGGTGCAGCAGTAGGGGTGAGTTCTGTGGGGTCCCTTAGTGACAGTTCTTCTGCTGTATCTCAGACCTACTCGGGGCCTGGAGACTCTGGAAGCTTCTAGGCTGCACACCAGCTTTAGCAGTGGACATTGGAGTCTGGGGCATCCTGTCCAGGTTGTGCTTGGTTGAGGCAAGGGGTCTGGGCAGCACGGGCTCAGGGCCAGACCAGTCCCTTCACATTGGCGACCAGCTCTTGTGTCTTGGCCAGTGCCTGAGTGTCTTCCGCAAACAGACCGTTTCCAGAATCAGATGGGCAGGAGAGAGAAAAAGTCACTCAAGTGATCCCTTGGTTGTGAATTCAGCTGTAGCACTGTCCTCCCATTGTTCATTGATTTGCTCGAGCAGGCCCAGTAACGTCTCCATTGTGAGACTTGTTGTTACTGTCTTTGGCATATCGATTGCGTCACAGATAGCTTTCCAGGCTTTGCTGTGCTTGGCCAATGAAGAAGCAGCATTCTTTGTGCTGGTGTGACAGGAGGCACTGTTGTGCTGGCGTTGGACCTCCCAGGCACAGCTACAAACACGACCTTTGTGGCTCTCTGGGACCAGGGAGTGCCTGCGGGCAGCCTCAGGGGAACAGGGGCTGGGATCCTGTGACCACGGGTGCCTGACCCAGCCAGTAGCAGCCTGGCTCCTGCTCACCTTTGCTCCATTCCAACACTGGGGAGGAACCCTGGACACAGGGAGCAACGCAAGGGGACTCTAGCTCCTGCTTTCATTGGTTTTTGTTTCCTTTTGTTGTTGTTGTTGTTCTTTTGGGTCACACCCGGTGGTGCCCAGGGCTGACTCCTGACTCTGTGCTCAGGGATCTCTTTTGGTAGGGCTCTGGGGTGCTGGGGATGGAAACTGGGTTGGCCGCATGTGAGGCAAGTGCCCTCCCCGCCCACATACGGCTCCAACAACTTACTGCTTACACCATGGTTCCAGTACCAACGGGAAAGCATTTCCACAGAGCGGTGCCTTTCATTTCACTTATTTTCATTTATTTGCTTTAGGTTTTTGGGCCCATGTCCGATGGTGCTCAAAGTCTGTGTCTGGTTTTGTGCTTGAGTGTCGTTAGCAGTAGCCTTTAGGGGACCAGGGTCTACTGAGGATTCAACCAGGGCTTCCTGCATGCAAGGGTGCACCGAAGCCTGTTAAGCTGTCCTCGTCCCCTGTATTATCATTTTCCTTTGGGGGCCATAGCTAGTGGTGCTCAGGGCTTACTTCTGGCTTGGGGGTTTGGGGACCACGTGGGGTGGTTTGAACAGGGCAGTGGTGTGCCAGGCAAGCACCTTTCTATATAGTCCCAAATCCTTCATTTTAGGGTTATGTTTTGGCCATACCTGGTGATGCTCAGGGACTACTCCTGGCTCTGTCTGTGCTGGGGGTGGTTACCCCTAGTGGTGGTCAGGGGACATTTAGGCCTTTCATATGGTGCCAGATACCCAACCCATGCCTCCCGCATGCAAAGTATGAGCCTGCTGAACTACCTGCGTGGGGCCTCATTTTTGTCTGATTTTTTTTGGGGGGAGGCTACACCCAGAGGTGCTGCAGTACTACTCCTGGCAGGGTTCAGGAACCTACACAGGATGCCAAGGATTCAACCCAGTTGGCTGCGTGCAAGGCAGATGCCCTACACATTGTGCTACCTCTTTGGCCCCTGATGTGTTTTCTGAAATAGCAGTGTTTGGGGTGGGGGGATGGACAGGCAGGATCCCTCCTGGCACTACCTGACAGTTTGGTACTCAGGGGAGCTGTCAGAGTCACATGCACTGGCGCTGGAATTGGGGGTAGGCCATACAATTCTGGGTACCTAACTCAGGATCTCGCACATTCTAGGCATGTGTGGTCCCCCTTGAGCTACCTCTCTAGCTTCTCCTTGCAATAAAGAAGAAGGGAAAGTAGAGATAGCACCCCACAAGTGTGGCTTTAAGCAGCCTCACCACAAAATGTGAGAGACGAAGTGATAGCAGTACTGGGGGCTTTTGATGGTGAAAATGAAAAAGATATATATATATATATATATATATATATATATTAGACCTTATTGTGTGTGTGTATATATATATATATATATATATATATATATATATTCTTTCAAAATATTCCCTCAAGAGCTGATATCCGCAATTCTTTTGCTTGTGCAATCAAAACATTTTATCTGTGGAGCGTACAGCATGGGGTAATTGAATGGAACTGATTTCCCTGTGATTGAAAAATTGCGGCCTGAAGTGAAAAAGCTCTTGACCTCTCATTCGAGAATACCAATACCAGGTGCACAGAGTGAGTGGTGGACTGGGGCCTCTGGATCCATCAGTCAAAGATTTGTATGTAAATGAGGCGCTCACTTCACGGATGAGGCAGGCTTGCAAAGACTTGGGAGAGAAAGTCTCAGGGAAAAAGGTGCATCCTGGAAATCACAGATGGAAGTTTGGTTTTGCGTGGGGAGAAACTGCGAAAAAATTTCTTTTTCTGACTCTTGTGGCTTTGCGATGACAGAGCCTAAATGTCAATTTGGAACTTGAATTTCAGATTTTATTGGGGTTCTTCTTTTTTCCTCTGGAGCTCACTAACGGTTATTTCCTGCAATGGATGTGACGACTTCAGCTGCAGACGAGGGTGCGCTTCCCAAAGGGATCTGTCTAGTGCCTCTGTGGCAGTGGCGAATGGCTCTTTCCCAGGAGTGTGTGTGAGGGGGACATCTCCAGCTGTGTCTTGCTGTTATTGCAGTGTCAGAATCTGGAGATTCTACTGGAAGTGCAGGGAGTGAAAGCATGTTACGGTTCTATAATGAACACTTAGCTTAGAACTTGATATGTGTTATTTTGTTTCGCCCTCAAAAATTACCCTCACATAGGTAGAAAACACAAAATCCATAGTCCTAGAAGGCCTACAAAATACCTGGTAAAATAGGGGCTGGAGCGATAGCACAGCAGGTAGATCATTTGCCTTGCTTGTGGCTGACCCGGGTTCGATTCCCAGCATCCCATATGGTCTCCCAAGCACTGCCAGGAGTAATTACTGAGTGCATAAGCCACGAGTAATCCCTGTGCGTTGTCGGGTGTGACCACAAAAGCAAGCAAACAAACAAACAACCCCCCCCCCCCCGTAATATAAACGAATATCTCAGTTAGTATTTTGAGGCCGGATTTGAGTCACACCCGGTGGCCCCAGAGGACCACGTGATGCCAGGACTCGAACCCTGGGCTTCGCTTCTGAGACCAGATGAAATTGGTGCCTTCAGGGTGGTGTGGTCATAGACCCTGGGCTTGGCAATGCAAAACATGTGCCCACGCCCACGGAGCCCTCTGTCCTGGCTTAAATTTAAGAATTCTTAGTGTGTTTCCTCTTTATTAGTGTCAAATGCATACATCAGAGAACTGCATTCCAGCTGAGATACTTAGGCACACCTAGAAATGCTCAGGTCATTAGTCTGATAATGTCTAACACTTTCTAAATTATTAATTAGCTGTCCTCCCGTTCATCGATTTGCTTGAGCGGGCCCGGTAACGTCTCCATTTTGAGACTTGTTACTGTGTTTGGCATATCGAATACGTCGCGGGTAGCTTGCCTGGCTTTGCCGTACAGGCGAGATACTGTGGTGGCTTTGCCCCTGCCCCTTCTGTCTGTTACTCTTTTTATTTTTTTTCTCTTCCTATTTGTTTCGTTTTGTTTTGTTTTGGGGCCACAGCTAGGAATGCTCAAACGTCCCTCCTGACTCTGCATTCAGGGATGTTTGGGGGACCTCTGGGGTGCCTGGGATTGAAACCCGTTGGCTGTGTGCAAAGTCAGTCAGAGCCCTCCTGCTGCCCGATCTATGCTAGCCCCCTGTTCTCTTTGTGACGGGAGTGGGGGGTGTTGGGCACAGGCGAGGTGCTTGCATAGGTATTCCAGCGACCCTGTTTCCTTGTGGCACTCCCGTGCATTCTGTTTGTGATGTTGACAGGGCTTGCTGCAATGTCTGTCACTTGGGCCATGCCCCCCGGTATTGGGCCATGCAATGTCTGTCACTTGGGCCATGCCCCCCAGAGCAGTGGAACACCAGCCCTTGGTTGCTGGTGTTCCACTGCTCTGGCTGGAAAGAGTATAGAGGGCTGGGTTTTGAGCACTGTCAGCATGCGCTTGGTGTAGGCCACAGCACTGGGGTCCCAGTCGAGGTCTCGTGGATGCCAGGCAGACTTACTACCCAGAGAACCCTCTCCCAGCTTGGCCCTCGGGGTCCAGCTGCTCCAACAAAACAAAGTGGGGATTCAATAGCCAGCAGTGTGCTCAGCGACTCCATGAATGCTCAGCCCCAAATTCTTCAGTTGCCGTGAAATCATCGAGGGAATGGTGCTAGGAGGGTGATGCGATCACGAGCCTGGCGTCCTCATGAATGGAATCGTGTCCTTTGGAAGGAAACCCAGTGAGGGGCTGGAGAGAGAGCACAGGGGTGAGGCACTTGCCTTATCAGGGTTCAATCCCCGAGACTGCCCAGAGTAACCCTTGTGTACTGCTGGGTACGGCCTCAGAACAACAACAGAGAGAACAGAAGAGAGCCAGGGAGCTCTTTAGCCCCCGCCACGGGTGAGGGCCAGCAGCTGGCCAAGCCAGGGCTCTCAGGGGACACCCCTTACTAGTACCTTGAGCTTGGGCTCCTAAGCTTCTGGAACTCCAGTCAAAACCCTCGTGTGCTGTTTCTGAGCCTTCAGTTTGTGGACAAAGGGACAAAGACCAGGACTTGCGCTGTGACAAGGCCGTGCCTTGGCGTTCTGAGCCAACCACAGTGCAGGCCTGGGTAACTGTGTCGCACCCTTTCCAGAGGCCTCGCAAAGACTCGCCAGCCCCAGATCTGCCCCAGACCCTTCCAGACCGGGGTGTGTCCCGAGCATCTGACAGCTGCCTCACCCTGCTGTCTTCCTTTCAGTGCTGCTGAGGGTCCCTGTGAATTCAGCACAGCTGGGTAGGTTTGTTAAATTTTGTTCCACTTTGGTGGCCGTGCTCAGCACTTACTCCTGCCTCAGTGCTCAGGAATCACTCCTGGTGGACTCGGGGGACCACATGGGATGCCAGGGATCAAACCCCAGTTGGTCACATGCAAGGCACTTACCCGCTATACTATCACTCTGGACCCTCCTTCGTTCTTTTCTTGCACCACTTCACTAAAGCTGGCGCAAATTTACGTTTCAATATGTATATATCTCCTTTGACATTATTGGATTCTGCATCTTGATATTCCCCCATCCCTAGTGCCTCCCCAAAGCATATTCCCCTTCCCGCCCCTACACACCCACAGGCTGAGCCTGAGCCAAGTGAGATGACTTAAAGGTGCCCCTGTGAGGCAGAAGTCTCGTGTGGGCTCCTGCAGAGGAAGTGCAGTGAAAGAGATCTGGGGAAAATGACTCAGCACCCTGGGGTGCTTCTCATGACATTCCCTTTGGCTTCTGAGATGGTGGGGCTGGTAGGGGCCACAGGTTGGGCCCATGCCACAGAATGTGGCCTTATTTGTGCGTCTGCTGGTGATGGCAATATCATTCAGACCATTGCGCCAACTGCAACGGTGGTGTTCCAGCTCCTCAGCTAGCCAAAATACTCCACCCACTGGCTTGTGAATCAGGCTCAAAAAGAACAGGAGCCTTTTGCCCTGTTAGTAAAATACCAAGAAGAGTAATTGCAGTGTGTCAAATTGGCAAGAGTGGAGGACGGTACCTCACATAGTGAAGGCGGTTTTGCAGTGCGGTGTGGCCAGTTCTTATTGTGTGGGAGGTGGGTGTGGGGTGGGGGAACCTCCTGAACTATACTCAGAAGCCCCAGGGGTCCCTTCCCAGAGATTCTCTGCCAAGTGGACCAGTAGTTCAATACAAGGGGCTGTGGTAACGGCTCATGCCCTGCAGTACCAAGGATGACCCAGACCACCGAGCGAGGCTTAGGGGGTTCTCCAAGGTTACAACATATGGTACTCCCAGCCTCCAGGTCTGTACCCCAGGCTGCGTGGGGGAGCCTGTGATGCTGGGGGTTGAAGTAGGGTCAGCTGCCTGCAAGGCGCGTACAGTAAGCCTGTGCGCTCTCTCTCTCTCTCTCTCTCTCTCTCTCTCTCTCTTTCTTTTGGGCCCTACACTCCTCTGTTCTCTTTCCAGGGGTCCTACATTGCATGGTTTTGGGTGTCCGTTGTATTACTGGAAATAATGGGAAGAAAAAACAATATTTTAATATAGAATAAGTAGCTTCTCATCAGCAAGAATTTAGGAAATACCTGTATTTATAACAAAGAGAATATAATAGACTTGCCATTCTTTTACCTTGAGGTTGAGAATGTCAGGACACACACACATACACCTACACCGCACAGATGCCAACACCCATGACTGGTCAGAGGAACTCCCAGGCTGTTGGAGAGAACTGGGTACCCTATTTCCAAAGAAAGTCACCTTCTGAGTTAATGTCTGTCAATTTTTTTGTTTGTTTTTCATTTTGGGTCGCACCCAGTGGTGCTCAGGGCTGACTCCTGGATCTGCCCTCAGGAATCATTCCTAGAGGTGCTCAGGGTTCCAGATGGAATGCCAGGGACTGAACCCAGGTTGCCTCATGCAATGCAAACACTCTCCCAGCTGTATTATCTCTGCGGTCCAAAAGACTTTTTTAAAAGAACACGGTCCTGTCCCTGTCAAGAATCTCGGAGTCTTTCCCACTGCAAGGCAACTTGGCGCATTGATTACTTGTATCAGTGACTTCCCTGAGGGAGCCTTAGGCCAGCTTCCCCCGTGATCCATCCACACCTTCCTTCTGTCAGTTTGTGGGGTACTCCTCTTTTGGTCTCTTACAATACAGTTCTGTGCAGCCTGCAAGTATCAGAGTTTGCAGTTTGAATGGCTGTTGACATTGGCCCTTTGCAAGTCCCTCCTGAGCCAGTCCAGGGGGTTGGGCGCTTGCCTTGTGTGGAGCAATCCCAGGACTGTGTTCCCTTGTCTTGGGAACCGCATCATGCCCAGTGTGCTTCCCCACCTCAGACACCCATGTCCCTGCTGTGTGGCCCCACATCACAGACCCTTTTTCCCTGCCTGTGTGACCTCAACTAAAAGCTCCCTCTCGAAATCAAAAGATTCCTAGAAACGAATGAAAATGAGAACACGAGTTACCAAAACTTATGGGACACAGCAAAGGCTGTATTAAGAGGAAAGTTTATAGCTCTACAAGCATTCCTCAGGAAGGAGGAGCGAGCACACATAAATAACCTAACCTCACAGCTTAAGAGCTTGGAGAAGGACCAAAAAAAGGAGCACAACCCGAACAGGAGAAAGGAAATAATAAAACTCAGAGCAGAGATTAACGAGATGGAAACCCAAAAAATAATCCGAAAGATCAATGAAACCAAAAGCTGGTTCTTCGAGAAAATTAACAAGATCGATAAGCCTCTAGCAAAACTCACAAAGAAAGGGAGAGAGAAAACCCTAATAAACCGAATCAGAAATGAAAAGGGGGTCATTACAACAGAAACCACAGAAATTCAGAGGATCCCCAGGGAGTACTTTGAAAAGCTTTATGCCACGGAACATCAAAACCTCGAGGAAATGGATAAATTCCTAGACTCCTACAGACTCCCAAGGCTGAACCAAGAAGACCTGGAATACCTGAACAGACCTATCACCATCAAGGAAATTGAAATGGTAATAAAAAGTCTCCCCAAGCACAAAAGTCCTGGCCCGGATGGATTCACTAGTGAATTCTTCCAAATCTTTAAAGAGGACTTACTCCCGATGCTCTTTAAGCTTTTCCACGAAATTGAAATATCAAAAACACTTCCGTACAGTTTCTACGAAGCAAATATCACACTGATACCAAAAGCAGACAGAGATACCACAAAGAAAGAGAATTACAGGCCGATATCCCTGATGAACACAGATGCAAAGATCCTCAACAAACTACTAGCAAATAGAATCCAACTACTCATCAAAAAGATCATACACCATGACCAAGTAGGATTCATCCCAGGGATGCAAGGATGGTTTAACATTCGGAAATCAATCAACATAATCCACCATATCAACAAAAGAAAAGATAAAAAGCATATGATCATATCAATAGATGCAGAGAAAGCATTTGATAAGATCCAGCACCCCTTTATGATGAAAACCCTAGCCAAAATGGGTATAGAGGGGACCTTCCTCAACATAATTAAAGCCATCTACCACAAGCCTACAGCAAGCATCATCCTCAATGGGGAAAAACTGAGAGCCTTCCCTCTAAGATCAGGGACGAGACAGGGATGCCCACTCTCTCCACTGCTGTTCAATATAGTACTGGAAGTACTTGCAATAGCGATTAGGCAGGAAAAAGATATTAAGGGCATTCAGGTAGGAAAGGAAGAAATCAAGCTCTCACTATTCGCAGATGATATGATACTCTACTTAGAGAACCCAATAACTTCCACCAAAAAACTCCTAGAAACAATAGACTCGTATAGTAAAGTTGCAGGCTATAAAATCAATACCCAAAAGTCCATGGCTTTCCTATACGCAAACAGTGAGAGAGAAGAAAGCAACATGAAAAAAACAATCCCGTTCACAATTGTGCCCCAGAAAATCAAGTACCTAGGAATCAGCTTAACTAAGGAAGTAAAGGACCTGTACAAAGAAAACTACAAAACGCTACTTCAGGAAATAAAAGAGGACATGAGGAAATGGAAAGATATCCCCTGCTCATGGGTCGGGAGACTTAACATTGTCAAAATGGCAATACTACCAAAAGCATTGTATAAATTCAATGCAATCCCTATAAGGATACCCATGACATTCTTCAAAGAAATGGAGCAAACACTCCTGAAATTTATATGGAACAATAAGCCCCCACGAATAGCTAAAGCAATTCTTGGGAAAAAGAAAATGGGAGGAATCAACCTCCCGAACTTCAAACTGTACTACAAAGCAGTAATAATTAAAACAGCATGGTACTGGAACAAAGGCAGAACTGCAGACCAATGGAACAGGGTTGAATACACTGACATCTCCCCTCAATCATATGCTCATCTAATCTTTGATAAAGGTGCAAGTAATGTGAAGTGGAGTAAGGAAAGCCTCTTTAATAAATTGTGTTGGCATCACTGGACGGCTACATGCAAAAAAATAGGCTCAGAACTCTGCCTAACACCATGTACAAAAGTAAGATCAAAATGGATTAAAGACCTCAACATCAGACCAGAAACCATAAGGTACATTGAAGATAAAGTTGGCAAAACCCTCCATGACATTGAAGCTAATGGTATCTTCAAAGATGCCACGCCACTGGCCGAGCAAGTGAAAACAGAGATAGATAAATGGGACTATCTTAAACTAAGAAGCTTCTGCACCTCCAAAGAAACAGTGACCAAAATACAAAGACAGTCTACAGAATGGGAAAGGATATTCGCCGAATACACATCTGACAAGGGGTTGATATCCAGGATATACAAAATACTGGTTAAACTCCACAAGAAGAAAACATCCAACCCCATCCAAAAATGGGGCAATGAAATGAACAGAAACTTTCTCAAAGAAGAAATCCGAATGGCAAAAAAGCACATGAGAAAATGCTCTACATCATTAATCATCAGGGAGATGCAGATCAAAACCACAATGAGATACCATCTCACACCTCAGAGACTAGCCCACATTCAAAAGAACAAAAGCAACCGATGCTGGCATGGATGTGGCGAGAAAGGGACACTCCTTCCCTGTTGGTGGGAATGTCCACTGGTTCAGCCCTTCTGGAAAACAGTATGGACGATTCTCAAAAAATTAGAAATTGAGCTCCCATTTGACCCAGCAATACCACTCCTGGGAATATATCCCAGAGAGGCAAAAATGTATAGTCGAAGTGACATCTGCACTTGTTTGTTCATTGCAGCACTCTTTACAGTAGCCAGAAACTGGAAGAAACCTGAGTGCCCAAGAACAGATGACTGGTTAAAGAAACTTTGGTACATCTACACAATGGAGTACTATGTAGCTCTTAGAAAAGATGAAGTCATGAAATTTACATACAAGTGGTACAATATGGAAAGTATCATGCTAAGCGAAATGAGTCAGAAAGAGAGGGATAGACATAGAAAGATTGCATTCATCTGGGGGATATAAAGTAACAAAGTAAGAGATTAATACCCAAGAATAGCTGAGATCAGCACCAGGAGGATTACTCCATAACTTAGAGGCCAGCCGGGTATCCTAGAGGAAAGGGCAGTTCAGAGAGAGAAGGGAGCACCAAATAAAGGATGTTTGGAGGATCCTCCCAGGAGGGGAGATGCATGTGGAAAGTAGACTATGGACTGAACATGTTTGCCACTCAATGCCTCTTTTGCAGACCACAACACCCAAAAGGAGAGAGAGAACACAGGGGATTGCCCTGCCACAGAGACAGGGGGGATGGGGGGATGGGGGTGGGAGGGATATTATCCATGGTGGTGGAAAATGGGCACTGGTGGAGGGATGGGTATCTGATCATTGTATAATTGAAACCAAAGCACAAAAAATTGTAAATCTACAACTTTAAAAAAAATAAAATATAATAAAGGGAAAAAAAAAAGAAAAAAAAAAAAGCTCCCTCTCCTGCCTCTTTGACACCACACCAACGTCCCAACCTCTGCCTGTGAGGCCACAACAGAGTCACTACTCTTGCCTGCATGAGCTGACCTCAGCGCCCCCCACCTGAGTCCATGGGACCCCATCTCAGATGTCCCGGTGCATGCTTTTGTGACCTCACTTAAGACCTTCTTGTTCCTGACTCTGTGACCCCACAAAGACCCCCACATGAGAGCTGTTGTCTCTTGCACCGACCTGCTTCAGAGACCTGGTCCTTGCCAGTGTGACCTCACCTCGTATCCCCCTCTCCTTGCCTGTGTGACTTCACCTCAGAGCCCAGGTTTCTGCCTGTGTGACCTCACCTCAGAGCCCTCTGTATAACATCACCTCACAGTCCCCTCCATCCCTGCTTGTGTGACCTCACGTCACAGCCCACTGTCCCTTATGTTTGTGATTCAATCTGTGTTGCTTGTCCCGGCTTCTTTGTCCACTTTAGAGTTGCCTGTGATGCCCAGAGAAGAACTGTTACCCACCTCTGATCTTCCAGACCAGCAAGTGTGACCCCATGTCAGAGTCCCTCTCCGTGTCTGTGTGACCCTCTTCAGTCCCCGTCACCGTCATCTCAAAAGCCCTTATTCCTGCGTGGGTGAGCCCTGCCAGAGTCCCTATCGCTGCTGGTCTGACCCTCCCAGGGACGCACGTTTGTCAGTGTGCCCCACCTCACAAACCCTTGTCCCACTTGTGTGACCCTGTCCTGTTTGTGTTACTGTGACCGAACCCAGGCCTCTGCCTGCTTCCCTAGCTCAGAATCTGCTGTCCTGTCTTGGGTGACAGCCAACAGAAGCATGCACCTGTTCTTTTAACCCCACATCAGAGCTTCTTGTCATGGCCCTGCTGACCCTATGTAAGACCATCACTAATTTGACCCAGAGCTCCCGGTCTCCACTTTGTGACCTCAACTCAGTGTCCATGTCCCTGCATTCCAGCATGATCTCAGAAAAGAAATTGGTCTCACCATAGGCCTCTCCCCACAGGCAACTCAGAGTCCTCGTACCTGACTTTGTGACCGCGACCTCAGAGACTTTTCCTGTGTGACACAGGTTTGTACTCTATCTTTGATGTGACCCACCTTAGTCCTTGCTGTCCCTTACCGGATCTTACCTCAAAAACCCGTGCCCTTACCTTTGTTACAACCCCTCAGACCCCATGTTTTTGACTCTGTGACCTCCACAGGGACCTTTGAGCATGACCTTTGGTGACACACTTCAGATCCCCATGACCCTGCTTGTGTGACCCCACTTCAGACCTTCTTTTTTTTTTTTTTTTTTTTTTTTTTTTTTAATTTATTTATTTATTGAATCACTGTGGGAAAAGTTACAGAGCTTTCGGGTTTAGGTCTCAGTCATGTAGATACCGAACACATTTCCCTTTACCAATACTCATTTTTAACCCCGAACCCCAATAGACCCCCACCTCCCACCCCTCCCAATTCTTATGAAGCAGATGAGTTCTAGTTAATACTCTATCTACTTTGACTAGATAGATTATTTCGATAGAAGATGCACAATTATTGTTTAGAGTTTACGACCCACCCCCCCCCCCCCAATCAGACATGCTGAAACAGCGTTGTGAAATGATTTGCTTTCTAGAACTTGGTTTAAGAACAAAATGATGTCGCGCGGCCGCGATAGCGGCCGCGCGGTTTTGAATTTCTGCTATTTTACTTATTGACCCTGGAAGAATTTCTATTAAAAGTTAGCTAGTTAAGAGATTGATTTCTGTGCCCTGGAGTCGTGGCCGTGCCGGAGAGCCGCTCGTGGGGGGCAGCCGGCGACCTCGGTGGGGCGTGGGGGACGGCCCACAAAGCCCCCCTTCCCATGAGGTCCCCGCCGCTTCCCTGAGCCCGGCTCAAACCCGCTTTCCACAAGGCTCCCGTGCGGCCGCCATCTTTCTTTCCAGAGAGGAGCGGGCGGGCCGGTCAACGCCCTTCCCCCTCCGGGCAGGCTTGGTGGCGCGCATCAACACAAGTCCATTTGCTTTTCTGCTCCAAGCGGCTGGTTCTCTGTGCTAAGTCCTTGTGCCTCCGGGGCCGTGGCCGTGCCGGAGAGCCGCTCGTGGGGAGCAGCCGGCGACCTCGGTGGGGCGTGGGGGACGGCCCACTAAGCCCCCCTTCCCATGAGGTCCCCGCCGCTTCCCCGAGCCCGGCTCAAACCCGCTTTCCACAAGGCTCCCGTGCGGCCGCCATCTTTCTTTCCAGAGAGGAGCGGGCGGGCCGGTCAACGCCCTTCCCCCTCCGGGCAGGCTTGGTGGCGCGCATCAACACAAGTCCATTTGCTTTTCTGCTCCAAGCGGCTGGTTCTCTGTGCTAAGTCCTTGTGCCTCCGGGGCCGTGGCCGTGCCGGAGAGCCGCTCGTGGGGAGCAGCCGGCGACCTCGGTGGGGCGTGGGGGACGGCCCACAAAGCCCCCCTTCCCATGAGGTCCCCGCCGCTTCCCCGAGCCCGGCTCAAACCCGCTTTCCACAAGGCTCCCGTGCGGCCGCCATCTTTCTTTCCAGAGAGGAGCGGGCGGGCCGGTCAACGCCCTTCCCCCTCCGGGCAGGCTTGGTGGCGCGCATCAACACAAGTCCATTTGCTTTTCTGCTCCAAGCGGCTGGTTCTCTGTGCTAAGTCCTTGTGCCTCCGGGGCCGTGGCCGTGCCGGAGAGCCGCTCGTGGGGAGCAGCCGGCGACCTCGGTGGGGCGTGGGGGACGGCCCACTAAGCCCCCCTTCCCATGAGGTCCCCGCCGCTTCCCCGAGCCCGGCTCAAACCCGCTTTCCACAAGGCTCCCGTGCGGCCGCCATCTTTCTTTCCAGAGAGGAGCGGGCGGGCCCAGACCTTCTTATCTCTGCTTGTGTGACCTCACCTCAGAGTCCAGTGATCCTGCCCATGTGATCCTACCTCAGAGACCCTTTTCCCTGCTCGTGTGACCTCCCGCCTCAGAGCCTCGTATCTTGCAGTTGTGTCCCCACATCAGAGCCTTGTATCCGTACCTGTGTGATCAGAACTCAACCCTCATGTTGTTACTAGTGTGATCATCCACCTCAGATCCAGTCAATGCCACCTATGATCCCCACAGCCTTACCTGTGAAATCACAACTGAGCATCCCATGTCCCTGCTTTTATGACCTCACCTCAGAGTTGTATGTCCCTGCTTGTGTCACCTCAACTCAGAGCCATGTACCCTGCTTGTTTATCCCCACTTTAGAGTACCACGCCCCTGCTTGTCTTTGAGGTCCCTGTTCTGCGAATACACCTCAGTGCACATATTCCTGCCATGTGGCCCACCTGAGTCATTTGCCCCTGCCCGTGTGATCCACTGTAGTGTCCCATGTCCCTGCTTGTGTGACATCTCCTCAGAGCTCTGTCCCAGCTTGTGTCGCCTCACCTCAGAGCCTTGCTTTTGTGACACCCCCCCCAGCCCAGAGTTCCATGTCTCCACTACTTTTACTGACCTCAGAGCCCTGTGTCCCTGCCCATGTGACCTCAGATTCCCATGACTCTACATAAGAGACCCTACCTCAGAACTATGTACCCTACTCTTTGCCCTTAATCAGAGCGCATGTCCCTGCTTGTGTGACCCCCCACCCCCTTAGAGTCCCACATCCTAGACATGTAACCTCCCCTGTGTTCTGTGTCCCTGCCTGTGTGATCTCAACTTGGATCTCTGTGTCAGAGCTGATGTCAGTGCCCTATGTCCCACACATGTGACCACTCCTCAGAAATCCTTGTTCTTACTTGTGTGCCCCCTCCACAGATCATGAGTCCCCAACCATGTGATCCAACCTCAGAGCCCTGTGTCCCTCCAAACTTGAGCCCGTCTCAAAAGCCCGTGTCCCTGCCTGTGTGACCACACCTCAGATTCCCATGACCCTTCATGTGCGACCACACTTCAGAGCCATGTACCCTGCTTGAGTGTCCCTACTTCAGAGTGCCACATTCCTGCCTGTGTGACCCACAAGTGTCCGATGGATCTATTCTGTGAGGCTACCTCGATGCCCTGTTTCCCTGACAACTGACCGCAACTGAGTCGTTTGGCCCTGCTAGTGTGATCCTTCCTGAGAACCCCTGGCCCTGTGACCTGTCCCCAGAGCCCTCTCTTCCTGCTTGTGTGACCCTTCCTCAGAGTCCCGAGTTCCTGATTGTGTGACTTCAACTGAGGGCCCCTTACTCTACTCATAAACCCTCCAACATCAGAGCCCCATGTACTCATCATGTGACGCCTCCCCCCCATTTCTTTTCCTTGCCGGGTGATTCCATCTTAGAGCCCTGTGTCCCTGCTTGTGTGATCCCCACTTTAGAACCCATGTCCCTCCCTATGTGCCCCCTCTTCAGAGACCCGTGCCCATACTTGTGTGACCTCACCTCCGAACCCCTGTCCCTGCCCGTTTGACCCCTGTTGAAAGCCCCGTGTCCCTCTTTCTCAGAGTCCCATGTCCCTGCCTGTGTGACCCCTTCTCAGAGCCTGTGTCCTTGCCCATGTGACCTCTTCTCAGACTCCGTGACCGTCCTTGTGTGACCCCTCCCCAGAAGCCCAGGTTTGTCCTCTGTGACCATATTTCAGAGCTCTGTGTCCCTCCCCTGTCACCACACCTCAGAGCCCCGTATTTCTACTTATGTGACCTGTTCTCAGAACCCCTTTTCTCTCCTTCTGTGACCTCTCCTCTGAGTGCTGGACCCTACTTGTGTGACCCACCTAGAGCCCTGTGTCCCTACCCTGTGACACCCCGTGACCATCTCCTTGTGACCCTCTGCTTTGTGTCCCTCCTTTGTGTCCCTTTGTGTCCCTCCTTTGTGTCCCTTTGTGTCCCCCCGTGACCATCCCTTTGTGACCCTCGGCTTTGTATCCCTTTATGACCACTCTTATGAGGAGTGGTCATAGGTACGTACAGAGTCCCATGTACCTACTTATGTGACCCCTCTTAAGAGGCATGTGTACCTCCTTGTGTTACCCTTCCTCAGAGCCTCCTGTTCATCCCGTTACCCCTTGAGAGCCCTGTGGTACTCCCTGTGTGACCCAATCTCAGAGGTGCGTACACCTAATTTTGTGACCCCTCCCTAGAACCCTGTGACACCCCCCCCCCCACAGAGGTCCGAGAACCTACTTGTGTGAGCTCTCCTCAGAGCCCCAATCCCTCCCCTGTGACTGTATGTCAGAGCACCATGTCCCTACTTGTTTGACTCCTCAGAATTCCCTGTCTCTCTGTGTGACCCTTCCTCAGAGCCCCATGTCCGTCCCTGTGTGACCCTTCCTCAGAGCCCTGTATCCCTCCCTGTGTGTGCCCACCTCAGAGCCCCCCTGTCCCTACTTGTATAAGCCCACGTCTGAGCCCATGCCCCTTCCCGTGTGACCCCACCTCAGAGCCGTGTCTCTGCCCGGGTCCCCGAGGGCAGGACCATGGCCCACCGGCCACTTGTCCCAGAGGAGCCGGCCGCTTCAGGAGGAGGCAAGTGTCCCGTCCGCAGGTGTCACTCAGGTTCCGTCAGTGTCAGGATGAGCCGTGGCTGTGCCGTGCTCAGTCATCCCCTTGAGTCCCTCCCAGCCCCTGGGTTTGATTTCTCCATTCCGAATCCGGCTCCCGGGTCCCAGTCAGCCCGGCCCCTGCAGTGGGGGCTGCTAAAGGTGAGCAAAAATCTGTGCAGTCCTTGAGGAGAGGCGGGCGGCCCTGGGTCTGCTGCCTGTGGCCTAGAGGCTTTAAAACAGCTACTGATCCCTCACCCCCTCCCCTAAGAGTTTATCGAAGTACTTTCAAGTTTGGCACCAGCCCCGGTGTTGCTCAGGGTCACCTCTGACTGTTCTCTCGGGAGTTACTCCTGGGGGGTGGGGGCAGGTACGGGATGGAACCCCGGTGGGCCTTGTGCCAGACCAATGCCCTCCCACTATCCTCAGGCTCTGGCCCCGCCCCCGATGTCTCAATCCCAGTGTCGGAGGTGTTTGGATTTGGGGCTCACGGGGAGTGAGCCCAGGGCTGTCTCTGCCATGCGGGTGCCCCCATCAAGCCCCCCGCCCCATCTCTCCCCCTGGTCCTCAGCCATTCTGCTGCTTGGCTGGAGGGTACAGTGGTGCTTAAGATGGGGGAGGGGCCTGGTCTGGGACAGGGCTGAGTGGAGCTGAGGGTACCACCAATGGGCAAGTGCCCTCAGCATGGAGGAGAGGGGAGACGCGCTGAGCAACTCAGCGCCCAGCATGGGGAGCACTGCAGAGCAACCGGCTACTTCTTGCCCTCCCTCACCCCAACGGGGCGATGCCTGCTCACCTGCTGGGAGAGAAAAGCACAGTGCAGGCTCCATACACGTTGCAACAACTTTATTATAGAGCAAACTATATGCTATCATATTTTCTAAGTTAAACTATAGGCGAACATATTTCATCATGTGACTCATACAGAGCAGTTGATCCAAGGTAACTGAGTATCATTAGCTATTGAGCTTATGGTGATGACAGTCCCAGCACCCTTCTGGTGACACTGTAGGACCAATGTTCCAAAGTTAACCAGGGGAGAAAACTGTGGGGCAGCAGGGAGTTGGGTCGAGAGGGCAGGGTGGGTGCCCAGATGGTTTTGGGCAAAGCGCATGTCCATGGTGGGCAACAGGGACAGGTAACCAGATGGTCATGGGGAGTCATTTCTGGAAGAATATGGATGGTAATGGGAGGTTCTGAGAAACCTTTCAGACTGGGGGACCCCAGGGTGTCTGAGTGGGAGTGTCTGACCGTGAGGCCTCAGGCAATAAGGGCCCCATAGGACAGCAGCCCCTGAGTCCTGGGACCCCTATCGCCTAAACTTGCGGGCTGGGGCACCCTGACGCTGCTGCCCTTAGGGGGCAACAAGTGACCGCTGGTGCCACATAAGCTGGGTGGCACTGCCGCTCGAGCCCTGCTGGGTCACGTGAGGAGGCACACGGTGCCACGCAGGTGGGACCTGGTTGGCATGATTGATAAGTGGCTGCTGGTACTGGGCGTGCTGGGTGGCACTCCTTTTTGAGCCCTGTGGGAGTGCGGGCACATAGGGGGGCACAGGATGCCCTGCAGGTGCGACCTGGTTGGGGGCAGCCACAAGTGGCTGCTGGTACCACATCAGCCGGGTGGCACCACTGGCTGAGCCCTGCTGGGCTGCGGGCCTAGGCTTCAGAGTAGCAGGAGCCACCAGTGGCCGCTGGTACCACCCCTGCTGGGTGGCACCACTTTTCAAGCCCTGCTGGGGTGCAGGCACATAGCGGGGCACAGGGTGCGACACCTGTGGGATCTGGGTGGCGGGTGCGGGCACAGGTGCCCCCTGGGTACCGCTTGGCCCTGGTGCCTTGGGAGGCACAAGCAGCCTCGGGGGTGCAAACTGGAAGGCTGGTCCGCCCTGGGGACCACTTAGTCCCGGCATGTTGGGAGGCCCGAGCTGCCGCGGAGGTGCGAATTGGAAGGCTGGCTTGGGTACAGGGCCACCTTGGGTGCCACTTGGTACCAGAACTTTGTGGGCCACGGGCTTCGGCGCCGAAGGGAGCTGCATGGCAGGCACAGGCACAGGGGCGCCCTGGGTGCCATTTGGGCCCGGTCCAGCTCCCGGCTGGTGTCTCTTACTTTGTGGGCCTTGAAACTTCGCACGGTTGTCTCTCTTCCGCTTAGAGCGCTGCTGCGATATGCCTGCGGCCTGGACGCGGGTCGCCTGTCCCTGGGGTGCAGCAACTGCAGCGCGTGGCTGGGTCATGGGGACACTGGGTGGATCCACCTCCATGTTGCTGAGTGGTTCCCCTTGGGATTCCGCGTCCATGGACTGAATGCTGCTCCCGCAGGACACAACTTCCATCGATTCCATGTCACTAAGACAGGCCTGCGTGTCCTTGGTGGATACAACCTGGCCATCATCAGGGGCTTGTGGCCACCCTATGACTGCAGGTGCAGCTGGGGCGGGCACTGCCATCAGGAGCGGAGGCGGAGGGGCCTCCTTCTGGGGCGCTGGGGCCCCCTTCTGGGCTGGGGCGGGGGTCACCGCCCGGCCATGAGGGGTCTTCTGGCCTAGCAGGGCCTGACAGTGATGCGTTCCCCTCTGGAAGCAGGGGGCTTTCCGTGGACAGTAGACCACTGCCTCGCCCCAGTCTTCCTCCTGTCGAATGGGCCATCCATGCTGGTCAGAGGGAACTAAGTGGGGGCCCTGGCGGCGAGCCCGCTGGCCATAGTAGCCCTGTCCATAGGCCACTGTGGGCTGACCACTGGGCCCCGGCCATGGGTAGTAAGTCAGCGGGCCGTGGACATAAGGCCCTGGATTGTAGGGATAAGGGGCGTGGGGCTGAGGATGCCCCACAGAGCTGGGCCCACAGTACCCCATGTGCATGGCGCCTGAGCTGGTCGCGGCATCCCCAGGTCCTGGTAGAACCACATGTTGCACGGTCTCCACGTCATCCCGGGTCAGGGCTCTGCAGATCACAGGCCACATTCAGACCCTGGCAGCCCAGAGACGTACAGTCCCTCCCTGCAATTGGGGCCCTTCCTCCACCTTTCGGGTCCCTGGGGTCACACAAAAACCATTTTATTGTTTGGTCGACTTTGGGGCCATGCCCTATGGTGCCCAGGGCTGACTCCAGGACTTCCTCAGGGGTCCCTCCTGGTGGGTCTGGGGGCCCATCTCTGGAGCCCGGGAGCGAGTTCGGGTCATGCAAGTCAAGTGCTGTCAGCCCAGAAGACACCTCCTGTCTGGGGACTCCCATTCTCTTCCCTATGGGCTCCCTGAACTCCTCCCTCTGGACTCCCACCTTCCTCCCTTGGGATTTCCCACCCTCATCCCTGGGGACTCCCACTCCCACCCTCCTCCATAGGGGCTTCTCTACCCCCCTCTTGAACTCCCACCCTCCTCCCTAGAGACTCCTTGGCGTCTTCCCTCTGGACTCCCGCCCTCCTTCCTAGGGGCTCCACACCCTCCTCCCTCGAACTCTCACCCTCCTTCCTAGGGGCTCCTTGGACTCTCCCCACTGGACTCCCACCTACCTACCCTGGGGTTTCCCTCCCTTCTCATTCGAGACTCCCACTCTCCTCCCTAGGGACTCCTTGGGAGTCCTCCCTCTGGTCTCTCACCCTCCTCCCTGGGGACTCCCTCCTTCCTGCCTAGGGCCTCCCTGGACACCTCCATCGGGACTCCCAACCTCCTCTCTGGGGACTCCCACCCTTCTCTAGGGGATCCCCTCCCTCCTGCCTCAGGTCTCCCACCCTCCTCCCTGGCAACTGCCAGGCCTCCTCCCTGGGGATTCCCACTCTCCTTCCAGTGGCTCTCACCCTCTACCCTAGGTGCTCCTCGCACTGTTGCCTGGGGACACACAACCTGCTCCCTCGCTGTTCCCCATTCTCCCTGGGAATTCCCATCATTTTTCTAGAGGCTCCCCACCCTCCTCCCTTGTGGCTCCCCACCCTCCTCCCTTGTGGCTCCCCACCCTCCTCCCTTGGCTTCCCCCCTTCTGTCCAGGGGCTGCCACACCCCATCCCTGGGGCCTCCCTCCCTCGGGCTTGCCCCTGTTTCCCTGACCCCTGGTCCCCCATCCCCGCATCCCCAGGTCTCTGTCCCCCCCTTGGGCACTCACCGTGGGCGGAAGGGTCTCAAAAGGGGTGATCGAGATGCGGACAGGTGCGGGTCTGTCGCGGAACAGTCAGCAGGCAGCCCCAGGCACTGGGAACCAAGCTGCGTCTGGTCTGATGGAGGAATTCACGTCCCGTTCCGTGTTGCCGACTAGCATCCAAGACTAATGTCCCAGCGGGAGTGTGCCAGTGCGGCGCGTCCCTAGGAACCAGCGTTCCTTCCTGGATACCCTTAGTGATGTAGGGCGTGGCCTCAGAACTCGGGGTTTGGGAGTCCCGCACAGTGGAACCTCCCCATGCCCCCCCTGCCATGTACATGCATGGCACAGTCGGGTGCACAGAGCAGAGTGCGCGTGGGCCTGGGCTCGTGCGCAGAGTGCCCAGGCAAGGGGTCCCACTGAATTGGAATCTTCCCCGGGAGCCTCACACACCTGGTACCGGATCAGGCTTCGACCCATTGGTCCTGCACTTGCTGGGCCTTCCCCTTCCCACTAGGAACTTTGTGCCCTCGCGCTCTGCGGCCGCCACTGCGCACTCTTGGCATCGTCCGAGCAGTGAAGGGTGCACCCAACAAATAGGCATATTTAAGACAGGAGTCCTTGAAGTCGGGTCCCTTGGATTCCCTCTTAGGATTTTGGGCAGGGTTTGGGCAGTACTGGCCACTGCCCCCAGAGATACTCAGGGGACCGCAGCATAGAGGGAATTGCACGGGACCCTCTGTGATCTCTCTGGGTCCTGATATGGTTTAGGGTCCACCTCATTCTGTCCTGGGGCTGCCACGCCCCATCTCCTGGGCTGCCATGCCCCCGTTGGGCCTCCCTCCCTCTGGTTCATTCCATTTCCCTGAGCCCTGGTCCCCTTCTTGTATCCTGGGGTCCCCATTCCCGCTGCAGCAGGTCTCTGCCACCCCCTCAGAGGTGGGGGCAATCACCGTGGGCGGAGGGGTCAGAAAGGGGGTGATCAAGCTGCAGGTGGGTGCGGGCCTGCAGTGCAAGAGCCAGCGGGCAGCCGCAGGCACAGGGCACCAAGCTGGGCCTGGTCTGTAGGAAGAATTCAAGTCCCATGTTGGCGACTAGCGTCCAGGCGGGAGTGTGCAGGTCCGGCGCGTCCTTAGGAACCAGTGTTCCTTCCGGGATACTCTTAGTGATGTGGCGGGTGACCTAGGACTTGGGGCTTGGGGAGCCTGCATTGTGGAACCTCCCCGCACCCCCACCATGTGCGCACATGGAACCCTCGGGCGCACAGAGTGGAGGGCGCATGGGCTTGGGCACGTCCACGAAGTGCCCGGGCGTGGGGGCCCGCAGAGTCGAGCCTCCCCGGGCTCCCCACCCTCTGGGGGGTCGGGGCGTGGGTGAGGCCCTATGGAAACGGGGTTCAATGGAGACTCGGGGTGCATCGGGGGAGCTGGCAGACAGGCAGGGAATCCAGGCCTGAGGGGTGTACCGCACGCGGGTGGGAGTTTTTGTTTGCATCTGTGTTGGGGTCCCTCCCATTGAATAATACGAGTTGACCCTATTTCTCTTTGCGGATAACAAACTTCAGTGCGTCTTACCGTTGTACCTTTTTCTAGTAGGGAAGGATGACGGTGTGGGTGTCTTGCAACAAGCGAAGAGTCTCTGTCAAGTCCAGCCGTGGTCCAAAGCTAGAATGACCAAATCCCTTGAGTGAGTGACCCCCTGCCCTCTCCAGCTCAAACACTGGTTGTGACAGTGTGATGTGTTTAGCATGGGTGAAGACAGCAACAGAGGCTAAGCAACATGGCACTTATTTTTTATGTTATTTTGATTTTGGGCCCTTCTGAGGACTGACTCTTGGCTCTGTGCTCAGGGATCACTCCTGACAGTGCCAGGGGGCTGTGTATGATGTGAGACTGGAACAGGCGAGCACCCTCCATCCATGCTATACTCTCTCTCTAGTGCCTCTTATATTTCATGTGAGTCTGAGGACCGTTGTTTCTCTCTACAGAGAGAAGACTAAAGCCTTAAAGTAACACATCTATGCATATCTCTATCAGTTCATTCATTCATTCATTCATTCATCATCCTGTTATTCGTCGATTGCCTCGAGCAGGCCCCAGTAACGTCTCTTTCATCCTAGCCATGAGATTATATTCAGGGCTATTTAGGAGAATGAGACCCATCATTGTTACTGGTATTTGGCATATTTGGTACGCCACGGGGAGTTTGCCAGACTCTGCCCTGTGGGCAGGCTACATTCGATAGCCTACAAGTTTGTCCAAAATAGGAATGAGACAATAAGATGTCATAAAAAAAAGGTCTGATAAGATGTCCGGGATCCGGATTTTATAGTCTCTGAGTCCCGGATCTGGTTCCGGGATCTGGATTTTATAGTCTCTGAGTCTTGGCCGCTGATGGAATTACACGGCACCAGGGGGCCAGGTGGTGGGTGTGACCCCCCGCCTAATGGAATTTGGAGGATCTGGGTGGAAGATGCTCGACTCCAATTCGAGTAGGCTTGGAGGTCTCGGCCCCGGACCCGCGTGGCTTTGTTCCTCTGCCAGTACCTTCATGTGTGCGGAGAGTGGTCTCAGCATGGTGGTGGCTGGTCCTGGAGGTCTCCGGCTGCCGTAGCCCTGGTCGGGGCGGGGAGGAAAGCTCAACCCGCTCCCCTCCAAGGGGCTCCGGGAAGGAACACCCAGGCGCGGGGGCAGAAGACTGCACTCTTCTCGTCCGGGATCTGGATTTTATAGTCTCTGAGTCTTGGCCGCTGATGGGATTACACGGCACCAGGGGGCCAGGTGGTGGGTGTGACCCCCCGCCTAATGGAATTTGGAGGATCTGGGTGGAAGATGCTCGACTCCAATTCGAGTAGGCTTGGAGGTCTCGGCCCCGGAACCCGCGTGGCTTTGTCCCTCTGCCGGCAGCCGAAGACCTCCAGGATCTCTATCAGTATGTGCTAAATATATATGTCAACCTACCTGCTGTATGCATACACACAGGAAATATATAGTGGGCTAATTATTCATAGTTATAGGATAACAATAAACTGTTATTTTGTAAACACTCATATAAACTTATATAAACGCTCATTTCCTGCTGTTTAAATTCTATGTTACATAAAGCGGAGCAAGGAAAACCTTCTAAAACTAGTGGTACTGGAAAAGCTGATAGTCACTGTCAAAATATGAACTCACCCCTTTCTAATGCCGTGCACAAAATAAAATCAATAGGAATTAAAGACCTGGATATCAGACCTGAATCCATAAGGTATAGAGAGGAAAAGATTAGCAGAAATCTCCATTATATTGAAGTTAGCGGCATCCTCAATGAGGCAAGATCACTGGTCACGCCAAACAAATCAAGAGAAACAATTGGGACTACATGAAATTCAGAACCTTGGGGCCAGAGCGGAGGGATAGGCCGCTTTCCTTGCACATGGCTGACCGGGGTTTGATCCCCAGCATCCTATATATTTCCCTGAGAACTGCTAGGAGTAATCCCTGCACGCAGAGCCAGGAGTAGCCAACAGGGTAGAAAACAGGGACCTTTCTCAATAAACTAGGAATTGCACTTCCATATGACCCAGCAGTAGGTTATATACTGGGGCCCAAAACAACAATGCAGAAAAGACTTCTACGCTCCTGTGTTCATTGCAGCACTATTCACAAGAGCCAAAATGTGTAACAAACCCAAGTGCCCAAGAGCCGATGAGTGGATCGAGGAACCCTGATACACAGTGGAATACTACTCAGTCATAGGAAAGATGAAGTCATGTCATGTGCTACCACATCAGTGGTTCTGGAGAGTTTCAGACAAAGTGAAATGCGTCAGAGGAAGAAGCACAGACATGAATGGTCTTCCTACCATGCAGGATATGAAGAAACAGAGTCGGGGAATAACACAAGGCAACTGAAACAGAGAATGAGAACCAGTTTCCAGCAGGAAACTTGCTAGTTGTAGGGGCTGGGGCAGGGCAGAACAGGCTACAATAGGCCATTGTCGGGGGCAGCGGTCACTTGGAGCAGAATGCAGTGCTGAAAAGAGGCAGACAGTTTGTCCACGAGAGACAGGCTCAGGACGGAAACTGGGGACACTGGTGGAGGCATGTGAGCACTGGTGGGACTGGGATGGAATATTGTATGCTTGAAATTCAATGATGAGTAACTTTGCAATTCACCATGACTAAAAAAGTACGAAAAGAAGGAAGGAAAGAAGGAAGGAACGAAGGAAGGAAGGAAGAAAGAAAGAAAGAAAGAAAGAGAAATAAATAAATAAAGAAAGAAAGGGGCACCATCATTTTGGCTACAAAAGGATAAACCTGCTGTGAATACTAGACAATCACATTCTCTACTATTGTGTGTGATTATAGAGAACAGCGTGTAGGGTAGGTAATCATCTCTGAAGCAATCGCCTTAAGGACACATGCCAGGAGCACCCAGTACAGAGTCTGAGGTGGGTTCCCAGTGTTCCCACAACCGTCATGGACATTGTGAGAAGGTTCATGCGGATGCTGGGTGCGGTGGGGAAGGGCAGCCATCGACGGGGGTGCAGGGCAGAGGGCGCACCCATCCCCTTCCCCGCCAGCCCGCGCTGGGGAGGTACAACCCCTGGCACCGGAAGAACAGTCTAACTCTTCCCAGCTGCTGCCTCTTCCCGCTTTGCAGCCTGGATGCGGGGCGTTTTCAAGGTCATTTAATGCTGAGTTTCCTGCAGACCAGTCACGCAGCCCAACCTGCCCCCCCAAATCCGAGCGGCTGCTCAGTGGAACAGGAATATATTGGCATTGATGGGAACGGGGAGCCGCTTGTCTGAAGGGCAGGCGCTGTTCCCGGCTCAGCACCCCCGGTGGGCCCTAGCAGGAGGTAAAAGGCCCGCAGTGTGGACAGCGGCCACTGAAGGCTCCTGCTGGTGGACGCACAGACTGGTGTGTGGACACGATGTTCAGGGGACAGTGAACGCGCCTGCGCGGGCATCCCCTCCAGGTGTGCGGGGGCGCACTGAGGTGGAGACAGCTGCCATCTGCCCCCTACCTGGGGCCACAGAGGTCCCGCGCCATGGACACTGAGGCCACTGCCGGGTCGGACACCCCGAGAAACCACCCGCAGCATCCTCATCCATGGGTGCAGGACTGAAGGCACAGACACGCCCACCCACAGCTGAACAGGCTCCGGAGTCTCAGCAGGGCTGGAGCCCCCAAACACTCGGTACTCCGTGCTCAGGGCTGGGTTCAGCTGTCCCGGCCAAACTCGGTACTCAGTGCTCAGGGCTCAGGGTGGGCTCAGCTGGCCTGGCTGGCCCAGAATTTCTGGAATTGGGGTTTGGGCTCCCCTGCCTCAGACATACAAACCAAGAAGAGAGAACCCCTAGGATGGATGTGGGACCGTATCTAGTGCCTTTACAGCCCCTTGCACGTATTTTTCCCACTGAAGACAAGTAATGGCCCAATAGCTTTCTTGGCAAGACACGGTAAAATTGCTTCTGGTTTCTTGGCGTGTGGGGGTGGGTTTTCCTTCCTTTTTGGTGCTCGCATTCATTAGGCTGATTCTTGGTTTCACAGGTATGCCAGTGACTGGGCATTCTTCCTGGCTTTCCTGTTGAGTTTGCTGTGCTTGTGGGTGTGACAGTGTTGTCAGTGCTGGTGGTGGTATTTGTGTTGCTGGTGGTTGTGCTGTTGGTGTTAGTGTTGTGGGTGTAATTTTCATTGTTGGTGGTGTCAAACTGGGCTGAGATCTCCCCAGAGCACTCACACGAAGACAAGTTGCGATACAATAAGCAAAGGGTTTTTATTAGCTAGCTCGGCTAGCTCAAGCTGGCGTCCTCATCAAGCTCACCGACACAGTGGCAGCTTTCTCAGAACGAGTGGCCCCGAGTCTCAAAACTGAAGGACTTTTATCCCATAGCATTATGTAACAGGGACTTTCCGCAGACTACCATTTCAGCTGCAGTATGAGGGGTTTCTCACTACTTGTACTTAGCTGATTGGGTATAAGTTGGAGTTACATAGGGAAGCTTCCCTACCTGCACCTGATTGGTAACCCTTCGTTGACCTCACCCAGGCTATCTCACTTCAGGGAAATCATGACTCAGTTCCAGGTATCTGTGCCCAATTCGCAGGAATTCCAGAACTGAAACCTATGCCCAGCTTTTTCTGGCTTCTGTAAGAGCCTGTCATGGCGCTGCCTTTGCTTCTCTGTCTCTCATTCCTCCCTTTTCTTTTATGCCTGTGGTTGAGCAGGGTCAATCTTGACCCCTACAATTGTTTCAGAGGGAAATACTTTTCTGAGTACCTTAAGCTGAATGGTACTGACATGTTCTTTCACAAACTCCATGCCACCAACTCATCCAGGAAACAGGGGCCCACAGTCAGGAACAGAAGCAGGAGTACTAGGGGTCCCATGAGGGCTGGGATCAGGGTGTGAAGTTGACCTTCCCAGCTCCCCTTCCTTAACAATATGCCTGTACCAGAGTCAATGAGATAGGAAGGGTACAAGCCAGAGGTTAGGCCATATATGCAAAGAAACCAACTCTTCTAGCTGACCCTTGGTACAATTGCTGGGAGTCTATCCTATACTTCTGGGTTACAATAGGCTCAGCAGGGGGAATCTTACAAGTTATAGGTCCCTAAAGAAACACAAGTCCCAGGATGGGCCATAACTGGTACAGACCAAGGTGAAACTGTGCAGCCTCCGTCCTTCCTGAGTGTCATTGCCTATAATTCTACCCGTTATAGTGGCAGAAAGTACCCAGTGCCAAAATCTGGGCTTATAGTGAGTTTGCTTCACAGCTGAGCAAACAGAAGCAGAGAATAACCCGTGCCACTCCCTAGGATCCCTTCAATCACTTTCTTCATTTTTATCTTGGAGGGAGAGGCTCCAGTTGTCAGGACACACCACTGGTCGTTGTCGTCCTGTCTTCAAGCGGGGAGGCAGTTTTCACATATGAAGCATGGACCCAGGCTTTGTTTCTGTCCACTTTCAGAGCGAACGGCATGGTCAGGATCATGGGGTAGGGACCTCTCCACTGAGGTTCAAGGATGGCAGTCTAATGTCACCGAACCTAGACCAGGTCTCCCAGTGAGTATAGGTGAGGAGTTACCGATGCCCCCTTCGCTTTGGTAATGCTCTCAAAGTCCTGTATGGATCTGGATGACCTCTAGGGCCTGTCATAACCTAAGGAGAGAGTGACCCTGCATTTCAGGCTACATTTCTGCACCCATTTCCTGGTACATAATGGTAGGAAATTTCTGCCCTCCATTCCCTGGTGCCTAGTGGTGGGGGAGACATTTCTGCCCCAAGATCCCTAGTGCATAAGCATTTCTGCCCCCTGATCCCTGGTACTTAGAGATGAGTGAGGGGGCATTTCTTCCTATCTGATCACTGGTATTTAATAGGGGGTACATTTCTGCTCCGTGCTCCCTGGTGCCTAGTGGTTGGGGGGACATTTCTGCCCCCCAATTGCTGGTGCCTAGTGGTGTGGGTGACATTTCTGCCCCATATCTCCTGGTACCTAACGGGGGAACATTTCTCCCCTAACACTAGGCAACAGTTCATTTCGGCCCCCGATTCCTGGTGCCTACTGGAGGGACATTTCTATCCCCTGAATCCTGGAGCCAAATGGGGGGGCACATCTGCCCCCTTGATACATGGTGCAGGTGGTGGGGGGAAATTTCTGTCCCCCGATCCATGATGCCTAGTGGTGCAGGCAACATTTCTGCGCCCCGATTCCTGGTGCCCAACAGGGGAGACATTTCTGAATCCCTAATACTGGTATCTTATGGGGGGACATATCTGTTCCCTGATTCTTGGTGCCTAGTGGTTGGGGGGCCATTCCTGTCCCCATCCCTGGTGCCTAGTGGTGGGACACATCTGTCCCCCGATCCTGGACCCTAATAGGACATATCTGCTCCCTGATCCCTGCTGCCTAGTGATTGGGGGAACATTTCTGCCCCCCGATCCCTGGTGCCCAGTGGTATGGAGGATATTACGCACCCCCATCTCCTGGTACCTAATGGCGGGACAATTCTGACCTTGATCATTGGTGCGTAGTGGTCAGGGGGACATTTCTGCCCCCGATTCCTGATGCCTAATGGGGGGACATTTCAGTTCAGATTCTTGGTGACTAATGGGGGGGACACATCTGCCCCCAATTCAGGTGACAGTAGTGGGGGGAAAATTTCTGCCCCCTGATCCCTGGTGCCTATATGTGGGGGTATATTTCTGTCCCCGATTTCTGGTGATTAGTGGTTGGGGAGATATTTCTGCCCCTGAATTGCTGGTGCCTAATGGGGGGATAATACTGCACCCCAATTTCTTATGTTTAATTGGGGAATGATTTCTGTTCCCCCTTTATTCCTTGTGCTTAATTGGTGAACATATTTCTGCTTCCCAATCCCTGGTCTAGTGGTATGGGGGACATTTTCCCCCCAATTTCTGATGCATATAGGGGACATTTCTGCCCCCGATCTCTGGTGCCTACTGATGGGGGGACATTTCTTCCTCCAGATTCTGGTGCCTAATGGCGGGTGGGGTGGGGAGGAAACGACATTTCTGCGCATCGATACCTGTGCCTAAACGGGGGGACATTTCTGCCCCCAGATTTCTCGTACCTCATTGGGGGGGACATTTCTTCCCCCTGGTTCCTGATGCCTTAATGGGGGAACATTTGTGATCCCCAAATCCTGGTGCCAAAAAGGAGGAACATTTCTGGCCCCTGATCCGAGGTGTCTCCTGCTGGGGGGGGGGACATTTCTGCCTCCCAATCCCTCATATTTAATGGGGGGACATTCCTGCCCCTCGTTTCTCATACCTAGTAGAGGGAGATTTCTGCTTCCTGATCCCTGTTGTCTAGTGGTGGGGGGAAAGATCTGTCCCCCAATTCTGGTGCCTAATGGGGGGACACATCTGCCCCCCAGTTACTGGTGCCTAAAGGGGGACATTTCTGTACTCTGATTCCTGGTGCCTAATAGACAGATTTGCCCCCCGATTTGCTGTGCCAGTGGTGGTGGGGAAATTTCTGCCCCCCCTCGATCCTTGGTGCCTAGTGGTGGGGGGATATTTCTGCCCCCCCTGATTCCTGGTGCCTAAAAGCAGCGACTTACTGCCCCCTGATTTCTGGTGATTAGTGGTTGAGGGGATTTTTCTGCCCCCATCCCTGGTGTCTAGTGGTCGGGGGCATA
Organism: Sorex fumeus; assembly: GCF_029834395.1. Taxonomy (NCBI): domain Eukaryota; kingdom Metazoa; phylum Chordata; class Mammalia; order Eulipotyphla; family Soricidae; genus Sorex; species Sorex fumeus. The sequence goes on from NW_026606168.1 coordinate 10,549,286, forward strand.
TTTCTGGCCCCTGATCCTTGATGTCTGGTGATGGGGAGGACATTTCTGCCCACTGATTCCTGGTGCCTAATGGAAGACATTTCTGCACCTGATACCTGGTGCCAAAAAGGGGGACACTTCGGCACCCCGATCACTGGTGCCTAATAGGGAGGACACTTCTGTCCCACCTGATCTCTCGTACCTCGTACTGGGGAGGATTTCTGTGCCCATTCTATGTGCCTAATGGGGGGACATTTCTGCTCACCAATTCCTGGTACCAAAAAGAAGATACATTTATGGCCCTTGATCCCTGGTACCTCGTACTTGGGGGGACTTTTCTGTGCTTCGATTCCTATTGTCTAGTGGTCTGGAGTTCATTTCTGCACCCGATCCTTGGTGCTTAGCAGTGGGGGCATTTCTGCCCCATGATTCCTGATGCCTAGTGGTGTTGGGGACATTTCTGTCCCCCATATCTGGTGCTTCATAGGGGACATTTCTGCTGCCCATTTCTTGTACCTAATAAAGGGAGATTTCTTCTCCCTTATCCCTGGTGCCTAGTGATGTTTGGGGAGCATTTCTGCTCCCCGATCCCTGAAGCCTAGTGTTGGGAGGGACATTTTGAGGCCCAGTCTCTGATGCCTAGTGATTGGGAAGAGATTTCTGCGCCCAGATCCCTCATGCCTACTGGTGGTGGGGGCGTTTCTGCCCCCCAATTCCTGGTGTCAAGGGGTGTGGGGGACATTTCTGCTTCCTGATCCTGGTACTCGATACGGGAACATTCTGTTTCTCATACCTAATATAGGGACATTTCTGCCCCCTATCCCTGATTCCTAGTGTTGGGAGGGGGGTACATTTCTGCCCCCCAATTCCTGGTGCCTAAAAGCAGGATGTCTGCCCCCTGATTCCAGGTGCCTAATAGGGGGACATATCTGCCCCGATTCCTGTTATCCAGTGGTTGAAGGGACATTTCTTCCCCCATCCCTGGTGCCTAGTGGTGGTGGGGACATTTGTACACCCCAATCCCTGGTACCTATGGTGGGGGGGACATTTCTGCCCCCCAATCCCTAGTACTGAATCGGGGAACATTTCTGCCCCCCCGTTTCTTGTACCTAATAGAGGGTGATTTCTGTTCCCTAATCCCTGGTGCCTAGTTTCTTGGGGGACATTTCTGCCCCCCAATTCCTGGTGCCTATTGGTGGGACAAATCTGTCCCCTGATTACTGGTACCTGTAGGGGGGGAACATTTTTTGTCCCCTGATTTTTGGTGCCTAATAGGGGGGACAGATTTGTCCCCCAACTCATGGTGCCAGTGGGGGGAGGAATTTCTGCCCCTCAATCCCTGGTGCATAGTGTGGGGGGGCATTTCTGCTCCCCCAACCTCTGCTGCCTAGTGGTGGGTGGGACATTTCTGCCTGCTGATTCCTTTTGCTTAATGGGTGATATTTCTGCCCCCGATACCTGGTGCCAAAAGGGGGGGACATTTATGAACCCCGATCACTGGTGCCTAATAGGGGTGGACATTTCTGCCCTCCAGATCTCCCATACCTCATGGAGGGGAGGACATTTCTGCCGCCCATTCATGGTGCCTAATGGGGCGACAATTCTGCTCCCTGATTCCTGGTGCAAAAAAGGAGGGACATTTATGGGCCCTGATCCCTGGTGATTCATGCTTGAGAGGGCATTTTTGTCCCCCAATTCCTGGAGCCTAATCGTGGGGGGGACATTTCTGCCCCAGATTCCTTGTGCCTAATTGGGGGACATTACTGCCCCCCGAATTCTCTTACCTTCTCCCCCTGATTGGTTCCTAATGGGGGAACATTTGTGCTCCCAGAACACTGGTGCTAAGAAGGAGGGACATTTCGGGCCCCTGATCCCAGGTGTCTCTTGCTGGGGGGGGCGGGGGGATTTCAGTCCCCCGATCCTTGGTACTTAATAGGGGGACATTTCTGATTCCCGTTTCTCGTACCTAATAGAGGGAGATTTCTGCTTCCTGATCCCTGGTGAGTAGTGGTTGGGGGCACATTTTTGCCCTCCAATTCATGGTGCCTAATGGGAGGACACATCTGCCCCCCCCCCCCCGATTACTGGTGCCTAAAGGGGGAACATTTCTTTCCCCTAATTCCTGGTGTCTAATAGGGGGGACAGATTTGCCCCCCGATTCATGGTGCCAGTGGTGGCGGGGACATTTCTGCCCCCTGATTCCTGGTGCCTAAAAGCGGCAGCATATCTGCCCCTGGTTCCTGTTTCCTAATCGTTGAGGGAACTTCTCTGCCCCCATTCCTGGTGCCTAGTGGTGGTGGGGGGACATTTCTGGCCCCCAATTCCTGGTACCTCTTTGGGGGGGGGACATTTCTGCCCCTGATCCCTGGTACTTAATAGGGGGACATTTCTACCTTCCATATCTCATACCTAATAGAGGGTGATTTCTACTCCCTGACCCCTGGTGCCTAGTGGTGGGACACATCTGCCTCTCGATTACTGGTGCCTAAGGGGGGTCTTTTCTGTCCCCTGATTCCTGGTCTTAATAGGGGGGACATATTTGTCCCCCTATTCATGGTGTCAGTGGTGGGTGGGAAATTTCTGCCCCCACAATCCCTGATGCCTACTGGTAGGGAGGACATTTCTGCCCACTGATTCCTGGTGCCTAATGGGGGACATTTCTGACCCCGTTACCTGGTGACAAAAAGGGGGGACATTTTGTGCCCGATCTCTGGAGCCTAGTGGTGGGGACATTTCTGCCCCCCAATTCCTTGTGCCTAATTGTTGGAACATTTCTGCCCTAACCCTGATTCCTTGTGCCTAATTGGTGGGCATATTTCTGCTTCCCAATCCCTGATACCTAGTGGTGTGGGGGACATTTTTGCCCCCAGATTGCTGCTGCATACGGGGGACATTTCTGCCCTCTGATCCCTGATGCGTACTGGTGGGGGACATTTCTACCTCCAGATTCCTGGTGCCTAAGGCGGGGGGGCATTTCTGTCCTCCAACACCTTGTGCCTGAAGGGGGTACATTCTGCCCTCCCGATTTCTCCTACCTCATGGTGGGGGGACGTTTCTCCCCCCTGATTACTGGTGCCTAATGGGGGGCACAATTCTGCTCCCCAAATCCTGGTGCCATAAAGGAGAGACATTTGGACTCTGATCCCAGGTGTCTCATGCTAGGGGGAACATTTCTGCATCCCAATCCCTGGTTCTTAATAGGGGGACATTTCTGCTCCACCCCCCCATCTCATATCTAATCAAGGGAGATTTCTGCTCTCTGATCCCTGGTGCCTAGTGTTTGGGGGGACATTTCTGCCCCCCGATCCCTGGTGCCTAGTAGTGGGGGGAAATTTCTGCCCCCAATCCTGGTGCATAATGGGGAGACACATCGGCCCCCCCAACAACTGGTGCCTAATTTTTGTCCCCTGATTCCTGGTGCCTAGTAGAGGGGACAGATTTGCCCCGATTCATGGTGCCAGTGGTGGGGGGTAAATTTCTGTCCTCCTGGTCCCTGGTGCCTAGTGGTGGAGGGGACATTTCTGTCCCCCAATTCCTGGAGTCTAAAAGAGGGGACATATTTGCCCCCTGATTCCTGGTGCTAATATGGGGGGACATATATGCCCCCTGATTCATGGTGCGTAGTGGTTGAGGGGACTTTTCTGCCCCCATCCCTGGTGCCTAGTGGTGGGGTGAACATTTCTTCCTCCCAATACCTAATGCCTAGTGGTGAGGGGGGGCATTTCTGACCCCGATGCCTGTGACCTAGTGGTGTGGGTACATTTCTGCCTCCCAGTCTCTGGTGTCTAATGATTGGGAAGCCAATTCTGCGCACCGATCCCTCGTGCCTATTGGTGGGGTGAATTTCTGACCCCCAATCTCTGGTCACATGGGGTGTGGGGGACATTTCTGTCCCCTGATCCTGATACTTGATACTAGGACATTTTGCCCCCTGTTTCTTGTAACTAATATAGGGACATTTCTTCCTCTGGATCCCTGGTAACTTGTATTGACGAGGGCATTTCTGCCCCTGATTTCTGGTGCCTAATGCGGGGACATTTCTGCCCCCCCCCCGATTCCTGGTGCCTAATTGGGAAGACAATTCTGCTTCCCAATGTTTCATACATCATGGTGGGGGGACATTTCTGCTCCCTGATTCCTGGTGACAAAGAGGAGGAAATTTTGGTCCCTGATTCCTTGTGTCTCTTGCTGGGGGAGACTTTTGTCCCCGATTCGTGGTGCCTAGTGCTGGTAGGGACATTTCTGGCCCCTGATACATGGTGGCTCGTGATTGGGGGGACATTTCTGCCCCCCAATCCCTGGTGCCTAGTGTTGTGGGGGACACATCTGGTCTCTGTCTTCAGTTATGTAATGGGATATTTTTGACCCGATCACTGGTGCCTAGTGGTCGGCAGGACATTCTGCCCCCCAATCCCTGGTGCCTAGTGGTGGGGGGGACATTTCTGCCCCCCGATTCCTAGTGCCTAGTGGTGAGAGGAACATTTCTGCCCCTGATCCATGATGTGTAGTGATGGAGAGGGGGCATTTCTGCCCCCTGATCCCTGATGCCTAGTGGTTGGAGGGACATGAAGTACGAGAAATCGGGGGACAGAAATGTCTCCCCTTTTAGGTGCAAGGTAACAGAGGGCAGAAATTCCCCCCCATTAGTCAACTGGAATCTGGACATAGAAATGTCCCCCACCACTAGGCACCAGAGAGCGGGGGACAAAAATGTCCCCCATATGCATCAGGAATTAGGGGGCTAAAATGTCCACCACACCACTAGATACCAGGGATTGGGAAGTAGAAATGTGCCCCCCAATTGGCACAATATATCACAGGGCAGTACTGTTCCCCAGTTAGGCACATGGAATCGGGGGCAGAAATTTCCCCCCCACCATTAGGCACCAGGTAAGGGGGACGAAAATCTCCACCCAGCATGAAGCACTAGGGATCAGGGCCCAGAAATGTCCCTTCTTTTTGTCACCAGGAATGGGGGAGCAGATCTGTTCCCCCAATTAGGTACCAGGAATCAGGACTGAAATTTCCCGCCATTAGACACCAAGAACCGGGGGACAGAAAAGTCCCATTAGGCACCTAGAATCGGAGCCAATAATGTCTTCCCCACCACGATGTAAGAGAGATCGGGGGGGGGGGGGCAGAAATCTCCCAACTATTGCACACCAGAAATAAGGGGGCAGAAATGTCCCCCTGACCACTAGACACCAGTGATTGAGTTAGAAATATCCCATTACATAACAGGAGACAGGGAGCAGAAGTGTCCCCTGCAACACTAATCACCATGTATCGGGGGCCAGAATTGTCCTGACCCCCACTAGGCACCAGAAATCAGGGACAAAATTCCCCTCCCCCCAGCAAGAGACACTAGGAATCAGAGGCCAAAATGTTCTTCCTTTTTGTCACCAGGAATCGGGGAGCAGAAATGTCCCCCCCCCCACCATGGAGTATGAAACATCAGGGGGCAGAAATATCTTCCCAATTAGGCACCAGGGATTAGGGGCAGAAATGCCCCCATCACCACTAGGCACCAGGGATCAGGCGGCAGAAATGTCCTCCAGACCACTAGGCACCAGGGATCAGGGTCAGAATTGTCCCCCTGATAGGTACCAGGAGATGGGGAGCAGTAATATCACCCATAGCACTGAACACCAGGGATTGGGGGGCCGATATGTCCCCCCAACCACTAGGCACCAGGGGTCAGGGAACAGAAATGTCCCTTATATTAGTTACGAGAAACAGGGGACCGAATATCCCACTATCAAGTACCAGAATCAGGGGCTGAAATGTCCCTCACGCCCCATGGCACCAGAGATTGGGGGGGGGGCAGAAATGCTCCTCACCAGTAGGCATGAGGGATCGGGGCACAGAATTGTCTTCCCAATCTCTAGGCACCAGAGACTGGGGGGGTAGAAATGTCCCCCACACCACTTGGCTCCAGGGATAAGATAGCAAAATCTCCCTCTATTAGATGCAAGAAACGGATGGCAGAAATGTCCCCTATTAAGCAATGGGATATTGGGGGTCAGAAATGTCCCCCATACCACTAGGCCACAGGTATCGGGGGCAGAAATGTTCCCCGCACCACTCAGCATTACGAATTGGGGGTCAGAAATGTTCACCCCGCCACTAAGAACCAGGGATTGGGGCAGAAGTGTTCCCTCAACCACTAGGCACTAGGAATCATGGGGCAGATATACCCCCACTGTTATGAACTAGGAATCAGGGAGCAAATATGTCCCTTCTTTTAGACACCAGGAATCTCAGGGCAGAAATGTCCCTTCCACCACTAGGCACCAGGGATTGGGGGAACAGAAATTTCCCCCCCACCACTGGCACCATGAATCGGGGAAAATCTGTCCCCCCTATTAGGCACCAGGAATCAGGGGACAGAAATGTCCCCTCTTTAGGCACCAGTAATTGGGGGCAGATGTGTCTCCTCTTTATGCACCAGGAATTGGGGGGCAGAAATGTTTGCCTCACTACTAGGCACCAGGGATCGGGGACAGAAATGTGCCCCCAATCACTAGGCACCAGGGATAAGAGAGCCCAAATCTCTATTAGGTATGAGAAATGGGGGGCAGAAATGTCCCCCTATTAAGTACCAGGTACCGGGGGGACAGAAATGTCCCCCAGCATGAGACACCTGGGAGACACCCCACCTTCAGGGGCCAGAAATGTTCCTCCTTTTTGCCACCAGGATTCGGGGAGCAGAAATATACCCTCATTAGTCACCTGGAATCTGGGGGGAGAAATATTCCCCCACTATGAGGTATGAGAAATCGGGGGGCAGAAGTGTCCCCCTTTTAGTCACAAGGTATCAATGGGCAGAAAGGTCCCCCCATTAGGCACCAGGAATCTGGAGGTAGAAATGTCCCCCCATCTGTAGGCACCAGAAAGCAGGGTACAAAAATGTCCCCCATATGTATGCGGAATTGGGGGCAAAAATGTCCCCCACACTACTAGATACCAGGGACTGGGAAGCAGAAATGTCCCCCTCAATTAGGCACAAGTAATCAGGATGCAGTAATGTCCCCCAGTTAGGCACAAGTAATCAGGGCACAAATGTCCCCCATCACCAGTAGGCTCCAGAGATCGGGGCACAAAAATGTCCCCCCCAGCATGAAGCACCACGGATCAGGGCCCAGAAATTTCTCTCCTTTTTGGAACAGGAATCCAGGAGCAGAAATGTCCCCCATTAGGCACCAGGAATCGGGGGCCAGAAATGTTCCCCCACCACGAGGTATGAGAGATTTGGGGGCAGAAACGTCCCCCCTATTGGGCACCAGAGATCGGGGGTCAGAAATGTCCCCCCACCACAAGGAATGAGGAATTTGGGGGAAGAATGTCCCCAAAAGCACGAGGCACCAGGGATCAGGGGCCAGAAATGTTCCTCATTTTTGGCACTTGTAATCAGGGAGCAGAAATGTTGCCCCATTAGGCACTTGGAATGGGCAGCAGAAATGTCCTCCCACTACTAGGCATCAGGAATCGGGTGGGCAAAAATTTCCCGCCCACCACTGACACCAGGAATAGAGGGACAAATCTGTCCCCCCTATTAGGCACCAGGAATCAGGGGACAGATATATCCCCCTTTTAGGCATCAGTAATCGGGGGGGCAGATGTCTCCCCCAATTAGGCACCAGGAATTGAGGGGCAACAATATCCCCCCCACCACTAGGCACCAGGGATCCGGGGCAGAAATCTCCATCTATTAGGTACGAGAAACTGGGGTCAGAAATGTCCCCGTATTAAGTACCAAGGATTGGGGGACTGAAATGTTCCCCCCAGCAAAAGACACCTGGGATCAGTGGCCCAAAATGTCCCTTCTTTTTGGCACCAGTATTCTGGGAGCACAAATGTTCCCCCGTTAGGAACCAATAATCGGGAAGAGAAATGTCCCCCCACCATGAGGTACGAGAATTTGGGGGGGGCAGTAATGTCCCCAATTAGGCACAAGGAATCACGGGCAGAAATGTTGCCCCATTAGGCACTTGGAATGGGCAGCAGAAATGTCCTCCCCACTACTAGGCATCAGGAATCGGGTGGGCAAAAATTTTCCACCCACCACTGACACCATGAATAGGGGGACAAATCTGTCCCCCCTATTAGGCACCAGAAATCAGGGAACAGAAATGTCCCCCTTTTTTGGCGCTGGAGCGATAGCACAGCGGTAGGGCGTTTGCCTTGCACGCAGCCAACATGGCCGACCCGAGTTCGATTCCTCCGCCCCTCTCGGAGAGCCGGGCAAGCTATCGAGAGTATCTCGCCCACACGGCAGAGCCTGGCAAGCTCCCCATGACATGTTCGATACGCCAAACACAGTAACAACGAAGTCTCCAATGGAGACGTTACTGGGCCCACTCAAGCAAATCGATGATCAACGGGAGGGCCTTTACTTTACTTACTTTACTTTAGGCACCAGTAACTGGGGAAGCAGATGTGTCCCCCGATTTGGCACCAGGAATTGAGGGCAAAAATGCCCCCTCCCCCCAACACTAGGCACCAGGGATCAGGGGCAGAAATCTCTCTCTATTAGGTCCGAGAAGCAAGGGTCAGAAATGTCTCCGTATTAAGTACCAAGGATCAGGGGACTGAAATGTTCCCCCCAGCAAGAGCCACTTGGGATCAGTGGCCCAAAATGTCCCTTCTTTTTGGCACCAGTATTCTGGGAGCACAAATGTTCCTCCATTAGGAACCAATAATCGGGGGGAGAAATGTTCCCCCCAACCATGAGGTACGAGAATTTGGGAGGCAGTAATGTCCCCAATTAGGCACAAGGAATCAGGGGCAGAAATGTCTCCCCAAAATTATGCTCCAGGAATTGGGGGACAAAAATATCCTCCCTAGCATGAATCACCAGGGATCACAGCCCAGAAATGTCCCTCCTTTTTTGCACCTGGAATTGGGGGGCAGAAATGTTTCTGACCCCCAATTCCTGGTGCATAAAGAGGAGACACATCTGCCCCCAATTACTGGTGCCTAAAGAGAGGACATTTCTGTCCCCTGATTCCTGGTGCCTAACAGGGGGGACTGATTTTCCCCGATTCATGGTGCCAGTGATGGGGGGAAAATTTCTGTTCCCCCGTTCCCTGGTGCCTAGTGGTGGAGGGGATATTTCTGCCCCCCGATTCCTGGTGTCTAAAAGAGGGAACATCTTTGCTCCCTGATTCCTAGTTAATAAAAGTGGGGACATATCTGCCTCCTGATTCCTGGTGCCTAGTGGTGGGGGGGGACATTTCAGCCCCCCAGTCTCTGGTGCCTAGTGATTGGGAAGCCAATTCTGCACCCCGATCCCTCATTCCTACTGGTGGGGGGTATTTCTGCCCCCAAATCTCTGGTACCATGGGGTGTGTGGGACATCTCTGCCCCCCAGTTCTGGTACTTGATAGTGGGACATTCTGTCCCCTATTTCTCGTACCTAATATAGGGACATTTCTGTTTTCTGATCGCTGGTGCCTCGTGGTTGGGGGAACATATGGGCCCCCAAATCCCTGTTGTTCAGGGGTGTGGGTGATATTACTGCTCCCCGTCTCCTGATACCTAATTGGGGTACAATTCTAACCCCCGATCTCTGCTGCCTAGTGGTCTGGGCGACATTTCTGCCTCCTGATTCCTGGCGCCTAGTGGTGATGGGGGTATTTCTGCCCCTGATTTCTGGTGCCTAATTGGGGGGGGGCATTTCTGCTCCCCGATTCCTGGTGACAAAAAGCAGGAACATTTTGGCCCCTGATTCTGTTGTCTCTTACTTGGGGGGGGGGATTTTGTCCCTAATTCTTGGTGCCTAGTGGTGATGGGACATTTCTGGCCTCCAAATACATGGTGGCTCTTGCTTGGGGGGACATTTCTGTCCCCCGATCCCTGGTGCCTAGTGTTGTGGGGGACACTTCTGCTTCCCATCTCCTGTTATTTAATGGGATATTTCTGAACCGATTATTGGTGCCTTGTGGTAGGGGTACATTTTTGCCCCCTGATCCCTGATGACTTGTGGTTGGAGGGACATTTCTGACCCCTGATTTCTGCTGCCCAATAGTTGGGACATTTCTGCCCCCCGATCTCTCTTACCTTGTGGTGGGTGGGACATTACTGGCCCCCGATTCTTGGTGCCTCATGGGGCCTTTTCTGTCCTCCAAATCCTGGTGTCTAATGGGGGGACATTTCAGTCCTGATTTCTGGTTCCTAATGGGGGCAACACATCTGCTCCCTGATTCCTGGTGCCAAAAAGGAGGGACATTTCTGGGCCCTGAATCCTGGTGCTTCATGCTGGGGGGGGGGGCATTTTTGTCCCCCAATCCCTGGTTCTTAGAGGTAGGGGGACATTTCTTCCCCCTGATTCCTTGTGCCTAATTGGGGAACAGTACTGCCCCCGATCTATTGTGCCTAATTGGGGGGCACATTTCTACTTTTCAATCCCTGGTATCTAGTGGAATGGAGGACATTTTTGCTCCCCATTCCCGATGCATATGGGGGACAATTCTGCCCCCCCTCCCCCGATCTTTGGTGCCCACTGTTGGTGGGACATTTCTACCTACAGATTCCTGGTGAATAACGGGGGAAGCATTTCTGCCTTTCAATACATTGTGACTAAGTGTGGGGAAATTTTGGCCCCCCGATTTCTCATACCTCATGGTGGGGGAACATTCCTCCCCCCTGATTCCAGGTGTCTCATGGGGGAACATTTGTGCTCCCTGAATCCTCGTGCCAAAAAGGAGGAACATTTCTGGCCCCTGATCCCAGGTGTCTTGTGCAGGGGTGGATATTTCTGGCCCCCAATTACTAGTGCTAAACGGGGGACATTTCTGTCCCCTGATTCCTGGTGCCTAATAGCGGGACAGGTTTTCCCCCCAATTCATGGTGCCAGTGATGGGGGGGGGAATTTCTGCCCCCCCCCCCAGATCCCTGATGCCTAGTGGTGGGGGGCACATTTCTGCCCCCTGATTCATGGTGCCTAATTGCGGGACATTTGTTCGTTCCGATTACTTGTGCCTAAGGGAGGGACACTTCTGCCCCCGCTTCCTGGTGCTTAATAGGGGACATTTCTGCCCCCACTTTCTTGTGCTCATTTGGGGGAAACGTTTCTGCCCCCAATCCATGGTGCCTAGAGTTGTGGGGGACATTTCTCTCCCCCGATTCCTGTTGCCTAATGGGGGGAGCAATTCTCCCCTCTGATCCCTGGTGCCTACTGATTGGTGGGACATTTCTGACCCCCATCCCTGGTGCCTAGTGGTGGGGGAGACATTTCTGCCTTTCTATCCCTGGTACTAAATAGGGGAACATTTCTGCCCATCGTTTTTCGTTCCTAATAAAAGGTAATTCTGCTCCCGGTGTGTAGTTATGTGGGGACATTTCTACCCCTGATCCCTGGTGCCTAGAAGTGGAGGGGGACGTTTATGCCTCCCAAAACCTGGTGCCTAATGGGGGGATACATCTGACCCCAATAACTGGTGGCTAATGAGGGGACATTTCTGTCCCCTAGTACCTAATAAGGGGGACATACTTGCCCCAATTCATGGTGCCAGTGGTGGGTGAATATTTCTTCTACCCCACCGATCCCTGATGTCTGGTGGAGGGGGTGGGAATTTCTGCTCCCCGATTCCTGGTGCCTAAAAGTGGGGACATATCTGCCCCATGATTTCTGGTGCCTAATAGGGGGACATATCCGGCCCCTGATTCCTGTTGCCTAGTGGTTGAAGGGACATTTCTGCCCCCAACCCTGGTGCCTAGTGGTGGGGGAGACATCTCTGCCTCCTGATCCCTGGTACTAAATAGGGGAACATTTCAGCTCATCATTTTTCGGACCTAATAAAAGGTAATTTCTGCTCCCTGATCCCTGGTGCCTAGTGGTGGGACACATCAGCCCCTTGATTACTGGTGCCTAAAGGGGGGACTTTTCTGTCCCCTGATCCCTGGTCCTAATAGGGCGACAGATTGGTCCCCCTATACATCGTGTCAGTGGTGGGCGGGAAATTTCTGCCCCCTGATTCCTGATGCCTAGTTGTGGGGGGACATTTCTGTCCCCCAATCTTTGGTGCCTAGTAGTGGGGGGGACATTTTTGCCCCCTGATTTCTTGTGCCTAATTGGGGGGGGCATTTCTACCTACAGATCCCTGGTACCTAATGAGGGGGGACATTTCTGCCCCCAGATTTCTCGTGTCTCATGGTGGGGGGGGACATTTCTTCTCACTGGTGCCTGGTGCCTTAATGGGGGAACATTTGTGATCCCCAAATCCTGGTGCCAAAAAGGAGGGACATTTCTGTCCCCTGATCCCAGGTGCCTCGTGCTGGTCGGGACATTTCTGCCCCCTGATCCTTGGTACTTAAAAGGGGACACTTATGCCCCCCGTTTCTCATACTTAATAGAGGGAGATTTCTGCTCCCTGATCCCTGGTGCCTAGTAGTCGGGGGAACATTTCTGCCCCTGATCCTTCGTGCCTAATGGAGGATATTTCTGCCTCCCAATATCTGGTGTCTAATAGGAGAGACATTGCTGTTCCCCGATCTCTAGTACCTTGTGGCGGGCGAATATTTCTGCCTCCCCATTCCTGGTGCCTAAGCGGGGACATTTCTGCTCTGATTCCTGATGCCAAAAAGGAGGGACTTTTCTGGTCCCTAGTCTCTGGTGCCTCCTGCTTGGGGGGAAATTTCTTATAGCACAGTGGGTAGGGCGTTTGCCTTGCACGCAGCCAACATGGCCAACCCGAGTTCGATTCTTCTGCCCCTCTCGGAGAGCCCGGCAAGCTACCGAGAGTATCTCGCCTGCACGGCAGAGCCTGGCAAGCTACCTGTGATGTATTCGATATGCCAAACACAGTAACAACAAAGTCTCCAATGGAGATGTTACTGGGCCTGCTTGAGCAAATCGATGAACAACGGGAAGACCGTGACCGTGAATTGGAGGACATTACTGCCCCCTGATTACTTGTGCCCAATTGGGGGGTGATATTTCTGCTTCCCAATCCCTGGTATCTAGTAGTGTGGGGGACATTTTTGCCCCCGATTCCAGATGCATATGGGGGACATTTTGTCCCCCGCTCTCTGGTGCCTGCTGATATGGGGACATTTCTACCTCAGATTCCTGATGCCTAATGAGGGGACATTTCTGCCCCCTGATTTTTTGTACCGCATATTGGGGGAACATTTCTCCCCCCCCCCCCCGATTTCAGGTGCCTAATGGGGGAACATTTCTGCTCCCTGAATCCTGGTGCCAAAAAGGAGGAACATTTCTGGCCCCTGATCCCAGGTGTCTTGTGCTGAGGGGACATTTCTGCCCCCTGATCCCTGGTACTTAGGGGGACATTTCTGCTCCCCGTTTCTCTAGAGGGAGATTTCTACTCCCTGATTTCTGGTGCCCAGTGGTTGGGGGTATATTTCTGCAACCGATACCTGGTGACTAGTGGTGGGAAAAATTTTTGCCCCCCAGATCTCTGATGCCTAGTGCTGGGAGAGACATTTCTGCCCCCAATTACTGGTACCTAAAAGCGGGGACATATCTGCTCCAGGATTTCCCGTGCCTAATAGGGGGGGACATATCTGTCCCCTGATACCTGATGCCTAGTGGTTGAGCAGACATTTCTGCCCCTGTCCCTTGTGCCAAGTTGGGGGGGACATTTCTGACCCCCGATCTCTGGTACCCAATAGGGGGGACATTTCTGCCCCCCGATCGTTCATACTTTGTGGTGTGGGGACATTTCTGCCCCCCCCCCCCCGATTCCAGGTGACTAAAGGCAAGAACATATCTGCCCCCTGATTCCTGGTGTCTAATAAGGGGGACATATTTGGCCCCTGATCTCTGATGCCTAGTGGTGTGGGGGACATTTCTGGCCCCGATCCGTGGTACTTAATAGGGGTACATTCTGCCACCTGTTTCTCGTGCCAAATACAGGGACATTTCTGCTCCCTGATCCCTCTTGCATAGTGGTCGGGGGGATATTTCTGTACCCCGATCCCTGGAGCCCAGTGGTATGGGGGGATATTAATGCTCCCCCGTCTCCTAGTACCTAATGTGGGGACAATTCTGACCCCGATCACTGGTCATAGTGGTTGGGGAGACATTTCTGCCCCCGATTCCTGGTGCCAAACGGGGGATACATCAGGCCCCTATTCCTTGTGCCTTATGGAGGGACATTTCTGTTCTGATTCTTGGTGACTAATAGGGGAACACATCTGCCCCCAATTCATGGTGCCAGTGGTGGGGGGGAAATTTCTTCCCCGTGATCCCTGGTGCCTATAGGTGGGGGTACATTTCTGTCCCAGATTTCTGCTGCTTAGTGGTTGGGAGATATTTCTGCCCCTGAATCGCTTGTGCCTTTTAGGGGGAGATTACTGCCCCCCAATTTTTTGTGTCTAATTGGGGGACATTTCTGCCCCCTGATTCCTTCTGCCTAATTGGTAGACATATTTCTGCTTCCCAATCCCTGGTATCTAGTGGTGTGGGGATATTTTTGCCCCCTGATTCCTGATGCACTTGGGGGACATATCTGCCCCCTGATCTCTGGTGCCTACTGGTAGGAGGACATTTCTACCTCCAGATTCCTGGTGCCTAATGGGGGGGGGGCATTTCTGCCCTCCGACACCTTGTGCCTAAAATGGGAGACAATCTGCCCCCAATTTCTCATACCTCTTGGTGGGGGAAACATTTCTGCCCCCAATTCCTGGTGCCTATTGGGGGAACATTTCTACTCCCCGAATCCTGGTGCCAAAACGGAAGGGCATTTCTGGTTCCTGGTCCCAGGTGTCTAGTGTAGGGGGGGACATTTCTCCTCCCCAATACCTGGTATAATAGGGGGGTATTTATGCCCCCTGTTTCTTGTACCTATTAGAGGGAGGTTTCTGCTCTCTTATCCCTGGTGCCTAGTGGTTGGGGGGGACATTTCTGCCCCTGATCCCTGGTGCCTAGTGGTGTGGGGGGGCATTTCTGCCCCCAATTCCTGGTGCCTAATGGAGGACACATCTGCCCCCCCCACTACAGGTGCCTAAAGAGGGGACTTTTCTGTTCCCTGATTCCTGGTGCCTAATAGGGGGGACAGATTTGCCCCTCTGATTCATGGTGCCAGTGGTGGGGGCAAAATTTCTGCCTACCCGATACCTTGGGCCTAGTGTGTGTGTGTGGGGAGATTTCTTCCCTCCGGTTCCTCGTGCCGAATAGTGGGGACACATCTCCCCATGATTCCTGGCTCCTAATTGGGGGGACATATCTGCCCCCAGAGTTTGGTGCCTCATGGTTGAGGGGGACATTTCTGCCCCATCCCTGGTGACTAGTTGTGGGGGGACATTTCAGCCCCCGATACCTGCTGTCTAAAAGGGGAACATTTCAACACCCCGATCACTAGTGCCTAATAAGGCGGACATTTCTGTCTCCCGATCTCTCATACCTTGTGGTGGGGAGGATATTTCTGCCTACCCATTCCTGGTGCCTAATTGGGGGACATTATTGACCCTCCAGTTACTTGTGCCTAATGGGGGCTCATTTCTGCTTCCCAATTCCTGGTATCTAGTGGTGTGGGAGACATTTCTACCTCCAGATTCCTGGTGCCTAATAGCGGGGACATTTGTGCCCTCAGATACCTTGTGCCTAAAAGGGGGGACATTTCTGCCCCACAATTTCTCATACCTGATGGTGGGAGGGACGTTTCTCCCCCCCCCCCCCCGATATCTGTCTGTTGCCTAATGGCAAAACATTTCTGCCCCCTGATCCCTGGTACTTAATAGGGGGACATCTGCCCCCTCTTTTCTCGTACCTACTAGAGGGAGATTTTTGCTCCCTGATTTCTGGTGCCTAGTGGTTGGGGATTTCGGAGGGGAGAACGTTGGGAACGACATACCCATCCTGTGGAATTTGGTATGTCGGCAAGTGGACATGGCTATCGAAGAGATTTGAGTAGAAGTCATGGATAATCTTCTCCATTGCCGTTCTGGAGGATGTGATGGATCCATCAGGACGTCGGAGGGCAGTCATCTTGGTCTTATAGTTGGCGAAGGACAGGCGGGCGTTACGAATACTTTTCCCGGCTTCTGCCGCATCTACCAGTACTTCTGCTCTTCTCTCTTTGAGGTCTTCCTTGATCGCATCTCTGCACTGCTTTGCAAGCTCGGACGTTAGCTTGCGGTTGCCTGAGGCATGCGCCAAACCACGCTGGCGAATTAGCTCAAGAGTTTTCGAAGATAGGCGACTTTTTGTGGCTATCTCTCTCTTGGCGTTCCTCGCACATTCATGGAGGTGCTGAACCAGTCGATCGTATTCCTCGTCAATGTTGTCAACAATGGCATCTTCCCATGTTGCCGCAATAGTACCAAAGAGTTCCCAGTTGGTGGTCGTTCTGGGAGTTCTCTTTTTGAACTTTGCAGCCCTTTCTCCCCGCTCTGTGAAGTAGAATTTTGCACGAAGGAGACGGTGGTCCGATCCCGTTCGAAATTTTGGGACAACAGCGACATCAGTCAGGCAAAACCGTCGATTGAATATGATGTGGTCTATTTCGTTGTGGAATCGTCCACCGGGAGACTCCCATGTCCATCGTTTAGATTCTGCCTTCTGGAACTGTGAGTTACCATGAATGGTCTTGGTCGACATGATGAACTCAGACAGTCTCTCACCCTGTTCGTTCCATTCTAGGCCATGGGTTCCGATGTGAAGTTCTTCAGCTGATCTTCTCGGTCC
Organism: Sorex fumeus; assembly: GCF_029834395.1. Classification (NCBI taxonomy): domain Eukaryota; kingdom Metazoa; phylum Chordata; class Mammalia; order Eulipotyphla; family Soricidae; genus Sorex; species Sorex fumeus. The sequence continues at coordinate 10,565,916 of NW_026606168.1, forward strand.
TATCTTGGCATTAAAATCACCCACAATGATCTTGTAGAAGGTGTGGTCTTCTTTATAGAATTTCTCTAGCTCCATGTAGAACTTCTCGATTTCTCTTTCATCATAATGAGATGTTGGTGCGTAGACAACGAAGATAGAAACTGCAGGCAGTGAGCCACATCTATTTCCCCTCCGAAATCCGACACGCCATTTCGTCGGTAAAGAAACAAACAGCACCCGGCCCAGACAAGGTCAGACCTGAACACCTGAAGAACCTGCCGTCAGTACTCATCAATACACTGGCTCGGCTCTTCACTCGCTACCTGTCTGAATGCAAGGTTCCATCTCAATGGAAAACCAGCAGGACCGTACTACTGTTCAAGAAGGGAGACATCCATGACATTGGCAACTATCGCCCGATCTGCCTATTGTCTGTCATCTACAAGTTGTTCACTCGAGTCATCCTGAATAGGATTGGCAGAACACTAGATGAAGGACAACCATGTGAGCAAGCAGGGTTCCGCAAAGGATTCAGCACCATCGACCATATCCACACGATAACCAAACTCATTGAGGTTTCTCGGGAGTTCAAGATGCCGCTCTGCTTAACGTTCATTGATTTAAAGAAGGCCTTTGATTCTGTTGAGACGGAAGCGGTCATTGAAGCCCTAGCCAATCAGGGCATACAAGCCCAATACATCAGGATCCTCCGTGAGCTGTATTGCGGATTCACTACCAGGATCTCACCATTCTACAAAGAAGTGATCGTTGATGTCAAGAGAGGGGTGCGGCAGGGTGATACCATTTCACCAAAACTCTTCAGTGCCACCCTCGAGAACATCATGCGACGACTGGAATGGGAAGGAATGGGAGTGAAGATAGATGGTCGGCAACTACACCACCTCCGCTTTGCTGATGACATTGTTTTAATAACACCAAACATCAGCCAAGCGGCACAAATGCTGGCCGACTTTGACCGTGAGTGTGGAAAGGTAGGACTACAGCTGAATCTTACGAAGACAATGTTTATGAGAAATAGCCTTGTTCCTGACTCCCCATTCGCTCTCAATGGAACGACCATCTCCGAATGCAACAGCTATGTGTACCTAGGTCGAGAGGTCAACATGACAAATGACCTGGCACCCGAGCTGCGCAGGAGGAAGAGAGCGGCTTGGAACGCCTTCAAGAACGTCGAAGAAATAGCTAAGAGGACGAAGAACCTCCGGCTCCGGGCACATCTCTTTGATTCCACTGTTCTTCCTGCATTAACATATGCCTCAGAGACCTGGGCCCTACGCAAACAAGATGAGAACGCCATTCAGGTCTCCCAAAGAAGAATAGAAAGAGCTATGCTTGGAATATCACGTTTCACTCAAATGAGAGAACGAATCCGGAGTTCTGACATCCGTCGACGATCAAGGATCAGGGACGCTGTCTCATTTGCCAAGGTGTCGAAAATCAGATGGGCTGGTCACGTAATGAGATTTAAAGACGACCGTTGGACTAGAGCTGTTACTGATTGGATTCCACGGGATGTCAAGAGACCGCGTGGCCGCCCACCTACCAGATGGTCAGACTTCTTTGTCAAGGTCATGAACGATCGGTTTGAGGCCCTCCATGTTCCTGGAGCGAAGAGATGCCATTGGGCTACACTAGCACGCGACAGGGACAAATGGAGACGTTACTGGCGCCCGCTCGAGCAAATCGACGACTAACGGGAAGTTAAGTGATTAAGTGAAGTGAAGTGGTTGGGGGGACATTTCTGCTCCCTGATCCTTGGTGTCTAGTGATGGGGGACGTTTTTGCCCCTGATCCCAAGTGCCTAGTGGGGGGGGGACATTTCTGTCTCCCCAGTTCCTGGTGCCTAAAGGGGGGACATTTCTGCCCCCTGATTACTGGCGCCTAAAGGGGGACATTTCTATCCCCTGATTCCTGGTGCCTAATTAGAGGACAGATTTGACCCTGATTCAGGGTGCCCTTGGTGGTGGAGAAATTTCTGCTTCACAATCCCTGGTGTCTAAAAGCTGGGACATATCAGCCCCATGATTACTGGTGCCTAATGGGGGGACTTATCTGGCCCCTGATTCCTGCTGCATAGTGGTGAGCAGAACATTTCTGTCCCCCAGTCCCTAGTGCCTAGTGGTGGGGGGTGGACATTTCTACTCAAGATTCCTGATACCTAGTGGTGGAGGGGACATTTTTGCCCCCAATGCCTGGTGCCTAGTGCTGTGGGGGACCTTTCTGCCCCCTGATACCTGGTGCTTAATAGGGGACATTTCTGCTACCGTTTCTTGTACCTAATAGAGGGAGATTTCTCCTCCCTTATCCCTGGTTCTTAGTGGTGGGGGGGACATTTCTCAGATACCTTGTGCCTAAAAAGGGGGGACATTTCTGCCCCCCCAATTTCTTGTACCTCCTGGTGGGGAGGACATTTCTCCCCCCAATTTCAGATGCCTAATGGGGGAACATTTGGGCTCCCCGAATCCTGGTGCCAAAAAGGAGGGACATTTCTGCCCCCTGATCCCACGTGTCTCTTGCTAGGGCGGGGGGCATTTCTGCCCCCTGATCTCATGTAATTAATGGAGGGACATTTCTGCCCCTGGTTTCTCATGACTAATAGAGGGACGTTTTTACTCCCTGATCCCTGGTGCCTAATTTTGGGGGGACATTTCTGGCCCCGATCCCTGGTGCCTAGTGCTATGGGGGACATTTCTGCCCCCGTCTCCTGGTATGTTTTGCAGGCACATTTCTGCCCCTCAATCCCTGGTGCCTAGTGTTCGGGGGGACATTTCTGCCTCCAGATCCAGGGTGCATAGAGCTGGGGGGAGACATTTCTGCCCCCGATTACTGGTGCCTAAAGGGGGGACTTTTCTGTCCTGATTCCTGGAGCCTAACAGGCGGGACAGATTTGCCCCCCAATTCATTGTGCCAGTGGTGGGTGGGAAATTCATGCCCCCCCGCCCCCAATCCCTGGTGCCTAGTGGTGAGGAGGACATTTATGCCCCCCCTGATTCCTAATAGTGGGGACATATCAGTCTCATGATTCCTGGTGCCTAATAGGGGACACATGTCTGCCCCCTGATCCCAGGTGCCTAGTGGGTGGGGGAAGGCATTCTGCCCCCTGATACCTGTTGCCTAGTGGTCGGGGGGACATTTCTGCAGCCCAATCCCTTGTGCCTAGTGGTGGGAGGGATATTTCTGACCTCCGATTTCTCGTGCCTAATAGTGGGGACACTTCTGCCCCCCAATCTCTCATACATTGTGGGGGCCCCCACAATGTATTAGTGGCCCCCGATTCCTGGTGCCTAATGAGGGACATTTCTGCTCCCCGATTCCTGGTGCTATAAAGGAGGGACATTTCTGGGCCCTGATCCCTGGTGCTTCATGCTGGGGGGGGACATTTTTGTCCCCCGATCCCTGGTGCCTAGTGGTGGGGGTACATTTCTACCCCCTGATTCCTTTTGCCTAATTGGGGAACATTATTGCACCACAATTTTTGTGCCTAATTGTGGACTACACTTATGCTTCCTAATCCCTGGTATCTAGTGTTGTGGGGGGACATTTTTGCCCCCTGATCCTGATGCATATGGGGGACATTTCTGCCCCCCCCCCCCGATCTCTGTTGCCTACCGGTAGAGGGACATTTCTACCTACAGATCCCTGGTACCTAATGAGGGGGGACATTTCTGCCCTTTGATGCGTTTGCCTCAAAGGGGGGACAGGTCTGCCTCCAGATTTCTCTTACCTCATGGTGCGGAGACATTTCTCCTCTCCGGTTCCTGGTGCCTTAAGGGGGAACACTTGTGATCCCCAAATCCTGATGCCAAAAATGAGGGACATTTCTGACCCCTATCCCAGATGCCCCATGCTGGGGGGGGAACATTTCTGCCCCTCGATCCTTGGTACTTAAAAGGGGACATTTCCCCCCCCCCCCTCGTTTCTCATACCTAATAGAGGGAGATTTCTTCTCCCTGATCCCAGGTGCCTAGTACTCGGGGCGACATTTCTGCCCCCTATCCTTGGTACCTAATGGGGGACATTTTTGCTCCCCAATCGCTGGTGTCTAGTAGGAGAGACATTGCTGCCCCCCGATCTCTTGTACATCATGGTGGGAGGATATTTCTGCTTCCCCATTCCTAGTGCCTAAGGGGGGACATTTCTTCTCCCTGATTCCTGGTGCCAAAAAGGAGGGACTTTTCTTGCCCCTAGTTCTGGTGCCTTGTGCTTGCGGGGACATTTCTCCCCCTGATTCTTTGTGCCTAATTGAGGGACATTACTGTCCCCCAGTTACTTGTGCCTAATTGCGGGGACATTTCTGTTTCCCAATCCCTGGTATCTACTGGTGTGGGGACATTTTTCCCCCAATTCTGGATGCATATGGGGGACATTTTTGTTCCCCGCTCTCTGGTGCCTACTGAAGGGGGAACATTTCTACCACCAGATTCCTGGTGGCTAATGGGCTGGACATTTCTGCCCTCCGATACCTTGTGCCTATAACGGGGGACATTTTTGCCCCCTGATTTCTCGTACCTCATGGTGGGGGAACATTTCTCCCCCCCCCCCCCCAATTCCAAGTGACTAATGGGGAAATAATTCTGCTCCCGAATCCTGATGCCAAAAAGCAGGAACATTTCTGGCCCCTAATCCCAGGTGTCTCATGCTGGGAGGGACATTTCTATCCCCTGATCCCTGGTACTTATTAGGGGGACATTTCTGCCCCCTGTTTCTCGTATCTAATAGAGGGTGATTTCTACTCTCTGATTCCTGGTGTCTAGTGGTTGGGGGGACATTTCCTCTCCTGATTCCTGATGCCTAGTGGTGGTGGGGGACATTTTTGTCCCCCAATTCCTGGTGCCTAATGGGGGACACATCTGCTCCCTGACTACTGGTGCCTAAAGTGGGGACATTTCTGTCCCCTGATTCCTGGTGCCTAATAGGGGAGACTGGTTTCCCCCCGGTCCATGGTGCCAGTGGTGGGGGCAAAATTTCTGCCCACCCGATCCCTGGGGCCTAGTGGGGAGGGGGGACATTTCTGCCCTCCGATAACTGATGCATAAAAGTGGCCCCATATCATTCCCATGATTCCTGGTGACTAATAGGAAGGACATATCTGCCCCCAGAGTTTGGTGCCTCGTGGTTGAGGGGACATTTCTGCCCCCATCCCTGGTGGCTAGTTGTGGGGAGGGACATTTCTGCTCCCCTATCCCTGATGCCTAGTGGTGGGGAGGACATTTCCACCCACTGATTCCTCGTGCCTAATGTGGGACATTTCTGTTCCCGATACTTGTTGTCAAAAAGGGGGACATTTCAACACCCTGATCACTGGTGCCTAATAGGGGGACAATTCTGTCCCCCGATCTCTTGTACCTTGTGGTGGGGAGGGCATTTCTTCGTACCCAATATTGGTGCCTAATGGGGGGACATTACTGCCCCCCAATTACTTGTGCCTAATGGGGGGCATTTCTGCTTTCCAATCCCTGGTATCTAATGGTGTGAGGGACCTTTTTGCCCCCAATTCTGGATGCATATGGGGGGCATTTTTGTCCCCTGCTCTCTGGTACCTATTGATGGGAGGATATTTCTGCATCCAGATTCCTTGTGCCTAATGGTGGGGGGGGGCATTTCTGCCCTCGGATACCTTGTGCCTAAAAGGGGGATCGTTTCTGCTCCCCGAATCCTGGTGCCAAAAAGGAGGAACATTTCTGGACCCAGATCCCAGGTGTCTTGTGCTGGGGGGGGGGGGGACGACATTTCTGGCTCCCGATCCCTTGTACTTAATAGGGGGACTTTTCTGTCCCCCATTTCTCATACCTAATAGAGGGAGATTTCTTCTCTCTGATCCCTGGTGCCTAGTGATTGGGGGGACATTTCTGCCCCCGATCCCTGGTGCCTAGTGCTGGGGGGGACATTTCTGCTCCCCAGTTCCTGTGCATAATGGGGAGACACATCTGCTCCCTGACTACTGGTGCCTAAAGGGGGGACAATTTCTGTCTCGATTCCTGGTGCCTAATAGGGGGGACAGATTTGCCCCCTGATTCATGGTGCCAGTGGTGGTGGGGGAATTTCTACACCCCCGGTTCCTGGTGCCTAGTGGTGGAGGGGACATTTCTGCCCCCTGATTCCTGGTGCCTAAAAGAGGGTACATATTTGCCTCCGATTTCTGGTTCATAAAAGCGGGGACATACCTGCCCCCGATTTCTGCTACCTAGTGGTTGAAGGGACATTTCTGCCCCCATCCCTGGTGCCGAGTGGTGGGGGGCACATTTCTGCCCGCGATCCATGATGCTTAGTGGTGGGGTGAACATATCTGACCCCAAATTCCTGATGCCTAGTGGTGGGTGGGATATTTCTGCCCCTCATGCCTGTGGCCTAGTGGTGTGGGGGACATTTCTGCCCCTGAGACACCATTGCTTAATAGGGGACATTTCTGCCACCCGTTTCTTGCACCTAATAGAGGCAGATTTCTGCTACCTTACCCTGCCAATCTCTGGTACCTAGTGATTGGGAAGACAGTTCTGCACCCTGATCCCTTGTGCCTACTGGTAGGGGGCATTTCTGCCCCCCAATCTCAGGTCACATGGGGAGTGAGGGACATTTCTGTCCCCCGATCCTGGTACTTGATAGTGGGACATTCTACCCCGTTTCTTGTACCTAATATAGGAACATTTCTGCTTCCTGATCCCTTGTGCCTAGTGGTTGGGGGGACATATCGGCCCACCAATCCCTGGTGTTGATGGGTGTGGGTGATATTATTGCTCCCAGTCTCCTGGTACCTAATTGGGGGGACAATTCTGACCCCCAATCACTGGTGCCTAGTGGTCTGGGGGACATTTCTGCCTCCTGATCCCTGGTGCCTAGTGGTGACGGGGGCATTTCTGCCCCCGATTTCTGGTGCCTAATTGGGAAGACATTTCTGCCCGACGATGTTTCATACATCATGGTGGGGGGACATTTGTGCTCAACGATTTTTGGTGAAAAAAATGAGGAACATTTTGCCCCCCGATTCCCTAGTGCCTAGTGGTGGTGGGGACATTTTTGGCCCCCAATACATGGTGGCTCGTGCTGGGGGGGGACATTTCTGCCCCCCGATCCCTGGTGCCTAGTGTTGTGGGGGACACTTCTGCTCCGTCTCCTGTTCTGTAATGGGATATTTGTGACCTGAACATCTGTGCCTTGCGGTCAGGGGACATTTCTGCCCCCAATCCCTGGTGCCTAGTGGTGGTGTGTGTCGGGGGGGCATTTCTGCCCCCTGATCCCTGATATCTAGTGGTTGGAGGGACATTTCTGACCCCTGAACTCTGGTGCCCAATAGTTGGGACATTTCTGCCTTCTGATCTCTCTTTCTTCTTGGTGGGGGGACATTACTGGCCCCCGATTCTTGGTGCCTCATGGGGACTTTTCTGTTCCCCGATTCCTGGTGTCTAATGGGGGGGACATTTCTGGGCCCTGATCCCTAGTGCTTCATGCTGGGGAAACATTTTGTCCCCCAATCCCTGGTGCCTAATGGTAGGGGTGCATTTCTGCCCCCCAATTCCTTGTGCCTAATTGGGGGGGGCACATTTCTACTTCCCAATCCCTGGTATCTAGTGGTGTGGAGGACATTTTTGCCCCCTGAATCCTGATGCATATGGGGGGCAGAAATGTCTGATGCCTACTGGTGGGGGGACATTTCTACTTCCAGATTCCGGGTGCCTAATGGGGGGACATTTCTGCCCTCCTATACCTTGTGCCTAAAAGGGGAGACATTTCTGTCCTCCAATTTCTCGTACTTCATGGTGGGGAGGACATTTCTGTCCCGATTCAGGTGACTAATGAGGGGACATTTCTGCACCCTGATCCCTGGTGCAATAGGAAGGACATTTCTGCCCCACGATCTTTCTCTACCTCGTGGTGGAAGGGACATTTCTCCCTCCCAATTCCTGGTGCCTAATGGGCGCATTTCTGCTCCCGAATCCTGCTGCCAAGAAAGAGGGACATTCTGGCCCCTGATCCCAGTTGTCTCGTGCTGGGGGGCGACTTTTCTGTCCCCCTAATCCCTGATCCTTAATACGGTGACATTTCTGTCCCCCGTTAATCATACCTAATAGAGGGAGATTTCTGTTCCCTGATCCTGGTGCCTAGTGGTGGCGGGGACATTTCTGCCCTTGATTTCTGGTGCCAAAAAGCAGGGACATATCTGCCCTTGATTCCTGGTGCCTAGTGGTTGAGCAGACATTTCTGCCCCCATCCCTGGTGCCTAGTGGTGGGGGTGACATTTCTTCCCCCAATACCTGGGCTTAATAGGGCCATTTCTGCCGCCCATTACTTGTACCTAATAGAGGGAGATTTCTGCTCTCTTTTCCCTGGTGCTTGATAAGGGGCCATTCTTGCCCCCCGTTTCTTGTACCTAATCTAGAGACATTTCTGTTCTCTGATCCCTGGTATCTAGTGGTCGGGGGACATATGAGTCCCCAATCCCTGTTGCCCAGTGGTGTGGGTCGTATTACTGACCCCGTCTCTTGATATGTAATGGGGGGACAATTTTGATCCCCAAGCACTGGTACCTAGTACTCTGGGGGACATTTCTGTCTCCTGATCCCTGGTGCCTAGTGGTGATGGAGGCATGTCTGCCTGATTCCTGGTGCCTAATGGGGGGGTCACATTTGGCCCCTGATTCCTGGTCTCTTATGAGGGGACATTTCTTTCCCCCGATTCCTGGTGCCTAGTGGTGGTGGGGGAGGACATTTCTGCCCCCTGATTTCTGGTGTGTAATAGTTGGGACATTTCTGCCCCCCAATCTCTCTTACCTCATGGTGGGGGGACATTACTGGCCCCCGATTCCTGGTGCCTAATGGGACTTTTCTGTCCCCTGATTCCTGCTGCCTATTGGGGGGATATTTCAGTCCTGATTGCTGGTTCCTAATGGGGGGAACACATCTGCTCCCCGATTCATGGTGCCATAAAGGAGGGGCATTTCTGGGTCCTGATCCCTAGTGCTTCATACTGGGGGGACATTTTTGTCCCCCAATCCCTGGTGCTTAGTGGCAGGGGGGACATTTCTGCCCCCTGATTCCTTCTGCCTAATTGGGGAATAGTACTGCCCCCCCAATTTATTGTGCCTAATTGGGGGGCACATTTCTACTTTCTAATCCCTGGTATCTCCTGGTGGGGGGGACATTTTTACCCCCTGATTCCTGATTCATATGGGGGACATTTCCCCCTGCTCTCTGGTGCCTACTGGTGGGGGGACATTTCTACCTCCCGATCCCGGTGCCTAATGGGGGGGGGATATTTCTGCCCTCCCATACCGTGTGACTAAAAGGGGAGACATTTCTGTCCCTTGATTTCTCGTAATTCATGTTGGGGAGGACATTTGTGTCCTGATTCAGGTGACTTATGAGGGGACATTTTAGTCCCACAATCTTTCTTACCTCGTGGGGGGGAGCATTTCTCCCTCCCAATTCCTGGTGCCAAAACAGAGGGACATTCTGGCCCCTGATCCCAGGTGTCTTGTGCTTGGAGGGACATCTGTCCCCCGATCCCTGATAATAGAAGGATATTTCTACCCCCCATTTCTTGTACCTAATAAAGGGAGATTTCTACTCCCTGATCCCTGGTGTCTAGTGGTGGGGGGACATATCTGCTCCCCCAATTTCTGGTGCCTAATGGGGGGACACATCTGCCCCATGATTACAAGTGCCTAAATGGGGGACATTTTTGTCCTCCTATTCCTGGTGCCTAATAGGTTGACAGATTTGCCCCCGATTCATGGTGCCAGTGGTGGTGGTGGTGGGGAAATTTGTGCCCCCCAATTCCTGGTGCCTAGTGTTGGGGGGGACATTTCTGTCCCCCGATTCCTGATGCCAAAAGCAGGACATATCTGTCCCATGATTCCTGGTGTCTAATAGGGGGGGACATATGTGCCCCCTTATTCCTGGTGCCTAGTGGTTGAGCAGACATTTCTGCCCCCATCCCTGGTGCCTAGTGTTGTGGGGGACGTTTCTACTCCCCCCCCGATCCTGGTACTTGATAGGGGGACATTCTGCCCCGTTTCTTGTAAGTAATATAGAGATATTTCTGTTCCCCGATCCCTGGTGCCCAGTGGTGTGGGTGATATTACTGACCCCCACGTCTCCTGGTACCTAATGGGGGAACAATTCTGATCCCTGATCACTGGTACCTACTAATCTGGGGGACATTTCTGCCACCTGATCGCTGGTGCCTAGTGGTGACGGGGGCATGTCTGCCCTCGATTCCTGGTGCCTAATCAGGGGACACATTTGGTCCTTGGTTCCTGATCCCTAATGGGGGGATATTTCTGTCCCCCAATTCATGATGCCCAAAAGGGGGGACATTTCTGCCCCCCATCCCTGGTGCCTAGTGCTGTAAGGGATATTTCTGCCCCCCTATCCCTGGTGCCTAATAGGGGAGACATTTCTGCTCCCCGATGATTCATACATAGTGGTTCAGGGACATTTCTGCTCCCCGATTCCTGGTGCCTAGTGGTGATGATACTTTTGGCCCTTGATCCCTGGTGGCTCATGCTGGGGGGACAATTCTGCCCCCCCGATCTCTTGTATTAATAGGGGGACATTTCTGCCCCCGTTTCTCATTCCTAACAGAGGGAGATTTCTGCTCCCTCATCTCTGGTGCCTTAGTGGTTGGAGGGACATTTCTGTCCCGCGATCCCTTGTGCGTAGTGGTAGGAGGGAAATTTCTTTCCTGATTCCTGTTGCCTATTTGGGGAAAACATCTGCCCCCCGATTCCTGTGGTGTAATGGGGGGACATTTCAGTCCCTATTCCTGGTCCCTAATATGGGGAACATATCTGCCCCCTTATTCCTGGTGCCTGTTGGTTGGATGGACGACATTTCTGCTCCCATCCCTGCAGCAGTCGAGTGGGGGGGGGCACTTCTGCCCCCAATGCCTGGTGCCTGTTGATTGGATGGACATTTATGCCCCCAATTCCTGGTACTTATTGGGGTGCTATTTCTGCCCCCTGTTGCTCGTACCACACAGAGGGACATTATTGCTCCCTGATCCCTGGTGCCTAGTGGGTTGGGGGAAGGGACATTTCTGCCCGCCCCCCGTCTCCTGGTACGTAATGGGTGTACGTTTATGCCCCCAGATCACTGGTTCCTAGTGGTCAGGGGACATTTCTGCCCCCCATCCATGGTGCCTATTGGGGAGGACATTTCGGCCTTCTGATCCTGATGCCTAGTGGTGGGGGGACATTTCTGACCCCTGATCTCTGGTGCCCATAAGGGGGGACATTTCTGCCGTCTGATCTCATACCTCGTGGTGAGGAGGACATTTCTGCCTCCCCGTGCCCTTGCCTAATGGGAGACATGTCTGCTACCCGATTCCTGGTGCCAAAAAGGAGAAACATTTCTGGGCCCTGATTCCTAATGCTTCATGCTAGGGGGGACATTTTTCCCCCAACCCATGATGCCTAGTGGGGGGGACATTTCTGTGCCCTCCAATTCCTTGTGCCTAATTTGGGGACATTACTGCTCCCCAATTTCTTATGCCTATTGGGGGGTCATTTCTGCTTCCCAATTCGTGGTATATATTGGCCTGGCGGACATTTTTGCCCCTGATTCTGGATACATATGGGGGACATTTTTGTCCCTCGCTCTCTGGTGCCTACCGCTGGGGGTACATTTCTACCTCCAGATTCCTGGTGCCTAAGGGGGGGGGGACATTTCTGCCCTCTGATCCCTTGTGCCTAAAAGGGAAGACATTTCTGCCCCCCGATTTCTCGCACTTCATGGTGTGGAGAACATTTCTGCCCCAGATTCAGGTGCTAAATGGGGGGACATTTCTGCCCCCTGATTCCTGTGCCAAAGAGGGTGGACATTTCTGCCCTCTGATCCCTGGTGCCTAGTCCTGTGTGTGACATTTCTGCACCCTGATCCCTGGTGCTTAATAGGAGGGATATTTCTGCCCAACGATCTTTTGTGCCTCTTGGTCGAGGAGATATTTCTCTTGCTTGATTCCTGGTGCCTAATTTAGGAACATTTCTGCTCCCAGATTCGGTGCCAAAAAGGAGGGACATTTCTGGCCCCTGATCCCTGGTGTCTCATATTCGGGGGGATATTTCTGTCCCCTGATCCCTGGTACCTAATAGGGGGACATTTCTGGCCCCGTTTCTCGTAACTAATAGAGGGAGGTTTCTGCTCCCTTATTCCTGGTTCCTTGTGGTTGGGGGGACATTTTTGCCCCTGATCCCTGGTGCCTGCTTGTGGTTGAAATATTTCTTCTCCCTGATTCCTGGTGCCTAATGGCGGGGACACATCAGCCCACCACTTCCTGGTGCCTAAAAGGGGGACATTTTTGTCCCCTGATTCCTGGTACCTAATAAGGGGACACACTTGTTCCCCGATTAATGGTGCCACTTGTTGATGAGGAAAATGTATTCCCTCCCATCCCGGGTGCCTAATTGTGGGGGGGGCATTTCTGCCCCTCATTCCTGGTGTCTAAAAGTGGAACATATCTGCCCCCTGATTCCTGGTTCCTGATAAGGGGGACATATCTCCCGCCTGATACCTGGTGCCTAGTGGTTGGGGTAACATTTCTGCCCCCCAATCTCTGGTGCCTAGTGGTTGTGGGGACATTTCTGCCTAGTTGTGGGGGGGACATTTCTGCCACCTGGTCACTGGTGCCTAGTGGCTCAGGGGACATTTTTGCCCCCCAATACCTGATTCATAATGGGGGAAATTTCTGCCCCTCCCTCTCTGGTGCCTACTGGTGGGAGGACATTTCTGCCTACAATCCCTGGTGCCTAATGGGGGGCACATTTCTCCCCTCCCAATTTCTGTTGCCTAATGGGGGAGACATTTCTGCTCCCAATCCCAGGTGCCTACTGATTGGTGGGACATTTCTGCTCCCTGCTGTTTAGTTATGCGCGAACAATTCTGCCCCCAGTTCCTGTTATTTAATGGGGGGAGGGGCATTTCTTCCCCCTGATCCATGGTACTTACTGCTGGGGGAAGTGATTTACCCCCTGATCCCTGGTGCCTAATGTGGGAACAATTCTGAAACCCAGATCCCTGGTGCCTACTTGTGAGGGGACATTTATGCCCTCTATCCCTGGTACCTAGTGGTGGGAGGGACATTTCTGCCCCTTGATTCCGATGCCTAATGGGTGGGAAATTTCTGCCTCCTGATCCCTGGTGTCTCATAGGGGGGACATTTCTGGTCCCTATCCCTGGTGCCTAGTGGTAGGTCTGACATGTTTGTCCCCCAATTATGATGCATAATGAGGGACATTTCTGCCCCTGGCTCTCTGGTGCCTACTGGTGGGAGGACATTTCTGGCCCCCAATACCTGGTGCCTAATTGTTGGGGGGACATTTCTACCCTCTGATCCCTGGTGCCTTCTTGTGTTGTGGACATTTCATCCCCCCATACTGGTGCCTAAGGTAAGTGGGGGGGAATTTCTGCCCCCGAAATTCCTCATGCATATTGGGGGGGCCGTTTCTTTCCTGCCACCAGTTCACTGGTGCCTAATGGACCTCAAATCCTCATACCCTTGGGGCGGACATGTCTGCCACAAATCCCTCTTGCCTAGTGGTACAGGGAATATTACTGCCCGCCCACCCCCCCGATCCCTGGCACCCAGTGATGTGGCGGACATTTCTTCCCCGTGATTCTTTTTGCCTAATACGGGGGACATTCCTGCCCCACGATACCTATTGCCTTGTCCTGGGGGGACATTACTGCCTCAGATTTTTGGTGTCTAATGGGCAGAATATTTCTGTCCACCTTATCCCTAGTGCCTCATGCTGAGGGTTAACGTTCTGCCCCCTGATTCCTTGTGACTAATGGGGGGGGACATTTCTGCTCCCTGGTACCTAGTTTGTGGGATATTTCTGCCTCAGAGACCTGGTGTCTAATGATTGGGGGGACATTTTGGGCTCCGATTTTTCGTGCCTAATGGGGGGGCATTTCTGCCCCCTGATCCCTGGTGCCTTGTGGTGGGGGAGACATTTATGGCTTCCAATTCCTAGTCCCTGATGAGGGGACATTTCTGCCCCTATATACCTGGTGTCTATTTGTGGGGGATGAACATTTCTGCCCCCCATTCCTGGTGCCTAATTATTGGGGGACATTTTCCCCCCAATTCCAAGTGCCTAACAGGGTGACATTTCTGCCCCCTGATCCTTGGTGCCTAAGGGGGATCATTTGTACCCATGATACCTGGTGCCTAGTCTAAGAGGAATTTGTTCCCCTAATACCTGGTGCCTAGTGTGGGGGGGGACATTCCTGTCCCCTTGGTCCCTGGTACCCAGTGGTGTGGGGCATTTCTGTCCGCATGACCCCTTATTTTCAGGTCGGGGCCATTTCTGTTCCTCACATCCCTGCTACCTATTGGGGATATTTCTGTCCCCTTGATCCCTGATGCCTAGTTGTTGTGGCATGTCTGACCCCCCACATCTCTGTTCCAACTATTGGGGGGATATTTCTGCCTCCCGATCCCTTGTGTCTTGTTTTGGTTGACCTTTCTGCCCCCCTGATCTCGTGTTTTCAGGTGGAGGCCTTGTCTGCTCCCAACATACCTGATGCCTCCTGGTTGGTGGCAGGTGAGAGAGGCAAGAGGAGGGTGGAAGGAAGAGCAAGGAAGGAGGAGGATGAAATGAGGAAGGCGGGAAGTAGGGGGGTGGGAAGGACAGCATTGGGGCTAGATGAATTGGATTTGGAGAGGAGAGTGTCCATCAGACAGCAGAAAAAAGATAACAGTGGGGAATAAGGTTCTAGCCGAACCTGTGCTGAAGCTCTGGTCGTGGAGGCTGAGTCTGTGGCCTGGATCCAAGTTCTGCGGCCTCTTGTTCCACACAAACAGGCACAGGAGAGTCTATCTTGATCTTCACGTACTTCGTGGTCCCTGTCGCCTGTGTCTTGACCATGGACTTCAGTCCCACACTCCTCTACACTCCACCAGCTCATCCTCCACCGCTTCTTCCTTGATGACAATGTCAAGTTCCATTCTCCTAATCCCTGAGAAGCTCTTCCTCTTTTTTCTTCCTTGATGGCAATGTCAAATTGCACTCTCCTGTTCCCCAAAATGTCTTCAACTTTTTTTCTTTTTGCATTTTGGGTCACATCTGGTGATGCTCAAGGGTTATTCTGGCTTTGCACTCTGGAATCACCGCTGGTAGTGCTCAGAGAACAATATGAGATGCTGAGAATTGAAACTGGGTCGGCCGCATGCAAGACAAATGCCCTACCCTCTGTGCTATTGCTCCAGCCTGAAGGTCTTCCATTTTTATCTTCCTGATGAAAATTTAACATTCCACTCTCCTTATCCCCCAAAATGTCTTCAACTTTTTTTTTTCTTTTTTGGCAAATTCCCTACCTGTTGTGCTATCTCTCGAGCTTTGAAGGTCTCACAGTTTTTTCTTCCTTGACGACCGTGTCAAGATCCACTCTCCTTATTCCCCAGAAGGTCTTACGCTTTTTTTTTTAACTTTCTGGCTCACATCTGGGGATGCTCTGGGGTGATTCCTGGCTTTTCATTCAGAAATCATCCGGGCTATGGTCAGGGGACCCTATAGGATGCTGGGAATCGCACCTTGGTCTTCTGTGTGCAAGGCAAATGCCCTACCCACTGTGCTACTGCTCCAGCTGGGAAGTTCTTTCACTTTTTTCTTCCTTGGCGACAATGTCACGTTCCACTCTCCTTATCCCCCAGAAGATCTTCCATATATATATATTTTTTTTTCTTTTCCTTTTTGGGTCACATCTGGCGATGCTCACTGGTTATTCCTGGGTTTGCACCCAGAAATAATTTATGGCTGTGCTCAGGGTTGCATATGAGATGCTGGGAATTGAACCTGGGTCATCTGAGCACAAGGCAAATGCCCTACCCGCTGTGGTATTGCTCCAGTGTGGAAGGTCTTTTATTTTTCTTAATCTTCCTTGATGACAATGTCAAGTTCCACTCTCCTAATCCCCCAGAAGATCTTTTTTTTTTTTTTTTTTTTTTTTTTTTTTTTGCTTTTTGGGCCACATTCGGTGATTTTCAGGGATTACTCCTGGCTTCATACTCAATAATCACTCATGGCTGTCATCAGTGGACAATATGGGATACTGGGAATCAAAGGTGGGTTGGCCGCAAGAAAGGCAAATGCCGCACGCACTGTGCTATCACTTCAGCCTCCAGCCCTGAAGGTCTTGCACTTTTTCTTCCTTGATGACAAAGTCAACTTCCACTCTCCTTATAGCCCAGAAGGTCTTCCTTCCCCCCCCCCCCCTTTTTGGATCACATCTGGCCATGCTTACTGGTTATTCCTAGCTTTGCACTCAGGAATCACTCCTGGGAGTGCTCAGGGGTCATATGGGATGCTGAGAATCAAACCGAGTCATCTGAGTGTAAGGCAAATGCTCTAACTGCTATGCTATCTCTTCAGTCCTTAAGATCTTCCACTTTTTTCTTCCTTGATAACAATGTCAAGTCCCACTGTCTTAATGCCCCAGAAGGTCTTCACCTTTTTTTTTTTTTTTTTACTTTTTGGGTTACATCTGGGAATACTCACTGGTTATTCGTGGCTTTGCACTCAGAAATCTCTCTTGGTGGTACTCAGGGGACCTTGTGTGATGCTGTGAATCGAACCTGGGTCAGTTGAGTGCAAGGCGCATGTCCTACCCGCTGTGCTATTGCTCCAGCCCCTAGGTAGGTCTGCCATTATTTTCTTCCTTGATGACAATGTCAAGTTCCACTCTCCTAATACCCCAGATCTTTTTTTAAATTTTTTTACTTTTTAGTTACATCTGGGAATGCTCAGGGGTTATTCCTGGCTTTGCACTCAGAAATGACTCCTGGTGGTGTTCAGGGGGCATATGATATGCTGAGAATTAAACGTGGGTTCGCCCCATGCAAGGCAAAGACACTAGCCTCTGTGCTATTGCTCCATTCCGAAGTTCTTCCACTTTTTTCTTCCTTGACCACAATGTCAAGTTCCACTCTCGTAATCCCCCAATAGGACTTCAACTTTTGGGGGGGGGGGGGGTGGGTCATAGCTGGGGAAGCTCAGGGGTTATTCCTGGCCCTGCACTCAGAAATCACTCTTGGCATTACTCAAGGGTTCATACGGAATGTTGGGAATTAAACCTGGGTCAGTTGAATGCAAGCCAAACGTCCTACCCACTGTGCTCTTGCTCCAACCCCGGAGGTTTTCCGCTCTTTTCTCCCTTGACCACAATGTCAAGTTCCACTCTCCTAATCCCCCAGAAGGTCTTCAATATTTTTCGGGGGGGGGGGTCACACCTGGGGATGCTCAGGGGTTATTCCTGGCTTTGCAGTCAGCAATCACTTAGGGCAGTGCTCAAGGTCCCATATGGTATGCTGGGAATTGAACGTGGTTTCGCCTCATGCAAGGCAAATGCCGTACTCGCTGCTATCACTCCAGTCCCAAAAGTCTTCTACTTTTTTCTTCCTTGATGACAATGTCAAGTTCCACTCTCTTTCTTTATCCCCCAGAAAGTCGTCCTTGTTTTTTTTTTTTCTTTTTGGTTCACATCTGGTGATGCTCACTGTTTTTTCCTGGTTTTGTACTCAGGAATCACTCCTGGAGGTGCTCAGGGTTCCATATAGTATGCTGGGAATTGAACGTGGTCGGCTGTGTGCAAGCCAAATGCCCTACCTGCTGTGCTATTGCTCCAGCTCTGAAGTTCTTCCACTTTTTCTTCCTTGACGACAATGTCAAGTTCCACTCTCCTTATCCCCCAGAAGATCGGCCTTGGTTTGTTTTTTGTTGTTGTTGTTGTTGTTGATGTTTTGCTTTTTGGGTGATCTGGCGATGCTCACTGGTTATTCCTGGCTTTGTACTCAGGAATCACCGCTGGCACTGCTCAGGGTTCCATATGGTATGTGGCGGGCCGCGTGCAAGCCAAATGCTATACCTGTTGTGCAATTTCTCGAGTTTTGAAGTTCTTCCACTTTTTTCTTCCTTGACGACAATGTCAAGATCCACTCTCCTAATCCCTTAGAAGGTCTTCATATTTTTTTTTGGGGGGGGTCACATATGGGGATGCTCAGGGGGTTATTCCAGGCTTTGCACTCAGGAATCAAAACTGGAGGAGCTCAGTGGTTCATATGTGATGCTGGGAATCCAACCTGGGTCGGCTGAGTGCAAGGCAAACTGCTATCACTCTGCTATCACTCCAGCCCAAAGGTTTTCCATTTTTTTTCTTCCATGACGACAATGTCACGTTCCACCACTCTCGTTGTCCCACCGAAGGCCTACCATTGTTTTTTAGTTTGTTTGTTTCTGTTTTGCTTTTTGGGTCACATCTGGCAATGCTCACTGGCTATTCCTGGCTTTGCACTCCGGAAACTCTCCTGGCGGTGCTCTGGGGTTCATAAGAATGCTGGGAATCGAATGTGGGTCGGCCATGTGCAAGGAAAAGTTCCTACCTGCTGTGCTATCACTCCAGCCCAGAAGGTCTTTCACTTTTTTCTTCCTTGACGACAATGTCAAGTTCCACTCTCTTAATCCCCCAGAAGGTCTTCAACTTTTTCTTTTTCTTTTTCTTTTTTTTTTACATTTTGGGTCACATCTGGGAATGCTCAGGGGTTATTCCTTGTTTTGCACTAAGAAATCACTCCTCGAAGTGCTCAGGGTGCCATATGATATGCTGGGAATTGAATGTGTGTTGGCCCCGTGCAAGGCAAAGTCCCTACCCTCTGTGCTATTGCTTCAGCTCCGAAATTCTTCCACTTTTTTCTTCCTTGATGACAATGTCAAGTTCCACTCTTCTAATCCCCCAGAAGGTCTTCAATTTTTTTTTAGGTCATATCTGTGGAAGCTCAGGGGTTATTCCTGGCTTTGCACTCACAAATCACTCTAGGCGGTACTCAGGGGTTCATATTGGATGTTGGGGATCCAACCTGGGTCCGTTGAGTGCAAGGCAAACACCTTACTTGCTGTGCTCTCGCTCCATCCCCGAAGGTTTTCCATCCACTCTTTTCTTCCTTGACCACAATGTCAAGTTCCACTCTCCTAATTCTCCAGAAGGTCTTCAAGGTTTCAACTTTTTTGGGGGGGAGGGGTCACACCTGGAGATGCTCAGGGGTTATTCCTGGCTTTGCAGTCAGAAATCACTACTGGCAGTGCTCACCATATGGTATGCTGGGAATCATACGTGGTTTGGCCGCATGCAAGGCAAATGCCCTACTCGCTGCTATCACACCAGCCCTGGAAGTCTTCTACTTTTTTTCTTCTTTGACAACAATGTCAAGTTCCACTCTCTTTCTTAGTCCCCCAGAAGGTCATCTTTATTTTTTATTTATTTATTTTTTGCTTTTGTGGTTCACAGCTGGTGATGCTCACTGGTTATGCCTGGTTTTGTACTGATGAATCACTCCTGGAGGTGCTCAGGGTTCCATATAGTATGCTGGGAATCGAACGTGGTCGGCTGCGTGCAAGCCAAATGGCCTACCCGCTGTGCTATTTATCCAGTTCTGAAGTTCTTCCACTTTTTACTTCCTTGACGACAATGTCTATATCCACTCTCCTAATTCCCGAGAAGGTCTTCATCTTTTTTTGGGGTGGAGGGTCACATCTGGGGATGCTCAGGGGTTTATTCCTGTTTTGCACTCAGGAATCAAAACTGGTGGTGTTCAGTGGTTCATATGGGATGCTGAGTGCAAGACAAATGCTCTACTCACTCTGCTATCACACCAGCCCGAAAGTTTTCCATTTTTTTCTTCCATGATGACAATGTCACATTCCACCACTCTCCTTATCCCCCAGAAGTTCTTCCATTTTTTTTTTTTCTTTTTGGATCACATCTGATGATGCTCACTGGTTATTCCCGTCTTTGCACTCAGGAATCACTCCTGGTGGTGCTCAGGGGTTGATACAGAAAGCTGGCAATCGAACGTGAGTCGGCCATGTGCAAGGCAAACACCCTATCCGCTGTGCTATCGCTCCAGCCCCGAAGGTCTTCCACTTCTTTCTTCCTTGACGACAATGTCAAGGTCCACTCTCCTAATCCCCCAGATCGTCTGCACTCTTCTTTTTTGACCATGATGTCGAGTTCCACACTCCTCTCTCACTCTGGCGCCTTCTCCACCGCCTCCTCCTTGATCCTCCAGCTGCAAACTTCACCTGGTTGCACACTGTTCCACAAGTTTCGCTTCTGTCGGCTTCCTTTGACACTGGTTTGCCTGTGGGGCAGCCAGAGTGTCTCAGCCAATGGAGGTGGGTGGAGAGGTCTGGGACGATGCCCCCATTTCCGCCTCCCAAGTTCCACACATCCTGACCCCCAAAGGGTCTTCTCCTTCCTGCCACTTACCCTTTCCAGGGCCCCTTGCGAGTGCAGCAGGGCCCGGAGCTGCTTTTTCTCCTTGCTGAGTTTGACTGAGCAGCCCCTAGAGGTGAAGGCAAGAGGTGAGGATCAGGGAGGGAACCGTTGCTGCCTTCCAGTCCTGGCAGCCCTGGCTCCTCTCTCACCTGGGTGTCCCTCAGCTGGGCCTCCTGTGTGGATTGCGCCAGCTGCAGCTGCTCCATGAACTGCTTCTCCTGCAGCAATTGCGGGTTCAGCGTCTCCACCTTGGAGCCCAGGTGACGGAGGGCCTCCAGGGGCTGTTGTGTCATAGCTGTGTGCTGTTTGAAGAAGCAGGAGAAAGGTCCCAGTGAGGCCACAGCCCTGCACAGTCTCATCCTGCAGCTGTATCTGTGGACAGGTCAGAGCTGTGAGGACAGGTGGGTAGGCTGACCAGACCCCAGCCAGGAGCAACAGGGTTCAGACCTCACTCCCCGGACCTTGGCAGGCAGTACTGGGGTGACCTGTCCTCTGCAACACCCCCAGGAGTGTCTCTCCCAGGACTTAATCAGGGGACCTCGCCCTGCTTTGAGCCCTTAATCCTACCCCACAGCCTCCCACCTCCTAGGACCCACTGCAGTCCCTCAAAGGGTGGTGTCCTAGCCTGCCCTTCCATCACCCAAGGCCAGCTCTTGGCCTCACAGTGAGTCTCACCAGCCTATTCCCCAGTCAGGAAAGTCGAGGCAGAGAGGGCTGAAACATCTCTTCCCTGCTCTCCAAGAAAGGCCTAAGCTGGAGCAGAGCAGCCGGCCAGGAGATCCCTGCACAGGCTCAGGAAAGTGGTTGCACGGCCAGCTGTTCCTGATCTTCCAGTGTGGGGACAGGTCGGGGTGAATGTTGCCCAAATTCCTTTCCCCTGTTTGTGAGACACAGCTTGAGCCTAACCTGGCTCAGGCCAACCCCTGGGGCCCTCAGACCGCAGGAGGCACTGCCACTGCCCCTGTAGCCCGGCTCAGTCCCTTGGCTCTTACAGAATCTGCAGTTATTCTCCCAGATCACCGGTTCTTCCTGGAACTTCCTGGCTCCCAGCTTTAGCCATCCTGTTTTGTGGCAACAACCAGATGGGGGAGCCGCGGGCACCCAGGGGCCGGTGCCCCGAGAGGAAGCCGATGGTCCAGCTCCCTGGAGCCTCAGCCCCACTCTAACTTCATGGTCCACAGCCGCTGGATTTGGGCTCCTCCTGCTCCTCTCGGGGGGCTGCTCATTTATTACGGCCTTAGCTGCTCAGGGTCCCTGAAAAAGTAGCTTCTTCCCTGGTTTCGACGCACTTGAGTCCTCCTGGCAGAGCTGGAAAGGGACAGGACATAACTGAGGGTTCCATGTTTGGGCCCTAGAGCTCTCTGCATTTCCATGCCAGAACATTCTGGGGGCCCGGATACCCATCTGCTGTCCACAGAGGAGGACACTGAGGAGCAGGACTGTGAGACTCTCCAGCTCAGCTCCCGCCCGTCTCTCAATACCACAAGGCCCGTCACAAGGCCCCCGCCCTGGGCATCTAGGCTACCCCTTCCCGCCATCCCCGTCCCCACATGTCACAGGCTTGAACCCCTGATCCCATTCCCCCGAGACCCCAGTCACTCACCCAGACAAGTGTGTCCTGCTATGTGGTCTTCTGAATGTTTTAATATATTTGATGTTTTAGAATTCGTCTTTCAGTTCCTTTCTCTGTCCAAAACATGAGGGAGGGGGCGTGTTGGCAATGGACAGGCCAGGGGTCTCTGCACCCAGGGATCCTGCCTTGAACCCCAGCACCTCAGAGGCAGCTCCTGAGCACTTTGTTGGATTTTCCTCCCCTGCTGAACTCCCACCCACATTGTTTCCTGAGCTGGGACGACCAGTGTCCAGGCCCCTGGGTCTTTCCGGTGGCAGGAGGAGGGGACAGGTCCTGGAGAGGGGGCGTCTGGGGGGTCCCCATCCCAGAGTCCTGGGGAGAACCTGGTAGCTGAGGCTACTGGGTATGGGACTGGCTGCAGACCTGGGCTGGAAATGGGCCGGGGTCTTCATCCTTGGCCTCTGGGCCTCACGCTCTCACCACCGCGGGGCCGTTGCAGGACCGTGGGCTGCCGGGGGAAGCCATCCCAACACTCTGACCCTCTGTCGGGCTCTTCCCATTTCCAGCTATCTCCTAGAGAAAAGTAAACGTGGGTAAGAGGCTTGGGGCCTCTTCGAGCTTAAGGATCTCTGCCAGAGGGTGCCCTGAGCTGTTAGGGCGGGGCTCATGGGCGTGGCTTCGGATCTGCAACCCCATTGGCCAGCGAGAATTCCAGTGCTCCCAGGAGCCCCGCCCCCACCCAGAGGGAGGCTGACCTCACAAGGAAGGCTGCACCAGCCTTGGGCACTGCCCCTACCCATGATGGAGGCTTGGAACTCTGTGGCCCCAGGGTGGGCTGGGAACGAATTCCGAGGGAAGCGCGTTTGTCCAGGCACTGACCCTTTCAGTCTCCCCATAGCACAGTCCAGGACTTTTTCATTCCCAAATCACGCCCCCAGATTCCCAGGCTTGTCCTGCAGCCCCTGGGAGTCGCCTCTGAGCACCCTCAGGTTTGGCCTGGCTGCTGGTGTGAGAGTCCAGAGAGCCAGGCTTAGGGGGTATCCAGGCTGCTGTCCACACCGCCCCTCATGCCCTCTGCCTTTCTCTCTCTCTTTTTTTTCCTTGGGTCACAGCTGTAATGCACAGGGGTTACTCCTGTCCTTCTCTCTCTGCTTCCTCCCAGCCTGACAGCAAATCTATGAGGCCTTCGAGACCCTGGCCCAGTCATCCTCTGACCAGAGTTCCCTATTTTGCATAGAGACTTCCCCTTCAGAGTCCACGGAGGGCTCTTCCATGACCCCTTCCCCACCCAAGCGCCTCCCCAGCCCCTGCTCCCACCCCTCCCTCTGAGACTCAGTCCATCCTAGCTGGCCTTGGCTTTGGGAAGGTGGACCCTTCTCTCATATGAGTCCTGGCCTGTTTTAGAAATCCTCTCACTGCACACACGTGTACCTTTGGCCTCTAGCCTGGCCATGTGCCCTCAGGGAGTCCTGCAGCATGACCACAAGGGACCCCGAACTCCCCACATCGCCCCCTGCCCGCTATGTCCCCTGCTGAGTGCCTCTGTCCTCCCTGCCCAACGCACAGCCAGGCCCAGTGCTCTGAGCCGCCTCCTGCGCCCTGACCGCTCTCCCTCCTGTGATCGCTGGGCTGAGAGTCAAATCTGTCTCTGAATGGTGGGGAACAAGGGTGACTGTGGGCTTGTGTTGTCTGGGGAGCTTGTGGGCAGTGAAGGGTTCTACATTGGGGTGCAGGGCTCTGGGGAGAGAAGGTCCATCCGGTCCTAGAGAGGCTTGCAGAATCCCTGTCTGTGGGGCACGAGGATTGATTTTTCCCCCAACAAGCTTGGCTTTGGAGGTAGTTAGGAGATGAGGGAAGGAATTTGCTTTGGCCACCAGCATGGTGGGGACCTTAGGAAACCAGGCTCCTGTGTCCCTTCTCCTCTGTCACTGGCCAAGGACAGGTCAGCTAGGGGGCATTCAGTTGTGGCTGCTCTATCCAAGCGAACCCCTAAATTGGAAGTCTGACTCTGTTCCTAAAATGGAGAATGGGGGGGTCCATCTGGAGCCCAGCTGGAGCTTTAGTCTGGCAGGTGAGGCTCTGGTTCTGCACCTGGATGACCTAGGTTTGAGCACCCCATATCGCCCTCTGAGCATTTCAGGAGTGATCGCTCAGCACAGAGCTGGGAGAAAGCCCTGCTCACCATCTGGTGTAACTCCAAAGCAAAACAAACCAAACCAAGAAAAAAACAGAAACAAAAACTCCGCCAATTGCTGACCATATCTGGGCTTGAGAATTTTGCTTGAAGCTGGGAGGGAAAGGGTCTTTGCAGGGCCCAGTATGGAGGGCAGTTTCTCAGACTGCTCAGGATGAGAGGGTACCAGGCCAAAAGATAATGACCAGCACAGTTGTTTTGTTTTCATTTCACAATCCAGCTGGGCACTCAGGCCTCCCCGGTGTCTCCATAAGCCAAGGCCTGGCTGCCCGGTGCTGAGACAAATGCAGGAGATCCTTGGGGTGGGGGGTGGAGGATGCCTTGCCAGCCTCCCAGCATCTCAGCTGGGGTGGGGGTGTCTTTTTCTCTCCTTCCATCTTGGTCTTGACCTCTGGGGTTACAGCCTGTTCCTCAGCATTTCTTTTAGATTATTCAAATGTCCTTTTGGTGGATAGGAGTCAGGATTTCATCTATGGCAGCTGGGACTTTTGAAAAATCACTTTATTGCTAACTAAAGAACAGGTGTGCCACTGGGGTTTAAAGATCAGTTGGACATGCGAGCCCAGACGAACCTGGGAAAGACTTTCTGGATTTCAGTTGCCATTAAGGTACCTGAAGAGGGTAAGAAATTATTTTGCCCTTCTGTTTATACTTAAAAAAGTTATTTTTATTGAATCACCATGAGATACAGCTACAGATTTACAAACTTTCTTGATTACGTTCAGTCATACAATGATCAAGTACCCATCCCTCCACTAGTGCCCATTCTCCACAACCAATGTTCCCAGTATCCCTCCCTGTTTATACTTCTTGAAAGAAGTATTGAGTTTTTGTTATATACTAGAGAATTAGTCTTTAGGAGATCCTCTTCATAGATAAAGGAAAATGTGAAGAGATGTCAGACAGCCCAGGAGTAGAAACACAAAATTTACTGGATCTATGTGTAAAGTTGCCTGCACCAAGAGATTATAGTATGACATTAGGAAAATGACACTCCAGGCAGGAGAAAGTGCACAGCCAGAGACTTCTTAGAGTAGACAGAGAAGAACTCATTTTTGTACTTGCAAATATGTTCCAGTTTGTTTGGAGAGAGGGATGGTTTGGGACCACACCCAGTGCTGTTCAGGGCCTGCTCCTGGCTCTGCACTCAGGGACCACTCCTGGCGGAGCTCAGGGAACCACGTGAAATTCTGGGGAATAGTAGTGGGGTCTACTGCATGCAAGGCAGACTCTTTTATTTATTTATTTTTTGAATTTTATTGAATCACTGTGAGATAGTTACAAGCATTCATGTTTGGGTTCCAATCACACAATGATCAAACACCCATCCATCCCTCTCTGGTTCCAAGTGATGGCAGTTGAAAGACTCCAGGGGACTGAAGGAGGGGATATGTCTGGTAGTGCGAGGACAGCTTCAGGTTACAGCCCCAGTGTGCAGTTGGTGCTCAGTGGGCCCTCGACAAACCATGGAATCAGTCTTTGAACAATTTAGATGGTCACCGAAAGAATCATTCCAAGAGTATGGAAAGTTCTGGAACATGCCAAAAGGCCTGGGATTAGGGGAAGTTGATGGATGACCTGGGCAAGGTATCCATGGAGAAGAGTCACTGGGAAAGATTATCTGTCTGAAATGGCACAAGCCTGAAGAATCCCTGAGAGCCCTGTTCTTGCTTTCTCCTTTAGTTTGCTCTGACCTCAACTGGCCTCAAATTTACAGGTTGATCAAAAGAGGGTATCAACCTGTAAATTTGGACTTTCTACCTGCCTCTTGAGTATATTACTTCTAAGGATGGATTTATATTAGACGGGGTCTCTAAATATAATTTATTCTTCTCTGCCTCTCATTCACTGGTCTAATTGTTTATTTTTTTATTCATTTATTCTGCACACACACATACACACACAGAGACCCATAGTCACACCACACCTGGTAATGTTCAGGGATTACTTCAGGCTGCATGCTCAGAGATTGGGGCATCATATTGGGTGCCAGATGTCAAACCCAGGTCAGCTGGTTGCCAGGCAAGCCCGCTCTGCTGTCTCTGGCCCCTGTGCTACCAAGACTAATAGAGTTTATATGTGCCATGGTTGAGGCTGAGTGACACTGACCTTTTCCTCTCCAGGTCTCTTTGAGTTCTGTTAACCACTAAGTTGAAGGAGCAAGAGCGTCCAGATCTTTCTCTTTGCTGTGCTCTTTCTGCTCCTGCCTGACCCAGGCCTCTGTTGCCTTTGACCTGACCCACTGAGCTATGCTAGCTTTCCTGCCACCCCCATTCTCCTGTGGGACCCACATGCTGCCCTACTGTGCTCTTTCTTGAGCAGCTGTGGAGATAGCCCAGGGGCACCTGCCAGGCAATTTGCATCCCAGGCCTCAGGGCCCCTTGAGCACCCCTGGGATTGCCTTGGTGGCCCAAACAGCATTGTCTGCTCAGCTGGACATTGTACTACCTAGCCCGCTATCACAGGCAGTGTCCCAGGTCCCTGAACCATGCTTGGGAGACCCCAAAACCACCCAAATCGAGCACTCGCCCCACCCCCCGGATCAGAGCCAGCCTCCCTCGTTTCATGTTCCCAGGCTGAGTCCTGCTGACTTGTTCCCTACCCCTCTTGCTCTATAACAACAGGTCTCACAATGGAGATGTTAATGTTGACCTCTCAAGCAAATCAATGATCAATGGGAGGACAGTGCTACAGTGCATTTATCTCTGTATGGAGGTCAGATCTAGCAGAACTCGGAGGCCACTATGGGTACTACTCTGGACCCACAGGGGGCCAGGAATCAAACCCAGGGTTCCTGCACGCAAAGCATGTGCTCACAACCTCTGTACCATCATCCTTGGAGACAGGCCACACTTGGTGTCCTACGGGCTACTCCAGGCCCTGTGCCCAAGGGTCACTTCTGCTGGTGACCCTAAGAGGCTGTGTAATGGGAATGGAACCAGGGTTTGAACTCAGGTCAACTGTGTGCAAGGCAAGTGCTTCAGTTTCTCTACTGACTGTTGCAGGCCCAGATGTGTAAAGAAGATCCCGCCGGGGAGTTTGATCTTTATTCTCCATTCAGGTCAACGGTGCTTCTCTTGAGTGTATGGGAAGTCACCCTCGGCTTATTATTTTTTTTAATATAGGAGTATTGCTGTTTATTCAGCCATTGATGAGGCTGATTAAATTGGGCATAAACTCCTCCTTACTTTATTTTCATAAATTTATTTATTGAATCACCATGAGAACAGTTATAAAGCTTTCAGGTTTAAGTTTCAGTCATACAAGGATGAAACACCCGTCCCTTCACCAGTGCCCATTTTCCACCACCAAAACCCCAGTATACCCCCCATTCCACACCCTCCCCCAACCTGTGGGGCACATGATTTCCACATTACTCTCTCTCTACTTTGATTATATTCAATATTTTGACACCAGACCCACCATTATTATTTGGGACTTTCCCCAACACTTAGATCTGCCAAAAAGGCAACCGTAGACAATTTGTTTTCTATGGCTGATTATGAATAACATATGATGTCACACAGCGAGTAGTGGCCGCATGATTTTGGAATTCTAAAATTTTAACAATTAAATTTGGAGGGATTTCTGCCAAAACCTGCTGGGTTTGAGATTTGTTCCTGAATCTCTGGGATAATGGCCATTAAGTAGCTTGATCAGGAGTCACAGAGGCCTTTTGTTGTCAGCGACCTGGGGTCTCATTGGGGAGGGGAGGAAAGGGCCGGTTCTACCCCCATCCCATGAGTCCCTGTGTGTCTCATCACTGTGGGCCCAAACCTGACTGTCCAATGGCCACTGGAGGATGGCAGCCACTGAGCCAACAGGTGGCACAGGAAAAGGCACAGGACATATTCCCACCTTGGGTGGCTGGGCACTGTTAACCTACTGTGGGGACCACACACATTTCTGCGAAAAGCCGCTGGGTTCTGAGATTTGTTTCTGTCTCTAGGATCACGGCCATTAAGCTGTTTGATCAGGAGCCAGAGAGGCTGTTCGTAGCTGGCGAACCCTGACTCAGGATCTCGTTGGGACAGGGAGGAAAGGGCCGGCTCCACCTCCACCCGATGAGGCCCTGTGTGTGTTGTCACTGCAGGCCCAACCCTGACTGTTCAATGGCTTTGGGAGGATGGTCG
Source organism: Sorex fumeus (assembly GCF_029834395.1). Classification (NCBI taxonomy): domain Eukaryota; kingdom Metazoa; phylum Chordata; class Mammalia; order Eulipotyphla; family Soricidae; genus Sorex; species Sorex fumeus. Next base: position 10,594,083 of record NW_026606168.1, read on the forward strand.
CCACCGAGCCACCAAGGGGGAGCAAGCAGAGGGACAGCACCCTTTTCCCCCTGGGGTGGCCCAGAGCCGGTAACCCATTGCAGTGACTGGACGCATTTCTGATTTTTTTTCTGAGTCTCTGAGATCATGGACATTAAACAGTTTGATCAGGAACTAGAGAGGCCTTGCATCCAATTATATAGCTGAGCTGGAGGTGGTTTGTTGGTATTTCTCCCAAGAACCTAACTTTTGTTTTTTTTCTTTTTTGGGTCACAGCTGGCGATTCTCAGGGTATACTTCTGGCTTTGCGCTCAGGAATTATTCCTGGCAGTGCTTAGTGGAACATATGGGATGCTGGGAATCGAACCTGGGTCGGCTACGTGCAAGGCGCTGTGCTCTCGCTCAGCTGTGCTATCGCTCCAGCCCCACAAACCTAATTTTTGCCATTTACTTTCTTGGTGAACTTTGCCCCAAGTTGTTGGGGTCTGGCCAATGGCACAGCAGAAATTTGGGAGTATCTAGAAGTCTGAAGGCACAATCAAGCTGCTGATGCACTCCCCTCCCAGGTACAGATTGACCTGCTGTTGGCACCATACCCCCAAACCCAAGCTTTGAGAACGCTGAGAGCCAGACTATTTCAGGACCGCAGAAATCAGTTTGTGGTGGGGAGGCCAAGCCCTTGGTGTTTTCCAGATGTCCCCGCGGCTTCCGGGATTGCTCAGGAGAGACGTGGTGCTGGACAGAAGCTGCAGAAGCCTTGAAATCTTTTAATTTTTTTTTTCTCCTTGGGTCACACTACAATGCTAAGGAATTACTCCTAGCTGTGCCCTCAGGTGCTCAAGGGACCGTATGGGATGCCAGAATTCAAACCTGGGTTAGGCGAATACACAACAAACAACCTACCTGCTGTCTTGCTCTGTCCGCAGAACTGGTTTTTTTTTTTCACTATTAATGAAGTGTTTTCAGGAAATATTCTTGATGTGTTTTTCTTTTTAGCTAATTTCACCTCTGGTGGCACCTTGGAAGACATTATGAATAACATATGATGTCACACAGCGAGTAGTGGCCGCACGATTTTGGAATTCTAAAATTTTAACAATAAATCTGGAGGGATTTCTGCCAAAACCTGCTGGGTTTGAGATTTGTTCCTGAATCTCTGGGATAATGGCCATTAAGTAGCTTGATCAGGAGTCACAGAGACCTTTTGTTGTCAGCGACCTGGGGTCTCATTAGGGAGGGGAGGAAAGGGCCGGTTCTACCCCCATCCCGTGAGAACCTGCGTGTGTCTCATCACTGTGGGCCCAAAACTGACTGTCCAATGGCCTCTGGAGGATGGCAGCCACTGAGCCGACAGGGGGCACAGGAAAGGCACAGAACATATTCCCACCTTGGGTGGCTGGGCACTGTTAACCTACTGTAGGGACCACACACATTTCTGCCAAAAGCCGCTGGGTTCTGAGATTTGTTTCTGAGTCTCTAGGATCACGGCCATTAAGCTGTTTGATCAGGAGCCAGAGAGGCTGTTCGTAGCTGGCGAACCCTGACTCAGGATCTCGTTGGGATGGGGAGGAAAGGGCCGGCTCCACCTCCACCCGATGAGGCCCTGTGTGTGTTGTCACTGCAGGCCCAACCCTGACTGTTCAATGGCTTTGGGAGGATGGCCGCCACCGAGTCACCAAGGGGGAGCAAGCAGAGGGACAGCACCCTTTTCCCCCTGGGGTGGCCCGGAGCCGGTAACCTACTGCGGGGACTGGACACATTTCTGCCAATAAGCTGCTCTGTTCTGAGATTTGTTTCTGAGTCTCTGGGATCATGGCCATTAAACAGTTTAGTCAGGAACTAGAGAGGCCTTGCATCTAATTATATAGCTGTGCTGGAGGTGGCTTGTGGGGTGTCTCCCAAGAACCTAACTTTTTTTTTCTTTTTTGGGTCACACCTGGCGATGCTCAGGGTTTACTCCTGGCTTTGCACTCAGAAATTATTCCTGGCAGTGCTCAGCAGACCATATGGGATGCTGGGAATCGAACCTGGGTCGGCCACGTGCAAGGCGCTGTGCTCTCGCTCAGCTGTGCTATCGCTCCAGCCCCACAAACCTAACTTTTGCCATTTACTTTCTTGGTAAACTTTGCCCCAAGTTGTTGGGGTCTGGCCAAAGGCACAGCAGCAATTTGGGGGTATCTAGAAGTCTGAGGGCACAATCATGCTGCTGATGCACTCGCCTCCCAGGTACGGATTGACCTGCTGGTGGCACTATACCCCCAAACCCAAGCTTTGAGAACACTGAGAGCCAGACTATTCCAGGACCGCAGAAATCAGTGTGTGGTGGGGAGGTCGAGCCCTTGGTGTTTTCCAGATGTCCCCACGGCTTCCAAGATTGCTCAGGAGAGACATGGTGCTGGACAGAAGCTGCAGAAGCTTTGAACATGGCAGAATTTTTAATTTTTTTTTCTTTTTTCTTTTTTGCTTCTTGGGTCGCACTCTACGATGCTAAGGAATTACTCCTAGCTGTGCCCTCACGAATTACTCCTGGTGGTGCTCAAGGGACCATATGGGATGCCGGAATTCAAACCTGGGTTGGGCAAACGCATAACAAACAACCTACCTGCTGTCTTGCTCTGTCCCCAGAACTGTTTTTTTTTTCCACTATTAATGAAGTGTTTTCAAGGAATCTTCTAGATGTGTTTTTCTTTTTAGCTAATTCCACGTCTAGTGGCAGCTTGGAAGACATTCATTTAGAAAGTGAAGTGAACTCTCTCCCAGAGAGAGTGCATGGGTAGGGTGATTGCCTTGCGTGCAACTGGCCTAGGTTCAATCCCAGAACCCCATATTGTCCCCTGAGCATTTCCAGAAGTGAACCTTGAATACAGAGCATAAGTAAGCCCTCAGGAACCAACAAAAACCAGAAAAAGCAAAGAGAGAGATTGAGAAAGCAGCTAATGAATATTTTTAGGAGAAAAGCTGATGAAAAAGAATAATAAAACCATTCTTTGTGTGTGTGTGGGGGGAGGGGTTGGTTTTCAGAAGCCACTATGGAAATATTAGGGATCGGTCAAGAAGGTTTAGAAGGTGGTTCAGAAATGGGAAGGGGTGCTTGGGAGAGAATACAATGGGTAGGGCAGTTGCCCTGTGCATGGTCGATCCAGGTGGATCCCTGGCATCCCACATGGTCCCCCAAGCACTGCCAGGGCTGATACCTGAGTGAGGGAACTAACCCCTGAGCCTCACCAGGTAGGGCCCTTCTATTTCCTGGAGGAATCCTTTTCTTTGAAAAGCTTTAATCTCTACATCTGCAATAGGCTTGGGCTTAGTTCTACAGGAAGAGACTCGCCATGGGAACTGTGATGGCCTCACAACCTTTTTCCTTTTGTCCAGGGTCCTGTCTTCTCCTGAATGAAGAGTCACTTGCAGTAGAAAGGGGATCAACCAGAAGCCCCAGCCAGGGGATGGAGTTGCTGGTAAGTGGGTAAGGATGGACTTGGTTCTCACCAAGTCTTGCAGTTCCACAGGATCAGGGAAGAGACAAAGAGCCCAAGCAGCCAGTGAGTCTGGCTTCCCTTCACAACTTTCCCAGGGCTCGGGGGCAGCTCTCTGTGATTCTCCCCACAAAGCCTGAGCCCTAAAGTTCACTGTTATCTCCTGATTCTGTGGGTTGATGGGACAAGTTTTCTGTGCTTGCTTTGCGTCACTCCCGTAGCTTCCTGCAGCTGTACTGAGGCTGTGGACTGTTTTATTTTCTCTCAGTGTGGCCCATTTGCTGTCCAAAACGTCAGCATATTGGGGGCTGGAGTCATAGTACATAATATGGGCTGGGACGCTTGAATACCTAAACACAGCCATGTGTGCCCCGTCTCCTGCCCCTACCCCCCCCCCCCCCATGCAAATGATAGCATATAGTGCTGGAGATATCCTACAGGGGTTAAGGCACTTGCCTTGCATGTGACTGACCTCAGTTTAATCTCTAGCACTGTGTGTGTTCCCCTGAAAACCTTTAGGAATGGTTCCTGAGCACAGGGCCAGGAGTAAATTTTGAGCACTGCAAGACTTGGGCCAAGCCTAGTTTCCAAAAATGTGGGTGATTTTTGAGGGGAGGAGGTTTGGGTCACACCATACAATGATTAGGGTTTACTCCTGGCTTTACACTCAGGAATCACCCCCGACGGTGCTCGGGCGACTCTCTGGAGTGCTATGAATTGAATGCTCGTCATCTGTGTGCAAGGCCAGTACCCTACCCACTGTTCTCTCTGACCCCCAAGTTTCCCAAAATTTTATATTCCTGTTTTTGTCTCTAACACTTTTAGGAATCTTCAGAGAGCAAAGAGATGGAGCATCAGGAGTTCCAGGATTCCTTCCTGGGGAAGGAAGGTGAGTGACCAGTTGAGGAGCGTGTGAGTGAGTAGGAACACATGTGTGTGCGCCCAGATGGCTTGGCTCCTTGAGGGGGAAGTCTCATTCTTCAGACGGTCCCCAAGACTCCTGGCCCTGACTCTTCTGTGGTGGGTTCTCCCGGCAGTGCTCAGGGCTGGCTTCTGGCTCTTTGCTCAGGGATCACTCCTGACGGCGGAGAGTGGCTGACCACAGTATGGCCAGTGCCTTCACCCTTGGACTATCACTCCGGCCCAAGCCCTGCATATTTTTTTCTTTTGCAATTTTTAAAGATTTTATTTTCATAGGCCCTCCCGTTGATCGTCGATTTGCTCGAGCGGGCCCAGTAACGTCTCCATTGGAGACTTTGTTGTTACTGTGTCTGGCAAGTAGTTCAGAGAGTTCATTGCAGAGAATATTCAAACATCAATCCCACCACTGAGCACCTTCCCACCACAGTGAGAGGAAAGCGTGTGAAGGTTGTTGTATGTTGCTGTAGTTCATACGGGGGCCATTTAAGACCGTAGAGAAGAGAATACAAGCAAATATGTTAAAACCAAACAAATGTATGCTACTTTTGGTACATAAGTGGGCTGGAATATGAGGTTGTGAATGCAGCTGCATACTCCAGGAAATTCTGCAGCGCTCTCTTGCGGAGCTTTGGTTTGTAGTCTCTGGATCTTGGCAGTTGGTGAGATTACTTGGCGCTGGGCACAGTTTGTGAGTGTGACTACCAAGGTACTGGAAAACTGGGGAGCTGGTGGGAGGAGACCTAGTTCCGATGCTAGCGGGCTTGGAGGTCTCAGTCCTGGGGCCACCTACCTCTGTTTTTCTGCCGGATCCCACTTGGGTGAGGCTCGTCCAAGCCTGTGGAGGGGAAGCCCTGACTTTTCTGTCCTCCTATTGATCCCAGTGACTGGGGAGAAGCTTCCCGTGAAGTCAGTCATTTCGGAGGGTCAGTTCCCTGAGACGGAGGTCCCCCTCCAGAAGGCCGTCAGCTCTGAGGTGGAGGTGGTGCTGAAAGTCCACAAGACTCTGAGGAGGAGCCTGGCCACCTGGAATCCTGATCTCAGACTCCTGAGGATTCTTCAGGACAAAGATGACGTGGAGGGAGACCGTGAGTCCGAGTGTGCATCCGAGTGTGCGTCTGTGGAGCAGGAGAGAGCTCTCTCTCCGCCCGCAAGCAAGGGCTCTTGGGAGAGTTAGGTGGGGGGCAGGTCCGCATCTCAAACACTATGACCTTGGCCTGCGGGGCAGAAAGCAGAGGGGATTTCTCTCCCCGCATAGAGCCTCAGATACCATATCCTTTATCCCCTTCCACTGGGCTCTACACACGGAGGAAAGCCCCACCTGCAGGAACTTCTCATCTGTTGAGACTAGCTTCGTTTTAGTCATTAAACAGCTGCTGGGTTTGCCAAGACTCAGTCTGTTTCTGGGAGGCGGGGAAGCTATTTCCTGAGATTGGTTCTCTGGACCAACTCTTTCTTGGGTGGGTGGGGCAGGAGGCAGACCCTGTGGTGTACAGGGGCTACTCCAGGCTCTGAGCTTGGGAGTCTCTCCCACGGGTGCCGTTTTGGGAACCAAACTGTGGGTCAGTGGCCGGCGTGGCAGGGTAAGCCCCTTGACCCCTGTACTTGCATTCTGACCCACGTGGGTCACATTCCTCCTGTCTCAGAAGCAAAACCTAAATAATCCGAGTCTGCGAGGTGAGCAGGAAACCCAGGTCCCATCCCAGGGCCCTTCCTGCACCCCATCTGGCTCTCTCCTCTTTTGGAGTGGAAGAGCCAGTGGGCAGGTCACAAGAGCAAGGATGGAAGAGGTTCCCGGGAAGAGTCTGATGCTGGGACGTAGGAACGGATTGTCATCACTGGTTGGAGCAGCTGAGTACACTCGGCACCACTGTGTGTGAGGTGAAAGGTGTTGCCATGGAATCGATGGTGCCTGGAACCAACCTACAGAACCTGTGTCCTGCGTCTCTGCTAATGCCTGTTTGTGCAGGAGCTGGGTTGAGTCTCAACTCTTGGAATAAATTGGGGTGCTTCCCTCGTACTTCTTGGGTACCACCTATGTCTTGGTCAGACCACTGTTCCATCCTAAGAGGGAAAAGTTGCACGATGGTCATTCAGCGTCCAGGGAAAACCATTCTTTCAACCAATAAGGGTGTGTAGGGGTCGAGCGACTGATCCCCACAGTCTCCCAGGTCCCCAAACCTCAAGGAGGACCTGGACTTGGGGTCTCCCCAGTCCAGGGGCTCAGTGGCAGGACATGAGGAACTAATACCAGAGCCCCAGTGGAGGCTGTGAGAGGTTGTGCTCTCTCCCACTCAGGCTCGTGTGTGAGGCATGCAGAAGTGTGAGAGTGTGAATGGGTGGCCCCGGTCCCAGAGCACAAGTTGAGGACAGAGCTAACCCTGGGAGTCCTGGGGTCAACCAAGCACCCGCCCATGCCTGCTCTAGGTCCTGGTGGGTGTGTGAGTGGCAGCAAGGGCCTAGGCCGACCCCATTCCTGGAAGTTTCTTGAAAAGGATGGTGCTTCCTCCTGAGGCTTTGGGTGCCGGTCCCTGACCCCTGTCCTGGGCATGCTTCCTGCCCTGTCTCTGAGGCTGTGTGACTCAGCAGGGCTGTCTCCACAGATTCCTGTGTGCGGGAGCAGAGAGGACCCAGGGCTTAGAGCTCCCCAACATGGGAGTCTGGCCAGGCTGCTGACCCCTGGGAGTGGGGCTTGTCATAGAGGAATCTAAAAATCCACACAAAAGTGGGGGCCACATGAGGATGCCGACTCTGGTCTGGTTCTGGGCTGACCCAAAACATGTTCCATCCAGGGCCTCATCCTGCTCCTGGTGATGACATTCTCTTTTTGTCAGGGTGGGTGGCATCAAGAGGGACCCTGGCTGAGGGGACACCACATTAGACCACCTGTTGTAGTTCTGGGAAACCTGATTGGACACTAGGGGGTGGTAGCCGCTAGCCTAGGGGCAAGATGGGGATGTCCCTAGTGACAGGAGTTGGGGGACCGGGGAACTGGCATGAGGGTAGGGGGCAGGCCATGGAGGTGCTGCAGTGCAAGGCAGGGTTCTGGGGTACGAGCACCCTGTTCCCCTTTTGAGGATGATTCGGTTTGAAGGCCTCTATCCTCAGAGTGGAATCGCTGGGGTCACGGGACAGGCGTCACCCAGGGGCGTGCAAGTGACAGGCTCTGGCCATATCTAACCCCATTCCCCGAAGTCCCGGAAGACCCCATGGCAGAGGCTCCCCACAGTTCAGAAGCTTGTGCCCTTTCCGGGGGAGCCATACCCCACCCTCCTCCGCCACAAATCCACACCAGCCTCGGAGAGATCCATTTATTGAAACAATCATGGAAATAGGACAGTGACTGTCAGGGGAGCGAGCCAGCCCTCCTGCTTCCGCTCTCCTCTGCCACCAATTCATGAGTCCCACAAACAGCCCAAAGAGCGCCCAACAGTGGCTGCTCTGGGTTCCAGCCCCAGCAGCTTCAGGGGTGCCTTTCCCAGAAACAGGAGTGCAGAACTGGGGGTGGGGGGGTGGGGAGAGTGCCAAGCTCAATCCTTTGGCTTGGAAGCCATTGGGACTGAGGTTTGAGTCCTAAAGAAAAATTCAAACGGGAGACATTTCTGCCCCAAGATCCCTAGTGCATTGTGCTGGGGGGGGGGGCAGGGGGTACATTTCTGCCCTCTGATCCCTGGTGCTTAGAGATGGGGGGACATTTCTCTACATTTCTCTCCCCTATCCCTGGTGCCTATCAGTGTTGGGGACATTTCTGCCAATCTGATCCCTGGTATTTAATAGGGGGATATTTGTGCCTCCGTTTGTTGTACCTAATAGAGGGACATTTTTGTTCCCCGATCCCTGGTGCCTAGTGGTTAGGGGGACATTTCTGCCCTCCAATTTCTGGTGCCTATTGGTGTGTGTGACTATCTGCCCCATGTCTCCTGGTACCTAACGGGGGGACATTTCGCCTCCCAATCCCTCGTGCGTAGAGGTATGGGGGACATTTCTGCCCCGTCTCTTGGTACCTAATGGGGGGACATTTTCCCCCCTCATCATGGTGCCTCATAGTGGGGGGTTCATTTCTACCCCCGATTCCTGGTGCCTAATGGGGGGACATTTCTGTCCCCTGATTCCTGGTGTCTAATAGGGGGGACATATCTGCCCCCGATTCATGGTGTGAGTTGTGGTGGGGAAATTTCTGTTCCCCCGATCCCTGGTGCCTAGTGGTGTGGGGGACATTTCTTCCCCCTGATTCCTGGTACTAAATAGGGGGACATTTATGCCACCCCTTTCTCATACTGAATTGAGGGAGATTTCTGCCTCACAATCTCTGGTGCCTAGTGGTGGTGGTGGGGGGGCATTTCTGCCATCCAATCCCTGGTGCCTCTTAGTTGGGGGGACATTCCTGCCCCCAATCCCTGATGCCTAGTGGTGGGGAGGACATTTCTGCCCTCTGATCCTGGAGCCTACTGGGGGCCATTATTGCCTGTGATATCTGGTACCAAAAAGGGGGGACATTTCTGCCCCCTGATCTCTTGTACCTTGTGGGGAGGACATTTCAGCCTACCCATTCCTGATGCCTAATGGGGGGGGGACATTTCTGTTCTCTGATTCCTGGTGCCAAAAAGGAGGGACATTTCTGGTCTTTGATCCCTGGTACCTCTTGCTTGGGGAGACATTGCTGCCTCCCGTATCTCATACCTAATAGAGGGTGATTTCTGATCCCTGATCCCTGGTGCCTAGAAGTTGCGGGAACATTTCTGACCCCGATCCCTGGTGCCTACTTTGGGGGGGACATTTTTACCCCCCAATTCCTGGTGCCTAGTGGGGGGAAAATCTGCCCACCAATTACTGGTGCTTAAAGGGGGGGCATTTCTGTCCCCTGATTTCATGTGCCCAATAGGGGGGACAGATTTGTCCCCCAATTCATGGTGCCAGTGGTGGGCAGGAAATTTATGCCCCCCGATCACTGGTGATTATTGGTGGGGGTGACATTTCTGCCCACTGATTCCTGGTGCTTATGGGGGATATTTCTGCCCCTGATACCTGGTGCCAAAAAGGGGGGACATTTCTATACCCTGATCGCTGGTGCCTAATAGGGGGGACATTTCTGCCCCCCAGATCTCTCATATCTCATGGAGGGGATGAGATTTCTGCTGCCCATTCATTCATGGTGCCTTATGGGGCGACATTTCTGTTCCTCGATTCCTGGTGCAAAAAAGGCATTTCTGGTCCCTGATCCCTGGTGATTCATGCTGGGGAGGACATTTTTGTCCCCCAATTCCTGGAGCCTAATGGTGAGGGGGACATTTCTGTCCCTGATTCTTTGTGCCTAATTGGGGACATTACTGACCCCCGAATTCTCATACCTCATGGTGGGGGGCATTTCTCCCCCCAATTATTGGTTCCTAATGGGGGAACATTTCTGCTCCCCGAATACTGGTGCCAAAAGGAGGGACATTTCTGGCCCCTGATCCCGGGTGTCGCTTGCTGTGGGGGATATTTCTATCCCCTGATCCTTGGAACTTAATAGGGGGGCATTCCTGCCCCCTGTTTCTTGTACCTAATAGAGAGAGATTTCTGTTCCCTGATCTCTGGTGCCTAGTGGTGGTGGGGGGGCACATTTCTGACCCAATTCCTGGTGCCTAATCGGGGAACACATCTGCCCCCCGATTACTGGTGCCAAAAGGGGGGACATTTCTGTCCCCTGATTCCTGGTGTCTAATAGGGGGGACAGATTTGCCCCCCGATTCATGGTGCCAGAGGTGGGGGGACATTTCTGCCCCCCAAATCCTGGTGCCTAAAAGCGGGGACATATCTGCCCCCGATTCCTGCTGCCTAATCATTGAGGGGACATTATGCCCCCACACCTGGTGCCTAGTGGTGGGGGGACATTTCTCTGGTGCCTATTTGTGGGGAGGGCATTTCTGCCCCCGATCCCTGGTACTTAATAGGGGGACATTTCTACCTCCCGTATCTCATACGTAATAGAGGCTATTTCTACTCCCTGATCCTTGATGCCTAGTGGTTGGGGGGACATTTCTTCCCCCGAACCCTGGTGCCTAGTAGTGGAGGGGGACACTTCTGCCCCCCAATACCTGGTGCCTAATGGGTGGGACACATCTGACCCCAATAACTGGTGCCTACAGGGGGGACTTTTCTGTCCCCTGATTCTTGATAACTAATGGGGGGGGGGAGACAGATTTGCCCCCGATTCATGGTGCCAGTAGTGGGTGGGATATTTCTTCCCCCCAATCCCCGATGCCTAGTGGTGGGGGGGGGGAAATTTCTGCCCCCCCGTTTCCTGGGGCCTAGAAATGGGGACATATCTGCCCCATGATTCCTGGTGCCTAATAGGGGGACATATCCACTAATTCTTTTTGCATAGTGGTTGAGGGAACATTTCTGCCCTCATCCCTGGTGCCTAGTGGTGGGGGAACATTTCTGCCCCCCAATCTCTGGTGCCTAGTGGTGGGAGGGACATTTCTGCCCCCCAATCTCTGGTGCCCAATAGTTAGGACATTTCTGCCCCCCGATCTCTCTTACCTCGTGGTGGGGGGGGACATTACTGGCCCCCGATTCCTGGTGCCTAATGGGGACTTTTCTGTCCCCGATTCCTGGTGTCTAATGGGGGGCCATTTCCGTCCCGATTCCTCATGCCTATTAGGGGGAACATTTCTGGGCACTGAATCATGGTGCTTCATGCTGGTGGGGAACATTTTTGTCCTCCAATCCCTGGTCCCTAGTGGTGGGGGGATATTTATGCCCCTGATTCCTTGTGCCTAATTGGGGAACAGTACTGTCCCCCAATTTCTTGTGCCTAGTTGGGGGACACATTTCTACTTCCCAATCCCTTGTATCTAGTGGTGTGGGGGACATTTTTGCCCCCTGATTCCTGATGCTGTGGGGGACATTTCTGTCCTCCGCTCTCTGGTGCCTGCAGGTGGGGGGACATTTCTACCTCCATATTCCGGGTACCTAATGGGGGGACATTTCTGCCCTCTGATCCCTTGTGCCTAAAAGGGGAGACATTTCTGTCCCCTGATTTCTTTTACTTCATGTTGGGGAAGATATTTTTGTCCCTATTCAGGTGACTAATGAGGGGACATTTCGGCACCCTGATCTGGTGCTAATAGGAGGGTCATTTCTGTCTCATAATCTTTCATACCTTGTGGTACGGGGGACATTTCTCCCTCCTGATTCCTGGTGCCTGATGGGCACATTTCTACTTCCCGAATCCTGGTGCCAAAAAGAGGGACATTCTGGCCCCTGATCCCAGGTGTATTGTGATGGGGGGGGGACATTTCTGCCCCCGATCCCTGATCCTTAATAGGGGGACATTTCTTCCCCCATTTCTTGTACCTAATAGATTTAGATTTCTGCTCCCTGATCCCTGGTGCCTAGTGGTGGGGGTACATTTCTGCCCCCCAATTCCTGGTGCCTAATGGGGGGGACACATCAGCCCCATGATTACAGGTGCCTAAATGGGGGACATTTTTCTCCTCTTATTCCTGGTGCCTAATATGTGGATTGATTTGCCCCAGATTCATGGTGCCAGTGGTGGGAGGGAAATTTTTGCCCCCCCCCTCAAATCCCTGGTGCCTAGTGGTGGTGGGGGGGACATTTCTGCACCAATTCCTGGTGCGTAAAAGCAGGGACATATCTGCCCCATGATTCCTGGTGCCTAATAGGGGGACATATCTGCCCCTTGATTCCTGGTGCCTAGTGGTTGAGGGGACATTTCTGCCGCCATCCCTGGTGCCTAGTGGTGTGGGGGACATTTCTGCCCCCTAATACCTGGGCTTAATAGTGGCATTTCTGCTGCCCGTTTCTTATACCAAAAAGAGGGAGATTTCTGCTCTCTTATCCCTGGTGTCTAGTGTTGTGGGGGACATTTCTGCCCCCCGATCCTGGTCCTTCATAGGGGGACATTCTCTCCTATTTCTTGTACTTAATATAGGGACATTTCTGTTCCTTGATCCCTGGTGCCTAGTGGTGGGGGGACATATAAGTCCCCTGATCCTTTGTGCCCAGTGGTGTGGGTGATATTACTGACCCCCCAACTCCTGGTACCTAATGGGGGGACAATTCTGATCCTCGATCACTGGTACCTAGAAGTCAGTGGAACATTTTTGCCTCCTGATCCCTGGTACTTAGTGGAGATGGAGGCATGTCTGCCCCCTATTCCTGGTTTCTAATGGGGGGGCATTTCTGCCCCCTGATCCCTGGTGCCTAATAGGGGAGACATTTCTTTTTTTTTTTTTTTTTTTTTTTTTTTAGGGGAGACATTTCTGCTCCCCGATGATTCATACATCATGGTTCAGGGACATTTCTGCTCCCCGATTCCTGGTGCCAAAATGGTGCAATATTTTGGCCCCTGATTCCTGGTGTCTCTTCTGGGGGGGCATTTCTGCCCCCCCAATTCTTGGTGCCTAGTGGTGTTGACATTTCTGGCCCCCGATCCCTGGTGGCTCATGCTGGGGGGTACATTTGTGCTCCCCGATCCCAGAATTAATTGGGGGACATTTCTGCCCCCGTTTCTCATACCTAACAGAGGGAGATTTCTGCTCCGTCATCTCTGGTGCCTTCGTGGTTGGGGGGACATTTCTGCCCCCAGATCCTTGGTGCTTAGTGGTAGGGGGAACATTTCTGCCCCTATTCCTGGTGCCTGATTGGGGGAAACATCTGTCCCCCGATTCCTGGTGCCTAATGGGGAACATTTCAGTCCCGATTCCTGGTGCCTAATAGGGGGGACACATCTGCTATCCGGTTTATGGTGACGGTGGGGGGGGGGGAATTTCTGCCTCCCGATTCCTGGTGCCTAAAAGTGGCGACATTTCTGCCCTGATTCCTGGTGCCTATTAAGAGAGACATATCTGCCCCCATATTCCTGGTGCTAGTGGTTGGGGGGACATTTCTGCTCTCATCCCTGGTGCAGTGGTGGGGGGGACAATTCTGCCCTCGATTCCTGGTATGTATCGGGGCGACATTGGTGCGCCCTGTTGCTTGTACCTTTAGAGAGACATTACTGCTTCCTGATCCCTGGTGCCTAGTGCTTGTAGGGAGGGACATTTCTGCCCCCCGTCTCTTGGTACGTAATGGGTGTACATTTTTGCCCCCCGACCACTGGAGCCTAGTGGTCGGGGGACATTTTTGCCCCCTATCCCTGATGCCTAGTGGGGAGGACATTTCGGCCTTCCAATCCCTGGTGCCTAATGTTGGGGGCACATTTCTGCCCCCTGATTCCTTGTGCCTAGTTGGGGGACATTACTGCCCCCCAATTTTTGTGCCTAATTGTGGAGTACACTTATGCTTCCCAATCCCTGGTATCTAGTGATGTGGGGGACATTTTTGCCCCCTGATCCTGATGCATATGGGGGATATTTCTGCGCCCCCCCGATCTCTGTTGCCTACTGATGGGGGGATATTTCTACCTACAGATCCCTGGTACCTAATGGGGGGGATATTTCTGCCCTTTGATACCTTTGCCTCAAAGAGGGGACATTTCTGTCCGCAGATTTCTCGTACCTTATGGTAGGGAGGAAATTTCTCCCCCCCCCATTTCCTGGTGCTTTAAGGGGGAACATTTGTGATACCCAAATCCTGATGCCAAAAAGGGGGGACATTTCTGGCCCCTGATCCCAGGTTACCCATGCTAGGGGGTACATTTCTGCCCCTCGATCCTTGGTACTTAAAAGGGGACATTTCTGGCCCCCGTTTCTCATACCTAATAGAGGGAGATTTCTTCTCCCTGATCCCTGGTGCCAAAAAGGAGGGACTTTTCTGGCCCCTAGTCTCTGATGCCTCGTGCTTGGGGGGACATTTCTGCCCCCTGATTCCTTGAGCTTAATTGGGAAACAGTACTGCTCCTGATTTCTTGTGCCTAATTTTGGGGACATTTCTGCTTCCCAGTTGCTGGTATCTAGTGGTGTGGGAGACATTTTTGCCCATGATTCTGGATGTATATGGGGACATTTTTGCCCCCTGGTCTCTGGTGCCTACTGATGGGGGTACATTTCTACCTCCAGATTCTTGGTGCCTAGTGGGGTGGACATTTCTGCCCACCAATACCTTGTGTATAAAAGGGGGGATATTTCTGCCTCCTGATTTCTCATACCTCATGGTGGGGGAACATTTCTCCCCCCTCAATTCCAGGTGACTAATGGGGGAACATTTCTGCTCCCCGAATCCTGATGCCAAAAAAGAGGAACATTTCTGGCCCCTGATCCCAGGTGTCTTGTGCTGGGGGGGACATTTCTGCCCCCTGATCCCTGGTACTTATTAGGAGGACATTTCTATCCCCCATTTCTTGTACCTAATAGAGGGTGATTTCTGCTCCCTGATTTCTTGTGTCTAGTGGTTGGGGGGACATTTCTGCCCACAATCCCTGGTGCCTAATGATGGGGGGGGGCAATTTTGCCCCTGATCCTAAGTTCCTAGTGGGGGGGGACATTTCTGTCCCCCAATTCCTGGTGCCTAAAGGGGGGACATTTCTGCCCCCAGATTACTGTTTTCTAAAGGGGGCCATTTCTGCCCCCGATTCCTGGTGTCTAAAAGTGGGGATATATCAGCCCCATGATTCCTGTTGCCTATAGGGGGGACTTATCTGACCCCTGATTCCTGTACCCTAGTGGTGGGCAGAACATTTCTGTTTCCCAATCCCTAGTGCCTATTGGTGGTTGGGGGGACATTTCTACCCCAGATTCCTGATACCCAGTGGTGGAGGGGACATTTCTGTCCCCGATGCCTGGTGCCTAGGGCTGTGGGGGACCTTTCTTCCCCCGATACCCGGTGCTTAATAGGGGACATTTCTGCTGCCCATTTCCTGTACCTAATAGAGGGAGATTGCTGCTCCCTTATCCCTGGTACTTTGCGGGAGGGGGACATTTCTGCCCTCCGATACTGTGTGCTTTTCTAAAAGGGGGGACATTTCTGCCCCCCAATTTCTTATACCTCCTGGTGGGGAGGACATTTCTCCACCTGATTTCAGATGCCTAATGGGGGAACATTTGTGCTCACTGAATCCTGGTGCCAAAAAGGTGGGACATTTCTGCCACCTTATCCCATGTACTAATGGAGGGACATTTCTGCCCCCCCGTTTCTCATACCTAATAGAGGGACATTTCTACTCCCTGATCCCTGGTGCCTAATTTTGGGGGGGCTTTTCTGGCCCCGATCCCTGGTGCCTAGTGTTCAGGGGACATTTCTGCCTCCAGATCCCTGGTGCCTAGTGTTCAGGGGACATTTCTGCCTCCAGATCCCTGGTGCAGAGTGCTGGGGGAGGACATCTCTGCCCCCCAATTCCTGGTGCCTAAAAGCAGGAACATATTTGCCCCGTGATTTCTGTTGCCTAATATGGGGGACATATCTGCCCTCTGATTCCTGGTGCCTAGTGGTTGAGCAGACATTTCTGCCCCTCCCCCCCAATCCCTGATGCCTAGTGGTGGGGAGGACATTTCTGCTCTCTGATTCCTGGTACCTACTGGGGGACATTATTGCCCCTGATACCTGGTGCCAAAAAGGGGGGATATTTCTGCACCCCAATCACTCGTGTCTAATAGGGGGGCATTTCTGCCCCTTATCGTACCTTGTGGGGAGGACATTTCTGCTTACCTCTTCCTGGTGCCTAATGGGGGGACATTTCGTTCCCTGATTCCTGGAGCAAAATGGAGGGATATTTCTGGCCTTTGATCCTTGGTACCTCATGCTTGGGGAGACATTTCTGCCTCCCAATCCCTGGTGCCTATGGTGGGGGGGGACATTTCTGTCCCCCGATCTTTGATACCAAATATGGGGACATTTCTGCCCCCCATTTCTCATAACTAATAGAGGGAGATTACTGCTACCTGATCCCTGGTGCCTAGTGGTTGGGGGGACATTTCTGCTGCCGATCCCTGGTGTCTAGTGGTGGGGGCCCCCAATTCCTGGTGCCTAATGGGGGGACACATTTGCCCCAAGATTACAGGTGCCTAAATGGGGAACATTTTTGTCTTCGCATTCCTGGTGCCTAATATGTGGACCGAATTTTCCCCGATTCATGGTGCCAGTGGTAGGAGGGAAATTTTTTGCTCCACCCAATTTCTGGTGCCTAGTGTTGGTGGGGACATTTCTGCCCCCGGATTCCTGGTGCCTAGTGGTGGGAGGACATTTCTGCTCTCTGATTCCTGGTGCCCACTGGGAGACATTATTGCCCCTGATACCTGGTACCAAAAAGGGGGGACATTTCTGCATCCTGATCACTCGAGTCTAATAGGGGGGACATTTCTGCCCCCCTGTATCTTGTGTCTTGTGGGGAGGACATTTCTGTCTACCCTTTCCTGGTACCTATGGGGGACATTTCTGTTCCCTGATTCCTGGAGCAAAACGGAGGGACATTTCTGGCCTTTGATCCCTGGTACCTCGTGCTTGGGGGTACATTTCTGCCTCCCAATCCCTGGTGCCTATGATGGGGGGACATTTCTGTCCCCCGATCTCTGATACCAAATAGGGGGACATTTCTGCCCCACATTTCTCATACCTAATAGAGATTTCTGTTTCCTGATCCCTGGTGCCTAGTGGTTGGGGGGATATTTCTGCCTCTGATCCCTGGTGCCTAGTTTGGGGGGACATTTTTACCCCCCAATTCCTGGTCCCTAGTGGGGGAAAAATCTGCCCACCAATTACTGGTGCTTACTGGGGGGGGGGACATTTCTGTCCCCTGATTTCTTATGGCCATGGGGGGACAGATTTGTCCCCCAATTCATGGTGCCAGTGGTGGGCAGGAAATTTCTGTTCCCCAATCCCTGGTCCCTAGTGGTGGGTGTGACATTTCTGCCCACTGATTCTTGGTACTTAATGGGGGATATTTCTGCCTCCCATACCTGGTGCCAAAAAGGGGGGACATTTCTGCACCCTGATCGCTGGTGCCTAATTGGAGGGACATTTTTCCCCCCAAATCTCTCATATCTCATGGAGGGGAGGACATTTCTGCCGCCCATTCATGGTGCCTAATGGGGCAACATTTCTGCTCCCCGATTCCTGGTGCAAAAAAGGAGGACATTTCTGGGCTCTGATTCCTGGTGATTCATGCTGGGGAGGACATTTTTGTCCTCCCAATTCCTGGAGCATAATTTGGGGGGGACATTTCTGTCCCTGATTCCTTGTGCCTCATTGGGGACATTACTGCCCCCCAAATTCATGTACCTCATGGTGGGGGCACATTTCTCCCCCCGATTGTTGGTACCTAATGGGGGAGCATTTCTGCTCCCTGAATACTGGTGCCAAAAGGAGGGACATTTCTGGCCCCTGATCCCGGGTGTCTCTTGCTGTAGGGGTATTTCTGACTCCCGATCCTTGGTACTTACTAAGGGGACATGTCTGCCCCCCGTTTCTCTTACCTAATAGAGAGAGATTTCTGCTCCCTGATCTCTGGTGCCTATTGGTTGGGGGGGGGTCACATTTCTGATCCCAATACCTGGTGCCTAATGAGGGGCACATCTGATCCCGATTACTGGTGCCTAAAGGGGGGACATTTCTGTCCCCTGATTCCTGGTGCCTAATGGGGGGACAGATTTGCCCCCTGACTCATGGTGCCAGTGGTGGGGCAAAATTTATTCCCTCCGATTCCTGGTGCCTAAAAGTGGGGACATATTACCCCATAATTCCTGGTTCTAATAGGGGGGACATATCTAATTCTTTTTGCCTAGTGGTTGAGGGGACATTTCTATCCCCATTCCTAGTGACTAGTTGTAGGGGGGGACATTTCTGTCCCCCGATCCCTGATGCCTAGTGGTGGGAAGGACATTTCTGCCCGCTGATTCCTGGTGCCTAATGGGGGACATTTCTGCCCCCGATACCTGCTGTCATAAAGAGGGTGCATTTCAGCACCCCGATCAGTGGTGCCTAATAAGGGGGACATTTCTGTCCCCCGATCTCTCGAACCTTGTGGTGGGGAGGACATTTCTGCCTACCCATTCCTGGTGCCTAATGTGGGACATTATTGCCCCCCAGTTACTTGTGCCTAATGGGGGCACATTTCTGCTTCCATTCCCTATTATCTAGTGGTGTGGGAGACATTTCTACCTCCAGATTCCTGGTGCCTAATAGAGGGGACATTTGTGCCCTCAGAAACCTTGTGCATAAAAAGGGAGACATTTCTGCCCCACAATTTCTCGAACCTCATTGTGGGAGGGACATTTCTCCCCCCCCCCGATATTTGGTGCCTAATGGGAAAACATTTCTGCCCCCTGATCCCTGGTACTTAATAGTGGGACATCTCCCCTTCTTTTCTCATACCTACAAGAGGGAGATTTTTGCTCCCTGATTCCTGGTGCCTAGTGGTGGGTGGGGGGGGACATTTCTGCCCCTGAATCCTGGTGTCTAAAAGCGGGGACATATCAGTCCCATGATTCCTGGTGCCTAATAGGAGGGACTTATCTGGCCCCTGATTCCTGCTGCCTAGTGGTGGGCAGAACATTTCTTCCCCCCGATGCCTGGTGCCTAGTGGTGTAGGGGACCTTTCTGCCCCCTGATACCTGGTGCTTAATAGGGGACATTTCTGCCGCCTGTTTCTTGTACCTAATAGAGGGAGATTTCTGCTCCCTTATCCTTGGTGCTTTGTGGTGGGGGAGACATTTCTGCCCCCCAATTCCCTATACCTAGTGGTGGTGCGGAGGACATTTCTGCCCCCGATGCCTGGTGCCTAGTGGTGTGGGGGACCGTTCTGCCCCCGATACCTGGTGCTTGATGGGGGACATTTCTGCTGCCCATTTCTTGTACCTAATAGAGGGAGATTTCTGCTCCCTTATCCCTGGTGCTTTTTGGTGGGGGGACACTTCTGCCCTCCAATTCCTGATACCTAGTGGTGGTGGTGGTGGGGACATTTCTGCTCCTGATGCCTGGTGCCTATTGGTGTGAGGGACTTTTCTGGCCCCGATACCTGGTGCTTAATAGGGGACATTTCTGCCGCCTGTTTCTTGTACCTAATAGAGGTACAAGTAACCTCCCAGGTACAAGATTTATGCTCCCTTATCCCTGGTATCTAGTGGTGTGGGGGACATTTCTGCGCCTGACACCTGGTGCTTAATAGAAGACACTTCTGCCACCCATTTCTAGTACTTAATAGAGGGAGATTTCTGCTCCCTAATCCCTGGTGCCTAGTGGTGGTAGGGGGGGGGACATTTGTGCCCCCCCGATCCTTGAAAACTAATGTTGGGAGAGACTTTACTGGCCCCTACTCTCTGGTGCCTGGTGCTTGGGGGATCATTTCTGCCCCTCGATTCCTTGTGCCTATTTGGGGGAAATTACTGCCCCCGATTACTTGTGCCTAATTGGAAGGGACATTTCTGCTTCCCAATCCCTGGTATCTCGTGGTGTGGGGGACATTTTTGCCTTCGATTCCTGATGCATATGGGGGACATTTCTGCCCCTTGCTCTCTGGTGCCTACTGATGGGAGGACATTTCTACCTCCAGATTCCTGGTGCATAATGGGAGGGGGGGACATTTCTGCCCATTGATACCTGTACCTAAAAGGGGGGACATTTCTGTCCCCTGATTTCTCATACCTCGTGGTGGGGGAACATTTCTCTCCCCCCGATTCCAGGTATCTAATGGGGGAACATTTCTGCTCCCCAAATTCTGGTGCCAAAAAGGAGGAACATTTCTGGCCCATGATCCCAGTTGCCTTGTGCTGTGGGGGACATTTCTGCCCCCCCGATCCCTGGTACTTAATAGAGGACATTTCTGCCCCCCCCATTTCTCTAGAGGGAGATTTCTGCTCCCTGATCCCTGATGCCTAATTCTGGGGTAGGCATTTCTGCTCCCCGATACCTTGTGCCTAATGGGGGGACATTATCTACCCTGATTACTGGTGCCTATTGGTTGAAGGGACATTTCTATCCCCATCCCTGATACCTAGTGGTAGGGGGGGACATTTCTGCCCCCCAATCCTGGTGCATAATGGGGAGACACATTTGCCCCCCAACTACTGGTGCCTAACGGGAGCACATTTTTGTCCCCTGATTCCTGGTTCCTAAAAGGGGGGACAGATTTGCCTCGATTCATGGTGCCAGTGGTGGAGGTAAATTTCTGTCCTCCTGGTCCCTGGTGCCTAGTGGTGGAGGGGCCATTTCTGCCCCCCAATTCCTAGTGTCTAAAAGAGGGGACATATTTGCCCCCTAATTCCTGATGCTAATATGGGGGGACATATCTGCCCCCTGATTCCTGGTGCCTAGTGGTTGAGGGGACATTTCTGCCCCCATCCCTGGTGTCTAGTGGTGGGGTGAACATTTTGCCTCCCAATTCCTGACGCCTAGTGGTGAGGGGGGTCATTTCTGACCCCGATGCCTGTGACCTAGTGCTGTGGGTACATTTCTCTCCCCCAGTGTCTGGTGTCTAATGATTGTGAAGACAATTCTGCGCCCCGATTCCTCGTGCCTACTGGTGGGGGGAATTTCTGTCCCTGAATCTCTGGTCACGTGGGGTGTGGGGGACATTTCTGTCCCCTGATCCTGATACTTGATACTAGGACATTCTGCCCCTGTTTCTCGTAACTAATATAAGGACATTTCTGGCTCTGAATCCCTGGTGCCTTGTATTGACGAGGGTATTTCTGCCCCCGATTTCTGGTGACTAATGCGGGAACATTTCTGCCCCCCAATTCCTGGTGCCTAATTGGGAAGACATTTCTGCCCCCCCCCCAATGTTTCAAACATCATGGTAGGGGGACATTTCTGCTCCCTGATTCCTGATGACAAAGAGGAGGAACTTTTGGCCCCTGATTCCTGGTGCCTAGGGGTGGTAGGGACATTTCTGGCCCCTGATACATGGTGGCTCATGCTAGGGGGGACAGTTCTGCCTCCCGATCTCTGGTGCCTAGTGTTGTGGGGGACACTTCTGCTCCCCGTCTCCGGTTTTGTAATGGGATATTTCTGACCCGATCACTGATGCCTAGTGGACGGCGGGACATTACTGCCCCCCAATCCCTGGTGTCTAGTGGTGGTGGGGACATTTCTGCCCCCTGATTCCTAGTGCCTAGTGGTGAGAGGGACATTTCTGCCCCTGATCCATGATGTCTAGTGATGGAGAGGGGGCATTTCTGCCCCCTGATCCATGATGCCTAGTGGTCGGAGGGACATTTCTGAGCCCTGATCTCTGGTGCCCAATAGTTGGGACGTTTCTGCCACCTGATCTGTCGTACCTTGTGGTGGGGTGAACATTACTGGCTACCGAATCCTGGTGCCTAATTGGGACTTTTCTGTCCCCCGATTCCTGGTGTGTAATGGGGGGACATTTCAATCCCGATTACTCGTGGCTAATGGGGGGGACATTTCTGGGCCGTGAATCCTGGTGCTTCATGCTGGTGGGGAACATTTTTGTCCCCCAATCCCTGGTGCCTAGTGTTGGGGGGGGACATTTGTGTCCCTGATTCCTTGTGCCTAATTGGGGAACAGTACTGCCCCCCAATTTATTCTGCCTAATTTGGGGGCACATTTCTACTTCCCAACCCCTGGTATCTAGTGGTGTGGCAGACATATTTGCCCCCTGATTCCTGATGCATATGGGGGACATTTCTGACCCCACTCTCTGGTACCTATTGGTGGGGGACATTTCTACCTTCAGATTCCGAGTTCCTAATGGGAGGGGGTCATTTCTGCCCTCTGATACCTTGTGCCTAAAAGGGAAGGCATTTCTGTCCCCTGATTTCTCGTACTTCATGTTGGGGAGGACATTTCTGTCCCGTTTCAGGTGACTAATGAGGGGACATCTCTGCACCCTGATCTGATTCCTGGTGCCAATAGGAGGGACATTTCTGCCCCATAATCTTTCTTACCTCGTGGTGGGGGGTGGGCATTTCTCCCTCCCGATTCCTGGTGCCTAATTGGGACCTCCTGGTGCCAAAAAAGAGGGACTTTCTGGCCCCTGATCCCAGGTGTCTCGTGCTGGGGGTGCTTTTCTACCCCCCGATCCCTGATCTTTAATAGGGGACATTTCTGCCCCCATTTCTTGTACCTAATAGAGGGAGATTTCTGCTCCCTCTTCCCTGGTGCCTAATGGTTGGGGGAACGTTTCTGCCGCCAATCCCTGGTGTCTAGTTGTGGGGGGTCACATTTCTGCCCCCCAATTCCTGGTGCCTAATGGGGGTACAAATCTGCCCCCCAGTTATTGGTGCCTATTGGGGGGGACAGATCTGCCCCCCAATCTACTGTGTTAGTGGTGGTGGTTGCGAAATTTCTGC
The DNA here is from genome assembly GCF_029834395.1 of Sorex fumeus. Taxonomy (NCBI): domain Eukaryota; kingdom Metazoa; phylum Chordata; class Mammalia; order Eulipotyphla; family Soricidae; genus Sorex; species Sorex fumeus. The sequence continues at coordinate 10,616,647 of NW_026606168.1, forward strand.
ACCCCGATCCCTGGTGCATAGTGGTGGGGAGGACATTTCTGCCCTCTAATTTCTGTGCCTAGTGGTGGTGGGGGGATATTTTTGCCCTCAAATTCCCGGTTACTCTTAGTGAGGGGGACATTTCTGCCCCCGATCCCTGATGTCTAGTGGTGGAGAGGACATTCCTGCCCTCTGATTCCTGGTACCTACTGGGGATCGTTATTACCCCTCATACCTGGTGCCAAAAAAGGGGAACATTTCTCCAGCCCGATCACTCATGTCTAATAGGGGGGACATTTCTGCTTATCCATTCCTGGTGCCTAATGGGGGGACATTTCTGTTCCCTGATTCTGAAGCCACAAAGGAGGGATATTCCAGGTCTTTGATCCCTGGTACCTCATGCTGGGGGGACATTTCTTCCCCCCCAAATACCTGGTGCTTAATATTTGACATTTCTCCAGCCCATTCCTTGTGCCTAATGGGGGAACATTTCTGCTCCCCGATTCCTGGTGCCAAAAAGGAGGTACAATCATGGCCCCTGATCCCTGGTACCTTGTGCTTGGGGGGACATTTCTGTGCTTCGATTTCTATTGTCTTGTGGTCTGGAGGAAATTTCTGCCCTTCGATCCCTGGTGCTTTGTGGTGGGGGGCATTTCTGCCCCCCCGATTCCTGACGCATAGTGGTGTTGGGAACATTTCTGTCCCCCAATACCTGGTGCTTCATAGGGAACATTTCTGCTGCCCATTTCTTGTACCTAATAAAGGGAGATTTCTGCATCCTTATCCCTGGTTCCTAGTGGTGGGGGATCATTTCTGCCTCCCGATCCCTATTACGGGGACATTTCTGCCCCCAGTTTTTTGTACCTAATAGAATATAATTTCTGCTCTCTGATCCCTGGTGCCTAGAGGTGGGACACATCTGTTCCTCGATTACTGGTGCGCAAAGGGGGGACTTTTCTGTCCCCTGATTCCTGGTTCTAATAGGAGGGACAGATTTGTCCCCCTGTTCATGGTGTCAGTTGTTGGCAGGCAATTTCTACCCCCCCAATCCCTGGTGCCTTGTTGTGGGGGGGGGGAATTTCTGCCCTCAATCCCTGGAAATGTCTCCCTATTATCAGGGATCGGGGGGCAGAAATGTCCCCCCAGAACGAGATATCTGGGATCAGGAATTGGGAGGGAGAAATGTCCTACCCACCGTGAGGTAAGAAAGATCGTGGGGCTGAAATGTCCCTCCTATTGGCACCAGGGATCAGGGTGCAGAAATGTCCCCTCATTAATCACCTGAATCAGGACAGAAAAGTCCTCCCCAACATGAAGTATGAGAAATCGGGGGACAGAAATATCTCCTCTTTTAGGCACAAGATAACAGAGGGCAGAAATTCCCCCCCATTAGGCACCCGGAACATGGAGGTAGAAATGTCCCCCACCAGTAGGCACCAGAGAGCGGGGGACAGAAATGTTCCTCATATGCATCAGGAATCGGGGGGCAAAAATGTCCCCCACACCACTAGATACCAGGGATTGGGAAGTAGAACTGTGCCTCCCCCAATTGGCACAATATATCGGAGAGCAGTACTGTTCCCCAATTAGGCACAAGGAATTGTGGGCAGAAATGTCACCCCCACCACTAGGCACCAGGGATGGGGGACGGAAATCTCGGCCCAGCATGAAACACTAGGGATCAGGGTCCAGAAATGTCCCTCCTTTTTGGCACCTGGAGTCGGGGAGCAGATCTGTTCCCCTCATTAGGTACCAGAACTCAGGACTGAAATTTACCACTAGGCCACAGGCATCGGGGGCAGAAATGTCCCCCGCACCACTAGGCATTAGGAATTGGGGGTCAGAAATGTTCACCCCACCACTAAGAACCAGGGATTAGGGGCACAAATGTCTCCCCCCAACATGAGGTACCAGGGATTGGGGCAGAAGTGTCCCCTCAACCACTAGGCACCAGGAATTGGGGGCAGATATGTCTGCACTCTTATGAACTAGGAATCAAGAAGCAGATATGTCCCCTCTTTTAGACACCAGGAATCTGGGGGCAGAAATATCCCCTCCACCACTAGGCACCAGGGATCGGGGGAACAGAAATTTCCCTCCCACTACTGGCACCATGAAACAGGGGTCAAATCTGTCCCCCATATTAGGCACCAGGAATCAGGGGACAGAAATGTCCCCTCTTTAGGCACCAGTAATTGGGGGCAGATGTGTTTCCCAATTATGCACCAGGAATTGGGGGGGCAGAAATTTTCGCCTCACTACTAGGCACCAGGGATCGGGGGCAGAAATGTGCCCCCAATCACTAGGCACCAGGGATAAGAGAGCAGAAATCTCCCTCTATTAGATATGAGAAATGGGGGGCAGAAATGTCCCCCTATTAATTACCAAGTACCAGGGGGCAGAAATGTCCCCCCCCCAGCACGAGACACCTGGGATCAAGGGTCAGAAATGTTCCTCCTTTTTGCCACCAGGATTTGGGGAGCAGAAATGTACCTTCATTAGACACCTGGAATCGGGGGGGGAAGAAATGTTCCCCCACCATGAGGTACAAGAAATCGGGGGGCAGCAATGTCCCCCCTTTTAGGCACAAGTTATCAACGGGCAGAAATCCCCCCCCCCATTAGGCAACAGGAATCTGGTGGTAGAAATGTAGCCCGAGCAGTAGGCACCCGAGAGCGGGGGACAAAAATGTCCCCCATATGTATTTGCAATCATTAGATACCATTAGATACCAGGGATTGGGAAGCAGAAATGTCCCCCCCCCAATTAGGCACAAGTAATCAGGGTGCAGTAATATCCCCCAATTAGGCACAAGTAATTGGGGCCAGAAATGTTCCCCCCACCACTAGGCTCCAGAGATCAGGGCACAAAAATGTCCCCCCCAGCATGAAGCACCACGGATCAGGGCCCAGAAATTTCCCTCCTTTTTGGGACCAGGAATCCAGGAGCAGAAATGTCCCCCATTAGGCACCAGGAATCAGGGGGCAGTAATGTCCCCCAACACGAGGTATGAGAGATCGGGGGGCAGAAACGTCCAACCTATTGGGCACCAGAGATCGGGGGTCAGAAATGTCCCCCCACCACAAGGCATAAGGAATTGGGAGTCAGAATGTCCCCAATAGCACGAGGCACCAGGGATCAGGCGCGAGAAATGTTCCTCATTTTTGGCACTTGTAATCAGGGAGCACAAATGTTGCCCCATTAGGCACTTGGAATGGGTGGCAGAAATGTCCTCCTACTACTAGGCATCAGAAATTGGGTAGGCAAAAATTTCCCACCCACCACTGACACCATGAATAGGGGGACAAATCTGTCCCCCCTATTAGGCACCAGGAATCAGGGGACAGAAATATCCCCCTTTTAGGCACCAGTAATCGCGGGGGGCAGATGTGTCCCCCGATTAGGCACCAGGAATTGAGAGGCAAAAATGCACCAACACCACTAAGCACCAGGGATCTGGGGCAGAAATCTCCATCTATTAGATACGAGAAACTGGGGTCAGAAATGTCCCAGTATTAAGTACCAAGGATCGGGGGGCTGAAATGTTCCCCCCAGCAAGAGACACCTGGGATCAGTGGCCCAAAATGTCCCTTCTTTTTGGCACCAGTATTCTGGGAGCACAACTGTTCCCCCATTAGGAACCAATAATCAGGAGGAGAAATGTCCCCCCATCATGAGGTATGAGAATTTGGGGGGCAGTAATGTCCCCAATTAGGCACAAGGAATCAGGGGCAGAAATGTTCCCCCAAATTATGCTCCAGGAATTGGGGGACAAAAATGTCCTCCCCAGCATGAATCACCAGGGATCAGGGTCCAGAAATGTCCCTCCTTTTTTGCACCAGGAATCGGGGAGCAGAAATGTCACCCCATAAGGCACCATGAATGGGTGGCAGAAATGTCCTCCCCTCCATGAGGTGCCTAGTAGTGGGGGGACATTTCTGCCCCCGATCACTGATGCTTAATGGTAGGGAGGACATTTCTGCCCGCTGATTCCTGGTGCCTAATGGGGAACCTTTCTGCCCCTGTTACCTGGCGACAAAAAGAGGGAACATTTTTGTGCCCCAATCTCTGGAGCCTAGTGGTGGGGGGGACATTTCTGCCCCCCAATTCCTTGTGCCTAATTGGGGAACTTTACTGCCCCCCCGATTTCTCATGCTTAATTGGGGAGACATTTCTGCTTCCCAATCCCTGGTGTCTAGTGGTGTGGGGACATTTTTGCGCCTTGATTCCTGATGCACATGGGGGACATTTCTGTCACCCGCTCTCTGGTGCCTACCGGTGGGGGGACATTTCTAATTACAGAATCCTGGTGCCTAATGGGGGAGACATTTTTGCCCTCCGAAACCTTGTGCCTATAAGGGGGGACATTTCTGCCCCCTAATTTCTCGTACCTCCTGGTGGGGTGGACATTTCTCCCCCCCGATTCCAGGTGCCTAATGGGGGAATATTTGTGCTCCCTGAATCCAGGTGCTTAAAAAATGGGACATTTCTGGCCCCTGATCCCAGGTGTCTCGTGCTGGGGGGGTGGGGGGGACATATCTCCCCCCCAATCCTTTGTATTTAATTGGGGGACATTCCTGCCTTCTGTTTCTCATACCACATAGAGGGAGATTTATACTCCCTAATCCCTGTTGCCTAATTTTGGGGGGATATTTCTGGCCCTGATGTCTGGTGCCTAGTGCTGTGGGGAACATTTTTGCCTCCAAATCCCTGGTGCATAGTGCTGGGAGGAGGACATTTCTGCCCCCTGATTACTGGTACCTAACGGGGGGACTGTTCTGTCCACTGATTCCTGGTGCCTAACGGGAGTCAGATTTGCCACCCAATTCATGGTGCCAGGGGTGGGGGGGGGATTTCTGCCCCCTGATTTTGGTGACTGGTGGGGGGACATTTCTGCCCCCCGATTCCTAATAGTGGGAACATATCAGTGCCATGATTCCTGGTGCCTAATAGGGGACACATGTCTGGCCCCTGATCCCAGGTTCCTAGTGGGTTTTGGGGAAGACATTTCTGCCCCGATACCGGTTGCCTAGAGGTTCGTGGGACATTTTTGCAGTCCAATCCCTGTTTCCTAGTGGTGGGAGGTATATTTCTGACCCCTGATCTCTCGTGCCTAATAGTGGGGACACTTCTGCCCCACAGTCTCTCATACATCGTGGGGGGGACATTAGTGGCCCCCGATTCCTGGTGCATAATGAGGGACATTTCTGCTCCCCAATTCCTGGTGCTATAAAGGAGGGACATTTCTGGGCCCTGATCCCTGGTGCTTCATGCTGGGGGGGACATTTTTGTCCCCCGATCCCTGGTGCCTACTCATGGGGGCACATTTCTGCCCCCTGATTTCTTGTGCCTAATTAGGGTCATTACTGCCCCCCCCCCCCAATTTTTGTGCCTAATTGTGAAGTCCATTTGTGCTTCCTAATCCCTGGTCTCTACTGATGTGGGGGACATTTTTGCCCCCTGATCCTGATGGATATGGGGGATATTTCTGCCCCCTGATCTCTGTTGCCTACTGGTGGGGGGACATTTCTACCTACAGATCCCTGGTACCTAATGAGGGGGTCATTTCTGCCCTTTGATACCTTTGCCTCAAAGGGGGTACTTTTCTGCCCCCAGATTTCTCGTACCTCATGGTGGGGGGGCATTTCTCCACACCCCCAGTTCCTGGTGCCTTAAGGGGGAACATTCGTGATCCCCAAATCCTGGCCAAAAAGGAGGGACATTTCTGGCTCCTGATCCCAGGTGTCTTCTGCTGTTGGGGACATTTCTTCCCCCTCGATCCCTGCTACTTAATAGAGGGACATTTCTGCCCCCGCCCCCGCCCATTTCTCTAGATGGAGATTTCTGCTCCCTGATCCCTGGTGCCTACTATTTGGGGGTATATTTTTGCAACCTATACCAGATGACTAGTAGTGGGGAAGAATTTCTGCCCCCCCAGATCCCTGATGCCTAGTGCTGGGGGAAACATTTCTGCTCTCCGATTACTGCTACCTAAAAGTGGGGACATATCTGCTCCCTGTATCCTGGTGCCTAGTGGTTGAGCAGACATTTCTGCCCCTGTCCCTGGTGCCTAGTTGTGGGGGGACATTTCTGCCCCCTGATCGTTCATACTTTGTGTTGTGGGGACATTTCTGTCCCCCGATTCCTGGTACCTAAATGCAGGAACATATCTGCCCCCTGATCCCTAGTGTCTAATAAGGGGGACATATTTGCCTCCCGATCTCTGATGCCTAGTGGTGTGGGGGCATTTCTGCCCCTGATCCCTGGTACTTAATAGGGGGACAATCTGCCACCTATTTCTTGTACCAAATATAGGGACATTTCTGCCCCCTGATCCCTGGAGCCCAGTGCTGTGGGGGATATTACTGCCCTCCCCCGGTCTCCTGGTTCCTAATGGGGGGCAATTCTGACCTGATCACTGGTGCATAGTGGTTGGGGGCACACATCTGGCCTCTATTTCTTGTGCCTAATGGGGGTACATTTCTGTTTAGAATCTTGGTGACTAATAGGGGGAACACATCTGCCCCCGATTCGTGGTGCCGGGGCGGGGGAATTTCTTCCTCATGATCCCCGGTGCCTATATGTGGGGGTACATTTCTGTCCCCGATTTCTGGTGCTCAGTGGTTGGGGAGATATTTCTGCCCTTGAATCGCTGGTGCCTAATGGGGGGAGATTACTGCCCCCCAATTTCCCGTGTCTATTTGGGGGGACATTTCTGCCCCCTGATTCCTCCTGTCTAATTGATGGTCATATTTCTGCTTCCCAATCCCTGGTATCTAGTGGTGTGGGGGACGTTTTTGCCCCCCATTTCTGATGCACATGGAGGACATTTCTGCCCCCTGATCTCTGGTGCCTACTGGTGAGGGGACATTTCTACCTCCAGATTCCTGGTGACTTACTGGGGGGGCGGGGACATTTATGCCAACCATTTCTCATACCAAAGAGAGGGCAACTTCTGGTCTCTGATCCATGGTGCCTAGTAGTGTGGGGGACATTTATGCGCCCAAATCCTAGTGCTTAATGGAGAGACACATCTGCCCCCCCAATTACTGGTGCCTAAAGGGGGTACATTTCTGTCCTCTGATTCCTGGAGCCTAACAGGGGGGTCAGATTTGTCCCCCGATTCATGGTGCCAGTGGTGGGGGGGGAAATTTCTGTTCCCCCTATCCCTGGTGCCTAGTGGTGGAGGGGATATTTCTGCCCCCCGATTCCTGGTGTCTAAAAGAGGGGATATCTTTGCTCCCTGATTCCTAGTTCATAAAATTGGGGACATATCTGCCTCCTGATTCCTGGTGCCTAATTGTGGGGGGGACATTTCAGCCCTCCAGTCTTTGGTGCCTAGTGATTGGGAAGCCAATTCTGCACCCCGGTCCCACATTCCTACTGGTGGGGGGTATTTCTGCCCCCAAATCTCTGGTACCATGGGGTGTGTGGGACATCTCTGCCCCCCAGTTCTGGGACTTGATAGTGGGACATTCTGCCCCCTATTTCTCGTACCTAATATAGGGACATTTCTGTTTTCTGATCCCTAGTGCCTCGTGGTTGGGGGGACATATGGGCCCCCAAATCCCTGTTGTTCAGGGGTGTGGGTGATATTACTGCTCCCCGTCTCCTGATACCTAATTGGGTTTACAATTCTGACCCCCGATCTCTGCTGCCTAGTGGTCTGGGCGACATTTCTGCCTCCTGATCCCTGGTGCCTGGTGGTGACGGGGACATTTCTGCCCCTGATTTCTGGTGCCTAATTGGGGGGGACATTTCTGCTCCCTGATTCCTGGTGACAAAAAGCAGGAACATTTTGGCCCCTGATTCTGTTGTCTCTTGCTGGGGGGGGGGGATTTTGTCCCTAATTCCTGTTGCCTAGTGGTGGTGGGGACATTTCTGGCCTCCAAATACATGGTGGCTCTTGCTTGGGGGGACATTTCTGTCCCCCGATCCCTGGTGCCTAGTGTTGTGGGGGACACTTCTGCTACCTGTCTCCTGTTATGTAATGGGATATTTCTGAACCGATTACTGGTGCCTTGTGGTCGGGGGACATTTCTGCCCCCTGATCCCTGATGTCTTGTGGTTGGAGGGACATTTCTGACCCCTGATTTCTGCTGCCCAGTTGGGACATTTCTGCCCCCCCCGATCTCTCTTACCTCTTGGTGGGTGGGACATTACTGGCCCCCAATTCTTGGTTCCTCGTGGGGCCTTTTCTGTCCCCCGAATGCTGGTGTGTAACTGGGGGACATTTCAGTCCTGATTTCTGGTTTATAATGGGGGCAACACATCTGCTCCCTGATTCCTGGTGCCAAAAAGAAGGGACATTTCTGGGCCCTGAATCCTGGTGCTTCATGCTGGGGGGGGGGACATTTTTGTCCCCCTCCTGGTGCCTCGTGGTAGGGGGACATTTCTTCCCCCCGATTCCTTGTGCCTAATTGGGGAACAGTACTGCCCTCCAATTTACTGTGCCTAATTGGGGGGCACATTTCTACTTTTCAATCCCTGGTATCTAGTGGAGTGGAGGACATTTTTGCTCCCAATTCCCGATGCATATGGGGTACAATTCTGCCCCCCCCCCCCCCCCGATCTTTGGTGCCCACTGTTGGTGGGACATTTCTACCTACAGATTCCTGGTGACTAATGGGTGGAGCATTTCTGCCTTTCAATACATTGTGACTAAGTGGGGGGAAATTTTGGCCCCCGATTTCTCATACCTCGTAGTGGGGGAACATTTCTCCCCCCGATTCCAGGTGCCTCATGGGGTAGCATTTGTGCTCCCCGAATCCTGGTGCCAAAAGGAGGGACATTTCTGGCCCCTGATCCCAGGTGTCTTGTGCAGGGGTGGATGTTTCTGGCCCCCAATTACTAGTGCTAAAGGGGGGATATTTCTATCCCCTGATTCCTGGTGCCTAATAGGGGGGGACAGGTTTTCCCCCCGATTCATGGTGCCAGTGATGGGGGGAGAATTTCTGCCCCCCCAGATCCCTGATGCCTAGTTGATCATCGATTTGCTCGAGCGGGCCCAGTAACATCTCCATTGGAGACTTTGTTGTTACTGTGTCTCCATATCGAATACTCTCGGTAGCTTGCCGGTCTCTCCGAGAGGGGCGGAGGAATCGAACTCTGGTCGGCCATGCCTAGTGGGGGGGAAATTTCTGCCCCCTGATTCATGGTGCCTAATTGCGGGACATTTGCGGGTTCCGATTACTTGTGCCTAAGGGGGAGACACTTATGCCCCCACTTCCTGGTGCTTAATAGGGGACATTTCTGCCCCCACTTTCTTGTGCTCTTTTGGGGCAAACGTTTCTGCCCCCAATCCATGGTGCCTAGAGTTGTGGGGGACATATTTCTTCCCCGATTCCTGTTGCCTAATGGGGGGCAATTCTCCCCCCTGATTCCTGGTGCCTACGGATTGGTGGGACATTTCTGACCCCCATCCCTGCTGCCTAGTGGTGGGGGAGACATTTCTGCCTCCCGATCCCTGGTAATAAATCGGGGAACATTTCTGCCCATCGTTTTTCGTACCTAATAAAAGATAATTTCTGCTCCCGGTGTGTAGTTATGTGGGGACATTTCTACCCCTGATCCGTGGTGCCTAGCAGTGGAGGGGGACGTTTATGCCTCTCAATACCTGGTGCCTAATGGGGGGGGGTGACACATCTGAACCCAATAACTGGTGGCTAATGAGGGAACATTTCTGTCCCCTGATTCTTGGTACCTAATAGGGGGGACAGATTTGCCCCCAATTCATGGTGCCATTGGTGGGTGGATATTTCTTCTACCCCACCGATCCCTGATGTCTAGTGGGGGGGATTTCTGCCCCCCGTTTCCTGGTGCCTAAAAGTGGGGACATGTCTGCCCCATGATTTCTGGTGCCTAATAGGGGGACATATCCACCCCTGATTCCTGTTGCCTAGTGGTTGAGGGGACATTTCTGCCCCCATCCCTGGTGCCTAGTGGTAGGGGAGACATTTCTGCATCCCGATCCCTGGTACTAAATAGGGGGACAGTTCTGCCCATCATTTTTCGTACCTAATAAAAGGTAATTTCTGCTCCCTGATCCCTGGTGCCTAGTGGTGGGACACATCAGCCTCTCGATTACTGGTGCCTAAAGGGGGGACTCTTCTGTCCCCTGATTCCTGGTTCTAATAGGCGCGACAGATTTGTCCCCCTATTCATGGTATCAGTGGTGGGCGGGAAATTTCTGCCCCCCGATCCCTGGTGCCTAGTAGTGGAGGGACATTTCTGCCCCCCGATTTCATGTGCCTAATTGGGAGGACATTTCTGCTTCCCAATCCCTGGTATCTAGTGATGTGGGGGACATTTTTGCCCCCTGATCCTGATGCATATGGGGGACATTTTTGCCCCCTGATCTCTGTTGCCTACTAGTGGGGGGACATTTCACCTACACATCCCTGGTACCTAATGAGGTGGGACATTTCTGCCCTTTGATACCTTTGCCTCAAAGGTGGGACATTTCTGCCCCCAGATTTCTCGTACCTCATGATGTGGGGGACATTTCTCCCCGCTGGTTCCTGGTGCCTTAATGGGGGAACATTTGTGATCCCCAAATCCTGATGCCAAAAAGGAGGGACATTTCTGGCCCCTGATCCCAGGTGCCTCGTGCTGGTCGGGACATTTCTGCACCCCGATCCTTGGTACTTAAAATGGGACATTTCTTCCCCCCGCTTCTCATACCTAATAGAGGGAGATTTCTGCTCCCTGATCCCTGGTGCCTAGTAGTCGGGGGGACAGTTCTGCCCCCGATCCTTGGTGCCTAATGGGGGACATTTCTGCCCCCCAATTGCTGGTGTCTAATAGGAGAGACATTGCTGTTCCCCAATCTCTAGTACCTTGTGGCAGGCGAATATTTCTGCCTCCCCATTCCTGGTGCCTAAGAGGGGACATTTCTGCTCCGATTCCTGGTGCCACAAAGGAGGGACTTTTCTGGCCCCTAGTCTTTGGTGCCTCCTGCTTGGGTGGACATTTCTGACTCCCAATTCCTTGTGCCTAATTTGGGGACATTACTGCCCCCCAATTACTTGTGCCCAGTTGGGGGGTTACATTTCTCCTTCCCAATCCCTGGTATCTAGTGGTGTGGGGGACATTTTTGCCCCCGATTCCAGATGCATATGGGGGACATTTTTGTCCCCCGCTCTCTGGTGCCTACTGATGGGGGGACATTTCTACCTCCAGATTCCTGGTGCCTAATGAGGCGACATTTCTGCCCCCGGATTGTTTGTACCACATGGTGGGGGAACATTTCTCCCCCTGATTCCAGGTGCCTAATGGGGGAACATTTCTGCTCCCTGTATCCTGGTGCCAAAAAGGAGGAATATTTCTGGCCCCTGATCCCAGGTGTCTTGTGCTGAGGGGACATTTCTGCCCCCTGATCCCTGGTACTTAGGGGGACATTTCTGCCCCCCCCCCCCGTTTCTCTAGAGGGAGATTTCTACTCTCTGATTCCTGGAGCCTAGTGGTTGGGGATATATTTCTGCAACCTATACCTGGTGACTAGTGGTGGGAAAAAAATTTTGCCCCCCAGATCTCTGATGCATAGCGCTGGAGGAGACATTTCTGACCCAATTACTGATACCTAAAAGCGGGGCCATATCTGCCCCAGGATTTCTGAAAGCCTAATATGGGGGGACATATCTGCCCCCTGTTACCTGATGCCTAGTGGTTGAGGAGACATTTCTGCCCCTGTCCCTGGTGCCTAGTTTGGGGGAGGGCATTTCTGACCCCCGATCTCTGGTGCCCAACAGGGGGGACATTTTTGCCCCCCGATCGTTCATACTTCGTGGTGTGGGGACATTTCTGCCCCCCCCCCCCGATTCCTGATGACTAAAGGCAGGAACATATCTGCCCCCTGATTCCTGGTGTCTAATAAAGGTAAAGGTAAAGGTAAAGGCCCTCCCGTTGATCGTCGATTTGCTCGAGCGGGCCCAGTAACGTCTCCATTGGAGACTTTGTTGTTACTGTGTTTGGCATATGGAATACTCTTGGTAGCTTGCCGGGCTCTCTGAGAGGGGTGGAGGAATCGAACTCGGGTCGGCCATGTTGGCCGCTTGTAAGGCGAACACCCTACCGCTGTGCTATCGCTCCAGCCCTGGTGTCTAATAAGGGTACATATTTGGTCCCTGATCTCTGATGCCTAGAGGTGTGGGGGACATTTCTACCCCAATCCGTGGTACTTAATAGGGGGACATTCTGCCAACTATTTCTCGTACCAAATTTCTGCTCCCTGATCCCTTGCATAGGGGTTGGGGGGACATTTCTGTACCCTGATCCCTGGAGCCCAGTGGCATGGGGGATATTACTGCTCTCTGTCTCCTAGTACCTAATGGGGGGACAATTCTGACCCCGATCACTGGTCATAGTGGTCACGGAGACATTTCTGCCTCCGATTCCTGGTGCCTACCAGGGACACTTCTGGCCCCTATTCCTTGTGCCTAATGGGGGGACATTTCTGTTCTGATTCTTGGTGACTAATAGGGGAACACATCTGCCCCCGATTCGTGGTGCCAGTTGGGGGGGTGTTTCTTCCTCTTGATCCCTGATGCCTATAGGTGGGCGTACATTTCTGTCCCCGATTTCTGCTGCTTAGTGGTTGGGGAGATATTTCTGCCCCTGAATCGCTGGTGCCTTATAGGGGGAGATTACTGCCCCCCAATTCCTTGTGTCTAATTGGGGGACATTTCTGCCCCCTGATTCCTTCTGACTAATTGGTGGACATATTTCTGCTTCCCAATCCCTGGTATCTAGTGGTGTGGGGGACATTTTTGCCCCCCGATTCCTGATGCATATGGGGGACATATCTTTCCCCTGATCTCTGGTGCCTACTGGTGGGGGAACATTTCTACCTCCAGATTCCTTGTGCCTAATGTGGGGAGGACATTTCTGCCCTCCAATACCTTGTGCCTAAAATATGGGACAATATGCCCCCAATTTATCGTACCTCTTGGTGGGGGAAACATTTCTTCCCCTTGATTCCTGGTGCCTAATGGGGGGACATTTCTGCTCCCCGAATCCTGGTGCCAAAACGGAAGGGCATTTCTGGTTCCTGGTCCCAGGTGTCTAGTGTAGGGGGGGACATTTCTCCTCCCCAATACCTGGTACTTAATAGGGGGATATTTATGCCCCTTGTTTCTTGTACCTAATAGAGGGAGGTTTCTGCTCTCTTATCCCTGGTGCCTAGTGGTTGGGGGGACATTTCTGCCCCTGATCCCTGGTGCCAAGTGGTGTGGAGGGGCATTTCTGCCCCAAATTCCTGGTGGCTAATGGGGGACACATCTGCCCCCCCCACTACAGGTGCCTAAAGGGGGGACTTTTCTGTCCCCTGGTTCCTGGTGCCTAATAGGGGGAACAGATTTTCCCCCCGATTCATGGTGCCAGTGGTGGGGGCGAAATTTCTGCCTACCCAATCCCTTGGGCCTAGTTTGTGTGTGCGGGGAATTTCTTCCTTCCGATTCAGGTGCCTAAAAGTGGGGACATATCTTCCTGCGATTCCTGGTGCCTAATAGGGGGGACATATCTGCCCCCAGATTTTGGTGCCTCGTGGTAGATGGGACATCTCTGCCCCATCCCTGGTGACTAGTTGTGGGGGGACATTTCTGCCCCCGGATCCCTGATGCCTAGTGGTGGGGAGGACATTTCCGCCCGCTGATTCCTGGTGCCTAATTGGGGACATTTCTGCCCCCGATACCTGCTGTCTAAAAGGGGGACATTTCAACACCCCGATCACTAGTGCCTAATAGGGGGGACATTTCTGTCCCCCGGTCTCTCCTACCTTGTGGTGGGGAGGATATTTCTACCTACCCATTCCTGGTGCCTAATTGGGGACATTTGCCCCCCCAGTTACTTGTGCCTAATGGGGGCTCATTTCTGCTTCCCAATTCCTGGTATCTAGTGGTGTGGGAGACTTTTCTACCTCCAGATTCCTGGTGCCTAATAGAGGGGACATTTGTGCCCTCAGATACCTTGTGCCTAAAAGGGGGGACATTTCTGCCCCACAATTTCTTGTACCTGATGGTGGGAGGGACGTTCCCCCCCCCCCCGATATCTGTCTGTTGCCTAATGGCAAAACATTTCTGCCCCCTGATCCCTGATACTTAATAGGGGGACATCTGCCCCCTCTTTTCTCGTACCTACTAGAGGGAAATTTTTGCTCCCTGATTCCTGGTGCCAAGTGGTTAGGGGGATATTTCTGCCCCCCGATCCTTGGTGTCTAGTGATGGGGGACGTTTTTGCCCCTGATCCCAAGTGCCTAGTGGGGGGGGACACTTCTGTCTCCCCAGTTCCTGGTGCCTAAAGGGGGGACATTTCTGCCCCCCGATTACTGGTGCCTGAAGGGGGACATTTCTATCCCCTGATTCCTGGTGACTAATAAGGGCTGGAGTGATAGCGGTAAGGGCACAGTGGTAGGGCGTTTGCCTTGCACGCAGCCAACATGGCTGACCGGAGTTTGATTCCTCCGCCCCTCTCGGAGAGCCCAGCAAGCTACCGAGAGTATCTCGCCCGCATGGCAGAGCCTGGCAAGCTCCCCGTGACGTATTCGATATGCCAAACACAGTAACAACAAAGTCTCCAATGGAGACGTTACTGGGCCCGCTCGAGCAAATCGATGAACAATGGGAGGGCCTTTACCTTTAATTAGGGGGACAGATTTGACCCTGATTCATGGTGCCCTTGGTGGTGGAGAAATTTCTGCCTCCCGATCCCTGGTGTCTAAAAGTGGGGACATATGAGCCCCATGATTACTGGTGCCTAATGGGGGGACTTATCTGGCCCCTGATTCCTTCTGCCTAGTGGTGGGCAGAACATTTCTGTCCCCCGATCCCTAGTGCCTAGTGGTGGTTGGGGGGACATTTCTACCCAAGATTCCTGATACCAAGTGGTCGAGGGGACATTTCTGCCCCCGATGCCTGGTGCCTAGAACTGTGGGGAACCTTTCTGCCCCCTGATACTTGGTGCTTAATAGGGGATATTCTGCTGCCCGTTTCTTGTACCTAATAGAAGGAGGTTTCTGCTCCCTTATCCCTGGTTCTTAGTGGTGGTGGGGGGAAATTTCTGCCCACCAATACCTTTTGCCTAAAAGGGGGTGACATTTCTGCCCCCCAATTTCTTGTACCTCCTGGTGGGGAGGACATTTCTCCCCCCAATTTCAGATGCCTAATGGGGGAACATTTGCGCTCCCTTAATCCTGGTGCCAAAAAGGAGGGATATTTCTGCCCCTAATCCTAGGTGTCTCTTACTGGGGGGGGGGGGGGGGCATTTCTGCCCCCTGATCTCATGTACTAAATGGAGGGGCTTTTCTGCCCCTGGTTTCTCATGACTAATAGAGGGACATTTTTACTCCCTGATCCCTGGTGCCTAATTTTGGGGGGACATTTCTGGCCCCGATCCCTGGTGCCTAGTGCTATGGGAGACATTTCTGCCCCCCGTCTCCAGGTATGTAATGCAGGGCCATTTCTGCCCCTCAATCCCTGGTGCCTAGTTTTTGGGGGACATTTCTGCCTCCAGACCCCAGGTGCATAGTGCTGGGGGAGACATTTCTGCCCCCCGATTACTGGTGCCTAAAGGGGGGGAATTTTCTGTCCCCTGATTCCTGGTGCCTAACAGGGGGGACAGATTTGCCCCCCAATTCATGGTGCCAGTGGTGGGCGGGAAATTCCTGCCCCCCCATCCCTGGTGCCTAATGGTGAGGAGGACATTTCTGCCCCCGATTCCTAATAGCGGGGACATATCAGTCCCATGATTCCTGGTGCCTAATAGGGGACACATGTCTGCCCCCTGATCCCAGATGCTTAGTGGGTAGAGGAAGGCATTTTGCCCCTTGTTACCTGTTGCCTAGTGGTCGGGGGGACATTTCTGCAGCCCAATCCCTGGTGCCTAGTGGTGGGAGGGATATTTCTGACCCCTGATCTCTGGTGCCTAATAGGGTGGACACTATTGCCCCCCTCGATCTCTCATACATCGTGGGGGTTATATTAGTGGCCCCCGATTCCTGGTTCCTAATGCGGGACATTTCTGCTCCTTGATTCCTGGTGCCAAAGTGGAGGGATATTTCTGGGCCCTGATCCCTGGTGCTTCATGCTGGGGGGGACATTTTTGTCCCCGATCCTTGGTGCCACGTGGTGGGGGTACATTTCTGCCCCCTGATTCCTTGTGCCTAATTGGGGGAAATTACTGCCCCCCAATTTTTGTGCCTAATTGTGGAGTACATTTATGCTTCCTAATCCCTGGTATCTAGTGATGTGGGGGACAGTTTTGCCCCCTGATCCTGATGCATATGGGGGACATTTCTGCCCTTCGATCTCTGTTGCCTACTGGTGGGGGGACATTTCTACCTACAGATCCCTGGTTCTTAATGAGGGGGGACATTTCTGCCCTTTGATACCTTTGCCTCAAAGACGGGACATTTCTACCCCCAGATTTCTCGTACCTCATGGTGGGGAGGGCATTTCTCCCCTCCCGGTTCCTGGCTCTTAAGGAGGAGCATTTGTGATCCCCAAATCCTGATGACAAAAAGGAGGGACATTTCTGGCCCCTGATCCCAGGTGCCTCATGCTGTGTGGCACATTTCTGCCCCTCGATCCTTGGTACTTAAAAGGGGACATTTTTGTCCCCCGTTTCTCATACCTAATAGAGGGAAATTTCTTCTCTCTGATCCCAAGTGCCTAGTAGTCGGGTCAACATTTCTGCCCCTGATCCTTGGTACCTAATGGGGGACATTTCTGCCCCCCAATCGCTGGTGTCTAGTAGGAGAGACATTGCTGCCCCCCTATCTCTTGTACCTCATGGTGGGAGGATATTTCTGCTTCCCCATTCCTAGTGCCTAAGGGGGGACATTTCTTCTCCCTGATTCCTGGTGACAAAAAGGAGGGACTTTTCTGGCCCCTAGTTCTGGTGCCTCGTGCTTGGGGGGACATTTCTGCCCCCTGATTCTTTGTTCGTAATTGGGGGACATTACTGTCCCCTAGTTACTTGTGCCTAATTGGGGGGTACATTTCTGCTTCCCAATCCCTGGTATCTACAGGGGTGGGGGACATTTTTGCCCCCGATTCCGGATGCATATGGGGTCATTTTTGTCCCCCGCTCTGGTGCCTACCTCCAGATTCCTGGTGGTTAATGGGGTGGACATTTCTGCCCTCCGATACCTTGTGCCTATAACGGGGGACAATTCTGCCCCCCGATTTCTCGTACCTCATGGGGGGAACATTTCTCTCCCCCCTCCCAATTCCAGGTGACTAATGAGGGAATATTTCTCCTCTCCGAATCCTGATGCCAAAAAGCAGGAACATTTATGGCCCCTGATCCCAGGTGTCTCATGCTGGGTGGGACATTTCTATCCCCTGATCCCTGGTACGTATTAGGGGGACATTTCTGCTCCCTGTTTCTCGTACCTAATAGAGGGTGATTTCTGCTCTCTGATCCCTGGTTCCTAGTGGTTGGGGGGACATTTCTGCTCCTGATCCATGATGCCTAGTGGTGGGTGGGGACATTTTTGCCACCCCAATTCCTGGTGCCTAATGGGGGACACATCTGCTCCCTGACTACTGGTGCCTAAAAGGGGGACATTTCTGTCCCCTGATTCCTGGTGCCTAATAGGGGAGACTGGTTTGCCCCCCGATACATGGTGCCAGTGGTGGGGGCAAAATTTCTGCCCACCTGATCCCTGGGGCCTAGTGGAGGGGGGAAATTTCTGCCCTCAGATTCCTGGTGCCTAAAAGTGGGGACATATCTCCCCATGATTCCTGGTGACGAATAGGAGGGACATATCTTCTCCCAGCGTCTGGTACCTAGTAGTTGAGAGGACATTTCTGCCCCCATCCGTGGTAGTTAGTTGTGGGGAGGGACATTGCTGGCCCCCTATCCCTGATGCCTAGTCGTGGGGAGGACATTTCTGCCTGCTGATTCCTGGTGCCTAATGTGGGACATTTCTGCCCCTGATACCTGTTGTCAAAATGGGGGACATTTCAGCACCCTGATCACTGGTGCCTAATAGGGGGGACATTTCTGTCCCCTTATCTCTCATACCTTGCGGTGGGGTGGGCATTTCTGCCTACCCATTCCTGGTGCCTAATGGGAGGTGCCTGATTACTTGTGCCTAATTGGGGGGGGGGCATTTCTGCTTCCCAATTCCTGGTATCTAGTGCTGTGAGGGACATTTTTGCCCCCAATTCTGGATTCATATGGGGGACATTTTTGTCCCCGCTCTCTGGTACCTATTGATGGGGGGATATTTCTACATCCAGATTCCTGGTGCCTAATGGGGGTGGGGGCATTTCTGCCCTCGAATACCTTGTGCCTAAAAAGGGGATCATTTCTGCTCCCCGAATCCTGGTGCCAAAAAGGAAGAACATTTCTGGCCCCTGATCCCAGGTGTCTCGTGCGGGGGGGGGGGGGGGGTGGCATTTCTGCCTCCCGATACCTTGTACTTAATAGGGGGACTTTTCTGCTCCCCATTTCTCTTACCTAATAGAGGGAGATTTCTTCTCTCTGATCCCTGGTGCCTAGTGATTGGGAGGACATTTCTGCCCCCAATTCCTGGTGCCTAGTGCTAGGGGGAGATTTCTGCCCCCCAATTCCTGGTGCATAATGGGGAGACACATCTGCCACCCGTTACTGGTGCCTAAAGGGGGGACATTTCTGTCTTGATTCCTGATGCCCAATAGGCAGGACA
The DNA here is from genome assembly GCF_029834395.1 of Sorex fumeus. Lineage (NCBI taxonomy): Eukaryota > Metazoa > Chordata > Mammalia > Eulipotyphla > Soricidae > Sorex > Sorex fumeus. Next base: position 10,635,296 of record NW_026606168.1, read on the forward strand.
GATTTGCCTCGATTCATGGTGCCAGTAGTGTGTGTGGGGGGGGAAATTTCTAACACCCCCCGCCCCGCGGTTCCTGGTGCCTAGTGGTGGAGGGGACATTTCTGCCCCCTGATTCCTGGTGCCTAAAGGAGGGTACATATTTGCTCCCTGATTTCATAAAAGTGGGAACATACTTGCCCTCGATTTCTGCTGCCTAGTGGTCGAAGGGACATTTCTGCCCCCATCCTTGGTGCCTAGAGGTGGAGGGAACATTTCTGCCCCCGATCCATGGTGCTTAGTGGTGGGGTGAACATATCTGACCCCGAATTCCTGATGCCTAGTGGTGGGTGGGATATTTCTGCCCCTCATGCCTGTGGCCTAGTGGTGTGGGGGACATTTCTGCCCCCAAGACACCATTGCTTAATACGGGGCATTTCTGTCACCTGTTTCTTGCACCTAATAGAGGCAGATTTCTGCTACCTTACCCTGCCAATTTCTGGTACCTAGTGATTGGGAAGACAGTTCTGCACCCTGATCCCTTGTGCCTACTGGTAGAGGGCATTTATGCCCCCCAATCTCAGGTCACATGGGGAGTGAGGGACATTTCTGTCCCCCGATCCTGGTACTTGATAGTGGAACATTCTGCCCCGTTTCTTGTACCAAATATAGGAACATTTCTGCTTCCTGATCACTGGTGCCTAGTGGTTGGGGGGACATATCGGCCCCCCCAATTCCTGATGTTTAGTGGTATGGGTGATATTACTGCTCCCCGTCTCCTAGTACCTAATGGGGGGGACAATTCTGACCCCCAATTTCTGCTGCCTAGTGGTCTGTTTCTGCCTCCTGATCCCTGATTCCTAGTGGTGACGGGAGCATTTCTGCCCCCGATTTCTGGTGCCTAATTGGGAAGACATTTCTGCCCAATGATGTTTCATACATCATGGTGGGGGGACATTTCTGCTCCCGAGTTTTGGTGAAAAAAAGGAGAAACATTTTGGCCCCCAATTCCTGGTGTCTCTTGTTGGGGGGGACTTTTGTCCTTGATTCCTGGTGCCTAGTGGTGGTGGGGATATTTTTTGGCCCCTAGTACATGGTGGCTCATGCTAGGGGGGACATTTCTACCCCTCAATCCCTGGTGCCTAGTGTTGGGGACCCTTCTGCTCCGTCTCCTGTTATGTAATGGGATATTTCTGACATGATCACGGGTGCCTATCGGTCGGCGGGACATTTCTGCCCTCCAATCCGTGGTGCCTAGTGGTGTGGGAACATTTCTACCCTCCAATCCCTGGTGTCTAATAGTGGGGGGGGGACGTTTCTGCCCCCCTATTCCTGATGTCTAGTCGCAGTGGGGGACATTTCTGCCCCCTGATCCCTGATGTCTAGTGGTTGGAGGGACATTTCTGACCCCTGATCCCTGGTGCCCAATAGTTGGGACGTTTCTGCCCCCCGATCTCTCTTTCCTCGTTGTGGGGGGGACATTACTGGCCCCTGATTCTTGGTGCCTCATGGGGACTTTTCTGTTCCCCGATTACTGGTGTCCAATGGGGGGGGGGGGGACATTTCAGTCCTGATTCCTGGTGCCTAATGGAGGGAACATATCTGCTCCCAGATTCCTGGTGCCAAAAAGGAGGGACATTTATCGGCCCTGATCCCTAGTGCTTCATGCTGGGGAGACATTTTTGTCCTCCAATGCCAGTGCCCAGTGGTAGAGGGACATTTCCGCCCCCCGATTTCTTGTGCCTAATTGGGGGGCACATTTCTACTTCCCAATCCCTGGTATCTAATGATGTGGAGGATATTTTTACCCCCTGAATCCTGATGCATATGGGGGACATTTCTGCCCCCCGCTCTTTGATGCCTACTGGTGGGGGGACATTTCTACCTCCAGATTCCAGGTGCCTAATGGGGGAACATTTCTGCCCTCCGATTACTTGTGCCTAAAAGGGGAGACATTTCTGTCCCCCAATTTCTCCTACTTCATGGTGGGGAGGACATTTCTGTCCCGATTCAGGTGACTAATGAGGGGACATTTCTGCACCCTGATCCCTGGTGCAATAGGAGGGACATTTCTGCCCCACGATCTTTCTCTACCACGTGGTGGGAGGGACATTTCTCCCTCCCAATTCCTGGTGCCTAATGGGCGCATTTCTGCTCCCGAATCCTGCTGCCAAAAAAGAGGGACATTCTGGCCCCTGATCCCAGTTGTCTCGTGCTCGGGGGCGACTTTTCTGTTCCCCTAATCCCTGATCCTTAATACCGTGACATTTCTGCCCCCCTTTAATCGTACCTAATAGAGGGAGATTTCTGCTCCCTGATCCTTGGTGCCTAGTGGTGGCGGGGACATTTCTGCCCAATTTCTGGTGCCTAAAAGCAGGGAAATATCTGCCCATGATTCCTGGTGCCTAGTGCTTGAGCAGACATTTCTGCACCCATCCCTGGTGCCTAGTGGTGGGGGTGACATTTCTACCCCCAATACCTGGGCTTAATAGGGACATTTCTCCCGCCCATTTCTTGTACCTAATAGAGGGAGATTTCTGCTCTCTTTTCCCTGGTGCTTGATAAGGGGCCATTCTTGCCCCGTTTCTTGTCCCTAATCTAGAGACATTTCTGTTCTCTGATCCCTGGTGTCTAGTGGTCGGGGGACATATGAGTCCCCAATCCCTGGTGCCCAGTGGTGTGGGTCATATTACTGACCCCGTCTCTTGGTATCTAATGGGGGAACAATTCTGATTCCCAAGCACTGGTATCTAGTACTCTGGGGGACATTTCTGTCTTCTGATCCCTGGTGCCTAGTGGTGATGGATGCATGTCTGCCTGATTCCTGGTGCCTAATGGGGAGGACACATTTGGCCCCTGATTCCTGGTCTTGTATGGGGGGACATTTATGTTCCCCAATTCCTGATGCCAAAAAGGGGGACATTTCTGCCCCCCAATCCCTAGTGCCTAGTGTTGTGGGGGACACTTCTTCTCCCCATCTCCTGTTATGTAATGGGATATTTCTGACCCGATCACTGGTGCCTAGTGGTCGGGGGGACATTTCTGCCCTCCCAATCCCTGGTGCCTAGTGGGGGGGGGACATTGCTGCCCCCTAATTTCTGGTGTGTAATAGTTGAGACATTTCTGCCCCCCGAATCTCTCTTACCTCATGGTGGGGGAGACATTATTGGCCCCCGATTCCTGGTGCCTAATGGGACTTTTCTGTCCCCTGATTCCTGGAGTCTAATGGCGGGACATTTCAGTTGTGTTTCCTGGTTCCTAATGGGGGGAACACATCTGCTCCCCGATTCCTGGTTCCATAGAGGAGGGTCATTTCTGGGCCCTGATCCCTAGTGCTTTATGCTGGGGGAACATTTTCATCCCCCAATCCCTGGTGCTTAGTGGCGGGTGGAGCATTTCTGCCCCGATTCCTTGTGCCTAACTGGGGAATAGTACTGCCCCACGGTTTATTGTGCCTAATTGGGGGGCACATTTTTACTTCCTAATTCCTGGTATCTAGTGGTGGGGGGGACATTTTTGCCCCCTGACTCCTGATACATATGGGGGACATTTCTGCTCCCCGCTCTCTGGTGCCTACTGGTGGGGGGACATTTCTACCTCCAGATTCCGGTGCCTAATGGGGGGATATTTCTACGCTCCGATAACTTGTGCCTAAAAGGGGAGACATTTCTGTCCCCTGATTTCTCATACTTCATGTTGGGGAGGACATTTGTGTCCTGGTTCAGGTGACTAATGAGGGGACATTTCTGTACCCTGATCCCTGGTGCCAATAGGAGGGACAGGACATTTTAGCCCCACAATCTTTCTTACCTCGTGAGGGGGGGGCACTTCTCCGTCCCAATTCCTGGTGCCAAAATGGAGGGACATTCTGGCCCCTGATCCCAGGTGTCTTGTGCTTGGGGGGACAATTCTGTCCCCCGATCCCTGAAATATAGAAGGACATTTCTACCCCCCGTTTCTTGTACCTAATAGAGGGAGATTTCTGCTCCCTGATCCCTGGTGTCTAGTGGTGGGGGGATATTTCTGATTCCCCAATTCCTGGTGCCTAATGGGGGGACACATCTGCCCCATGATTACAAGTGCCTTAATGGGGGATATTTTTGTCCTCCTATTCCTGGTGTCTAATAGGTGGACATATTTGCCCCCGATTCATGGTGCCAGTGGTGGGGGTGAGGGAAATTTGTGCCCCCCGATCCCTGGTACCTAGCGTTGGGGTGGACATTTCTGTCCCCCGTTTCCTGGTGCCCAAAGCAGGACATTTCTGCCCCATTATTCCTGGTTTCTAATAGGGGGGACATATCTGCCCCTTGATTCCTGGTGCCTAGTGGTTGAGCAGACATTTCTGCCCCCATCCCTGATGCCTAGTGGTGGGGGTGACATTTCTTTCCCCGATGTCTGGTGCCTAGTGGTGTGGGGGATATTTCTGCCCCCCCAATCCTGGTACTTGATAGGGTGACATTCTGCCCCGTTTCTTGTACCTAATCTAGAGACGTTTCTGTTCCCTGATCCCTGGTGCCTAGTGGTTGGGGGACATATAAGTCCCCCAATCCCTGGTGCCCAGTGGTGTGGGAGATATTACTGACCCACATGTCTCCTGGTACATAATGGGGGAACAATTCTGATCCCCGATCACTCATACCTACTAGTCTGGGGGACATTTCTGCCTCCTGATCCCTGGTGCCTTGTGGTGATGGGGGCATATCTGCCCCTGATTCTTGGTGCCTAATCAGGGGACACATTTGGTCCTTGGTTCCTGATCCCTAATGGGGGGACATTTCTGCCCCTGGTACCACAAAGGGGGACATTTCTGCCCCCCATCCCTGGTGCCTAGTGCTGTAGGGGATATTTCTGTCCCCCTATCCCTGGTGCCTAATAGGGAAGACACTTCTTCTCCCCGATCATTCACATCGTGGTTCGGAGACATTTCTGCTCCCCAATTCCTGTTGGCTATTGGTGATGATACTTTTGGCCCCTGATCCCTGGTGGTTCATGCTGGGGGGACAATTCTGCCCCCCCCCCCGATCTCTGGTATTAATAGGGGGACATTTCTGCCCCCGTTTCTCGTACCTAACAGAGGGAGATTTCTGCTCCCTCATCTCTGGTGCCTTAGTGGTTGGAGGGACATTTCTGTCCCGCGATCCCTTGTGCCTAATGGTAGGGGGGGAATTTCTGCCCCGATTCCTGCTGTCTAATTGGGGAAAACATCTGCCCCCCGATTCCTGAGGCCTAATGGGGGGACATTTCAGTCCCTATTCCTCGTGCCTAATAGGGGGGATATATCTGCCCCCTTATTCCTGGTGCCTATTGGTTGGATGGACATTTCTGCTACCATCCCTGCTGCAGTTGTGGGGGGGGGTTACATTTCTGCCCCTGATGTCTGGTGCCTAGTGGTGTGGGGGATATTTCTGCCCCCAATTCCTGGTACTTATTGGGGCGCTATTTCTGCCCCCTGTTGCTCGTACCACATAGAGGTACATTACTGCTCCCTGATCCATGGTGCCTAGTGGGTGGGGGGAGGGACATTTCTGCCCCCCCCGTCTTCTGGTACGTAATGGGTGTACGTTTATGCCCCCAGATCACTGGTGCCTAGTGGTCGGGGGACATTTTTGTCCCCCATCCCTGGTGCCTAGTGGGGAGGACATTTCGGCTTTCCGATCCTGATGCCTAGTGGTAGGAGGGACATTTCTGGTGCCCATAAGGGGGGACATTTCTGCCCCCTGATCTCATACCTCGTGGTGAGGAGTATATTTCTGCCTCCCCCTTACCTGTGCCTAATGGGGGACATTTTTGCTCCCTGATTCCTGGTGCCAAAAAGGAGAAACATTTCTTGGCCCTGATCCCTGGTGCTTCATGTTAGGGGGGACATTTTTTCCCACAGTCTATGATGCCTAGTGGGGTGGGACATTTCTGCCCCCCGATTCCTTGTGCCTAATTTGGGGACATTACTGCTCCCCAATTTCTTATACCTATTGGGGTGATATTTCTGCTTCCCAATCCGTGGTATATATTGGTCTGGTGGACATTTTTGCCCCTGATTCTGGTTACATATGGGGGACATTTTTGTCCCCCCGCTCTCTGGTGCCTACCGCTGGGGGTACATTTCTACCTCCAGATTCCTGGTGCCTAATGGGGGGAACATTTCTGCCCTCCGATCCCTTGTAACTAAAAGGGGAGACATTTCTGCCCCTTGATTTCTCATACTTCATGGTGGGGAGAACATTTCTGCCCTCTGATTCAGGTGCCTAATGGGGGGATATTTCTGCCCTCTGATCCCTGGTGCCTAGTGCTGTGGGTGACATTTCTGCACCCTGATCCCTGGTGCTTAATAGGAGGGACATTTCTGCCCAACGATCTTTTGTGCCTCCTGGTCGGAGAGATACTTCTCTTGCTCGATTCCTGGTGCCTAATGTGGAAACATTTCTGCTCCCAGATTCCTGGTGCCAAAAAGGAGGGACATTTCTGGCCCCTGATCCCTGGTGTTTCATACTCGGGGGGGGGGGGACATTTCTGTTCCCTGATCACTGATACCTAATTGGGGGACATTTATGGCCCCCATTTCTCATAACTAATAGAGGGAGGTTTCTGCTCCCTTATTCCTGATTCCTTGTGGTTGGGGGGGACATTTTTGCCCCTGATCCCTGGTGCCTGCTTGTGGTTGGAATATTTCTTCTCCCTGATTCCTGGTGCCTAATGGCGGGGACACATCAGCCCCCCACTTCCTGGTGCCTAAAAGGGGGACATTTTTATCCCGATTCCTGGTACCTAATAAGGGGGACACACCTGCTCCCCGATTAATGGTGGCACTGGCGGGGAGGGAAATGTATGCCCTCCTATCCTGGGTGCCTAGTTGTGGGGGGGGCATTTCTGCCCCTCATTCCTGGTGCCTAAAAGTGGAACATATCTGCCCCCTGATTCCTGCTTCCTAATAAGCGGGATATATCTCCCCCCTGATTCCTGGTGCCTTGTGGTTGGGGGAACATTTCTGCCCCCCCCCCCCCCCGATCTCTGGTGCCTAGTGGTTGTAGGGACATTTCTGCCTAGTTGTGGGGGGGACATTTCTGCCACTTGATCCCTGGTGCCTAGTGGCGTGGGGGACATTTTTGCCTGCCAATACCTGATTCATAATGGGGGAAATTTCTGCCCCTCCGTCCCTGGTGCCTACTGGTGGGAGAACATTTCTGCCCACGATCCCTGGTGCCTAATGGGGGGGACATTTCTCCCCACCCAATTCCTGTTGCCTAATGGGGGTGACATTTCTGCTCCCAATCCCGGGTGCCTATTGATTGGTGGGACATTTCTGCTCCCTGCTCCCTGCTGTTTGGTTATGCGGGGACATTTCTGCCTCCGGTTCCTGTTATTTAATGGGGGGGGGGCATTTCTTCCCAGTGATCCATGGTACCTACTGCTGGGGGAGGTGTTTCTCCCCCTGATCCCTGGTGCCTAATGTGGGGACAATTCTGAAACCCAGATCCCTGGTGCCTACTGGTGAGGGGACATTTATGCCCTCAATCCCTGGTGCCTAGTGGTGCGAGGGACATTTCTGCCCATTGATTCCGATTCCTAATGGGTGGGAAATTTCTTCCTCCTGATCCCTGGTGCCTAATAGGGGGGACATTTCTGACCCCCCTCTGATTGATGGTGCCAAGTGGTGGTAGAGACATTTCTGCCACCAGTTCCTAGTGCCAAGACGTGGGAGGAACATTTCTGCCCCTTGATACCTGGTGCCTAATGGTGGTGAAAACATTTCTACCCTCTGATTCTTGGTGCCTTAATGCGGGGGACATTTCTACCCCATGATCCCTCGTGCCTAGTGGTTGGGGGACATTTCTGCCCCGATTCCTGGTGTCTAGTCATCTGAGGAACATTTCTGACCCGATTTCTGGTGCCTATTGGGAGAGTTCTGCCCCCTGCCTCATGTGACTAGTGTTGGGGGAACATTTCTGCTCCCCAAATTTTTGGTGCCTAGTGGTGGGGGGATATTTTTGCCACAATATTCATGGTGCCTAATATGGGGGACAGTTCTGGTCCCTATATCTGGTTGCCTAGTGGTAGGTCTGACATGTTTGTCCCCCCAATTATGATGCGTAATGAGGGACAATTCTGCCCCCTGCTCCCTGGTGCCTACTGGTGGGGGGACATTTCTGGCCCCCAATATCTGGTGCCTAATTGTTGGGGGGACATTTCTACCCTCCGATCCCTGGTGCCTTCTGGTGTTGTGGACATTTCTTCCCCCCATCCTGGTGCCTAATGTAAGTGGGGGTGGGATTTCTGCCCCCAAAATTCTTCGTGCATATTGCGGGGACGTTTCTTTCCTGCCACCCATTCACTGGTGCCTAATGGATGGTACATTTTTGACCCCAAATCCTCATATCCTTGGGGGAGGCATGTCTGCCACAAATCCCTCTTGTCTAGTGGTACAGGAAACATTACTGCCCCCCGATCTCTGGCACCTAGTTATGTGGCAGACATTTGTGCCCCATGATTCTTTTTGCCTAATACGGAGGACATTACTGCCCCACGATACCTATTGCCTTGTCCTGGGGGTACAATACTGCCTCTGATTTTTGGTGTCTAATGGGAAGAATATTTCTGTCCACCTTATCCCTGTTGCCTCATGCTGAGGATCAACGTTCTGCCCCCTGATTCCTTTGTGACTAATGGGGGGGGACATTTCTGCTCCCTGATACCTGGTACCTAGTTTGTGGGATATTTCTGCCTCGGATACCTGGTGTCTAATGATTGGGGAAACATTTGGGGCTCTGGTTTTTTGTGCCTAATGGGGGGACATTTCTTCCCCGTTTCTTGGTGTCTACTATTTGTGAGGACATTTCTGACCCCAATCCTGGTATCTAATATGGAGTACATTTCTACACCCTATCACTTGTGCCTAGTGAGGGGGACATTTCTGCCCCCTGATCCCTTTTGCCTTGTGGTGGGGAAGACATTTATGGCTTCCAATTCCTAGTCCCTGTTGGGGGGCTTTTCTGCCCCTATATACCTGGTGTCTATTTGTGGGGGAGGAACATTTCTGCCCCCCATTCCTAGTGCCTAATTATTGGGGGACATTTCCCCCCAATTCCAAATGCCTAACGGGGTGACATTTCTGCCCCCCAATCCTTGGTGCCTAAGGGGGGTATTTGTACCCATGATACCTGGTGCCTAGTCTAGGAGGAATTTGTTCCTCTAATACCTGGTGCCTAGTGGTGGGGGGAGACATTCCTTTCCCCTTGGTCCTTGGTACCTAGTGGTGTGGGGCATTTCTGTCCTCATGACCCCTTGTCTTCAGGTCGGGGCCATTTCTGTTCCTTACATCCCTGCTCCCTATTGGGGGATATTTCTCTCCCCTTGATACTTGATGCCTAGTTGTTGTGGCAAATCTGACCCCCACATCTCTGTTCTAAGTGTTGGGGGACATTTATGCCTCCTGATCCCCTTTGTCTTGTTGTGGTTGACCTTTCTGCCCCCCTGATCTCGTATTTTCAGGTGGGGGCCTTGTCTTCTCCCAACATACCTGATTCCTTGTTGTTGGTGGCAGGTGAGAGTGGCAAGAGGAGGGTGGAAGGAAGAGCAAGGAAGGAGGAGGATGAAATGAGGAAGGCAGGAAATAGGGGGGTGGGAAGGACAGCATTGGGGCTAGATGAATTGGATTTGGAGAGGAGAGTGTCCATCAGACAGCAGAAAAAAGATAACAGTGGGGAATAAGGTTCTAGCCGAACCTTTGCTGAAGCTCTGAACGTGGAGGCTGAGTCTGCAGCCTGGATCCAAGGTCTGCGGCCTCTTGTTCCACACACACAGGCACAGGAGAGTCTGTCTTGATCTTCACGTACTTCATGGTCCCTGTCACCTGTGTCTTGACCATGGGCTCCAGTCCCACACTCCTCTACACTCCACCAGCTCATCCTCCATCGCTTCCTCCTTGATGACAATGTCAAGTTCCACTCTCCTAATCCCTGAGAAGGTCTTCCTTCCTCTTTTTTCTTCCTTGATGACAATGTCAAAATGCATTTTCCAGTTCCCCAAAATGTCTTTGAATTTTTTTCTTTTTGCTTTTGGGGTCACATCCGGTGATGCTCAAGGGTTATTCCTGGCTTTGCACTCGGGAATCACTGCTGTAGGTGCTCAGGGAAGAATATGAGATGTTGAGAATTGAACCTGGGTCGACCGCGTGCAAGACAAATGCCCTACCCTCTGTGCTACTGCTCCAGCCTGAAGGTCTTCCACTTTTATCTTCCTGATAAAAATGTAATGTTCCACTCTCCTTATCCCCAAAAAGGTCTTCAACATTTTTTTTCTTTTTAGGCAAATTCCTTACCTGCTGTGCTATCTCTCGAGCCTTGAAGGTCTTCCAGTTTTTTCTTCCTTGACGATGGTGTCAAGATCCACTCTCCTTATTCCCCCGAAGGTCTTATGCTTTTTTTTTTTTGCTTTTTGGCTCACATCTGGGGATACTCTGGCGTGATTCCTGGCTTTTCATTCAGAAATCATCTGGGTTATGCTCAGTGAACCATATAGGATGCTGGGAATCACACCTTGGTCTGCCGCGTGCAGGGCAAATACACTACCCACTGTGCTATCGCTCCAGCTCGAAAGTTCTTTCACTTTTTTTTCCTTGACAAAAATGTCAAGTTCCACTCTCCTTATCCCCCAGAATGTCTTTCTTTTTTTTCCCCTCCCTTTTTGGATCACATCTGGCGATGCTTACTGGTTATTCCTGGCTTGCACTCAGGAATCACTCCTGGCAGTGCTCAGGGGTCATATGGGATGCTGGGAATCGAACCGAGTCAGCTGAGCGTAAGGCAAATGCCCTAACTGCTGTGCTATCTCTCCAGTCCTTAAGATCTTCCACTTTTTTCTTCCTTGATGACAATGTCAGGTTCCACTGTCTTAATGCCCCAGAGGTCTTCAGCTATTTTTTTTTCTTTTTGGGTCACATCTGGGAATACTCACTGGTTATTCCTGGCTTTTCACTCAGAAATCTCTCTTGGTAGTGCTCAGGGGACCATATGAGATGCCGGGAATCGAACCTGGGTCAGCTGAGTGCAAGGTTCATGTCCTACCCGCTGTGCTATTGCCCCAGCCCCTAGGTCTGCCAGTATTTTCTTTCTTGATGACAATGTCAAGTTCACTCTCCTAATATCCCCGAAGATCTTCTTTTTTTTTTTTTTGCTTTTTTTTGCCTCATTTGGTGATTTTCAGTGATTATTCTTGGCTTCACACTCAAGAATAACTCATAGCTGTCATCAGTGGATGATATGGGATACTGGGAATCAAAGTTGGTTCTGCTACATGCAAGGCAATTGCCCCACACACTGTGCTATCACTCCAGCCTCCAGCCCCGAAGGTCTTGCACTTTTTCTTCCTTGATGACAAAGTCAGGTTCCACTCTCCTTATCCCCCAGAAGGTCTTCCTTCCCCCCCTCCCCCATTTGGATCACATGTGGCGATGCTTACTGGTTATTCCTGGCTTTGTACTCAGGAATCACTCCTGGCAGTGCTCAGGGGGTCATATGGGATGCTGGGAATTGAATCGATTCAGCTGACTGTAAGGCAAATGCCCTACCTGCTGACTGCCAGCCCCTAAGTCTTCCACTATTTTCTTCCTTGATGACAATGTCAAGTTCCACTCTCCTAAAACCCCAGAAAGTCTTCAAATTTTTTTTTTTTTTTAGTTTTCGGATCACATCTGGGAATGCTCAGGAGTTATTCCTGGCTTTGCACTCAGAAATCACTCCTCGAAGTGCTCAGGGCACCGTATGATATGCTGGGAATTGAACGTGGGTTGGCCCAGTGCAAGGGAAAGACCCTACCCTCTGTGCTATTGCTTCAGCTCCGAAGTTCTTGCACTTTTTTCTTCCTTGATGACAATGTCAAGTTCCACTCTCCTAATCCCCCAGGTCTTCAACTTTTTTTTGTTTTTGTTTTTGTTTTTACTTTTTGGATCACATCTGGGAATGCTCAGGGGTTATTCCTGGCTTTGCACTCAGAAATCACTCCTCGAAGTGCTCAGGGGGCCATATGATATGCTGGGAATTGAACGTGGGTCAGCCCCATACAAGGCAAATGCCCTACCCTCTGTGCTGTGCTATCGCTCCAGCCTGGAAGTTCTTTCACTTTTTTCTTCCTTGACGACAATGTCAAATTCCACTCTCCTTATGCCCCAGAAGATCTTCCATATATACATATATATATTTATATATATATATATATATATATATATATCACTTGATCACTTGATACCCCGTTACACAACGATTTACTCGAGCAGGTGCCAGTAACGTCTCCATTCGTCCATGTTGCGTGCTAGTGTAGCCCAATGGCATCTGCTCCTTCTAGGAATATGCAGAGCCTCAAACCGATCATTCAGGATCTTGATGAAGAAGTCTGACCATCTTGTATGTGGGCATCAACGCGATCTTTTGACGTCCCGTGGAATCCAGTCAGTAATGGCCCTAGTCCAGTGGTCATCTGTTAACCTCATTACATGTCCAGCACATCTGATTTTTGATGCCTTGGCAAATGAGACAGCGTCCCTGATTCTTGAGCGTTGACAGAGATAGGAAATCCAGATTCTATCTCTTATCTGAGTGAATCGTGATACTCCAAGCATAGCTCTTTTGATTCCTCTTTGAGAGACCCGAATAGCGTTCTTACTGGTTATTCCTGGCTTTGTACTCAGGAATCACTCCTGGCAGTGCTCAGGGGGTCATATGGGATGCTGGGAATTGAATCGATTCAGCTGACTGTAAGGCAAATGCCCTACCTGCTGACTGATATATTCATTTTTGGGTCACATCTGGCGATGCTCACTGATTATTCCTGGATTTGCACCCAGAAATAATTCCTGGCTATGCTCAGGGGTGAATATGGGATGCTGGGAATTGAACTTAAGTCATCTGAGCACAAGAAAAATGCCCTACCCGCTGTGGTATTGGTCCAGCATGGAAGGTCTTTTATTTTTAATCTTCCTTGATGACAATGTCAAGTTCTACTCTCCTAATCCCCCAGAAGGTCTTCACTTTTTTTTTTGCTTTTTGGCCACATTCGGTGATTTTCAGGGATTACTCCTGGCTTCACACTCAAGAATCACTCATGGCTGTCATCAGTGGACGATATGGGATACTGGGAATCGAAGGTGCGTTGGCCGCATGCAAGGCAAATGCCCCACATACTGTGCTATCACTCCAGCCCCCAGCCCCAAAGGTCTTACACTTTTTCTTCCTTGATGACAGTCAAGTTCCACTCTCCTTATCCCCCAGAAGGTCTTCACCCTTTTTTTTTCTTTTTGGGTCACATCTGGGAATACTCACTGGTTATTCCTGGCTTTGCACTCAGAAATCTCTCTTGGCAGTGCTCAGGGGACTATATGGGATGCTGGGAACCGAACCTGGGTCAGTTGAGTGCAAGGCGCATGTCCTACCTGCTGTGCTATCTCTCCAGTCCTTAAGATCTTCCACTATTTTCTTCCTTGATGACAATGTCAAGTTCCACTCTCCTAATCCCCCAGAAGATCTTTTTTTTTAAACTTTTTAGTTACCTCTGGGAATGCTCAGGGGTTATTCCTGGCTTTGCACTCAGAAATGACTCCTGCTGGTGCTCAGTGGGCATATGATATGCTGAGAATTAAACGTGGGTTCGCCCCGTGCAAGCCAAATGCACTAGCCTCTGTGCTATTGCTCCATTCCGAAGTTCTTCCACTTTTTTCTCCCTTGACCACAATGTCAAGTTCCACTCTCGTAATCCCCCATAGGACTTCAACATTTTTGGGGGGCGGGGCATAGCTGGGGAAGGTCAGGGGTTATTCCTGGCCCTGCACTCAGAATTCACTCTTGGCATTACTCAGGGGTTCATTCATACGGTTCATTCATATATTCATACGGTATGTTGGGAATTCTACCTGGGTCAGTTGAATGCAAGGCAGACGTCCTACCCGCTGTGCTCTCACTCCAACCCCGGAGGTTTTCCACTCTTTTTTCCCTTGACCACAATGTCAATTTCCACTCTCCTAATCCCCCAAAAGTCTTCAACTTTTTTTGGGGGGGTCACACCTGGGGATGCTCAGGGGTTATTCCTGGCTTTGCAGTCAGAAATCACTCAGAGCGGTGCTTAGGGGACCATAAGGTATGCTGGGAATCGAACGTGGTTTGGCAGCGTACAAGGCAAATGCCCTACTCGCTGCTGTCACTCCAGTCCCAAAAGTCTTCTACTTGTTTCTTCCTTGACGACAATGTCAAGTTGCACTCTTTCTTTATCCCCCAGAAGGTCGTCCTTGTTTTTTTTGTTTTGTTTTGTTTTGTTTTGTTTTTTTGCTTTCTTGGTTCACATCTGTTGGTGTTCACTGGTTATTCCTGGTTTTGTACTCAGGAATCACTCCTGGAGGTGCTCAGGGTTCCATATAGTATGCTGGGAAATGAACGTGGTCAGCTGTGTGCAAGCCAAATTCCCTACTTGCTGTGCTATTGCTCCAGCTCTGAAGTTCTTCCACTTTTTCTTCCTTGATGACAATGTCAAGTTCCACTCTCCTTATCTCCCAGAAGATCGTCCTTGTTTTTTTTTTTTTTTTTTTTGCTTTTTGCTTTTTGGGTGATCTTGCGATGCTCACTGGTTATTCCTGGGTTTGTACTCAGAAATCACTCCTGGTGGTGCTCAGGGTTCCATATAGTATGCTGGGAATCAAATGTGGTGGGCCTCGTTCAAGCCAAATGCTATACCCATTGTGCATACCCGTTGTGCTATTGCTCCAGCTCTGAAGTTCTTCCACTTTTTTCTTCCTTGAACACAATGTCAAGATCCACTGTCCTAATCCTGCAGAAGGTCTTCCGATTTGGGGGGGGGTCACATCTGGGGATGCTCAGGGGTTTATTCCTGGCTTTGCAGTCAGAAGTCACTCAGGGCGGTGCTCTGGGCACCACCAGGTATGCTGGAAATCGAACATGGTTTGGCCACATGCAAGGCAAATGCCCTACTTGCTGCTATCACTCCAGTCCTGAAAGTCTTCTACTTTTTTCTTCCTTGACGACAATGTCAAGTTCCACTCTCCTTATTCCCCAGAAGGTTGCTCTTTTTCTTTTCTTTTTTTTTTCTCTTTAGGTCACATCTGGCGATGCTCACTGGTTATTCCTGGCTTTGTACTCTGGAATCACTCCTGGCGGTGCTCAGGGTTCCATATGGTATGCTGGGAATCGAACGTGGTTTTGCACTCAGGAATCACTCCTGGTGGTGCTCAGGGGTTGATACAGAAAGCTGGGAATCAAAAGTGGGTCAGCCGTGTACAAGGCAAATGCCCTACCCTCTGTGCTATCGCTCCAGCCCAGAAGGTCTTCCACTTTTTTCTTCCTTAAGGACAATGTCAAGGTCCACTCTCCGAATCCCCCAGATCGTCTGCACTCTTCCTCCTTGACCACGATGTCGAGTTCCACACTCCTCTCTCACTCCGGCGCCTTCCTCACCGCCTCCTCCTTGATCCTTCAGCTGCACACTTCACCTGGTTGCACAGTTCCACCCTTTTCACTTCTGTCAGCCTCCTTTGACACTGGGTTGCCTGTGAGGGAGCCAGAGTGTCTCAGACAATGGAGGTGGGTGGAGAGGTCCGGGACAGGGCCCCCGTTTCCGCCTCCCCAATTGCATACCTCCTGCCCCCCAAAGGGTCTTCTTCTTCAAGCCACTTACCCTTTCCAGGGCCCCATGCAAGTGCAGCAGGTCCTAGAGCTGCTGTTTCTCCTTCTGAGTCTGACTGAGCAGCCCCTAGAGGTGAAGGCAAGAGGTGAGAATCAGGGAGGGAGCCAGTTGCTGCCTTCCTGTCCTGGCAGCCCTGTCCCCTCTCTCACTTGGGTGGCCCTCAGCTGGGCCTCCTGTGTGGATTGCGCCAGCTGCACCTGGTCCATGAACTGCTTCTGCTGCAGCAGCTGTGGGTGCAGCGGCTCCACCTTGGAGCCCAGGTGACGGAGGGCCTCCAGGGGCTGTTGTGTCATAGTTGTGTGCTGTTTGAAGAAGCAGGAGAAACGTCCCAGTGAGGCCACAGCCCTCACCATCTCATTCTGCAGTTGCATCTTTGAGTAGGTCAGAGCTGTGAGGATAGGTGGTGGGCTAACCAGAGCCGAGTGATGAGGTACAGGGCTCAGACCCTCACTCCCTGGCCCATGGCAGGGAGCACCTGGGGCGACCTGTCCCCTACAAGGCCTCCACTGGGTGTCTCTCCCAGGACCTAACCATGGGGCCTCTCCCTGTTTTATCCCCTTAATCCTACGCTGCAGCCTCCACCTCTCTGTTCCCACTGCATCTCCTCAGAGGGTGGTGTCCTAGCCTGCCCTTCCATAACCCAAGGCCAGCTCTTGGCCTCACAGTGAGTCTCACCAGCCTATTCCCCAGTCAGGAAAGTCAAGGCCCAGAGGGCTGAAACATCTCTCCCCCGCTCTCCGAGAAAGGCCTAAGCCGGAGCGGAGCCGCCGGCCAGGAGATCCCTGCACAGGCTCAGGAAAGTCTGGTTGCTCGGCCAGCAGCCAGCTGCGCCTGGTCTCCCAGCGTGGGGACAGGTCGCGCGGGAATGTTGCCCAAATCCCTTTCCCCTCTTTGTGAGACACAGCTCTAGACTAACCTGGCTCAGACCAACCCCTGGGGCCCTCACACCCAATCCATTCTGCGCTCACTGGCATCTACAGTTGTTCTCTTAACTCACCCGTTCTTCCTGGAACTTCCTGGCCTCCAGCTTTAGTTGTTCTGTCATGTGGTGACATCCAGGTGGCTGTAACAAGGGCACCCAGGGGCAGGTGCCCCTGAGAGGAAGCCGACAGTCCAGCCACGTGGATCTTCAGCCCCACCCTAACTTCATGGTCCTCAGCCCCTGACCTTGGGGCTCCTCCTGCTCATCTCGGGGGGCTGCTCATTTCTCACGGCTTCAGCTGCTCCAGGCCCCTGACAAAGTCGCTTCTTCCCTGGTTTGGACTCACTTGAGTCCTCCTGGCAGAGCTGGAAAGGGACAGGACATAAATGACGGTTCCATGTTTGGGGCCCTTGAGCTCTCTGAATTTCCATGCCCAGAATATTCTGGTTGACCCTGATACCCACCTGCTGTCCACAGAGGAGGACACTGAGGAGCAGGACTGTGAGACTCTCCAGCTCAGCTCCCGCCCATCTCTCAATACCACAAGTCCCCTTCACAAGGCCCCCGCCCTGGGCATCTAGGCCACCCCTTCCCACCATCCCCATCCCCACATGTCACGGGCTTGAACCCCTGATCCCATTCCCCCGAGACCCCAGTCACTCACCCAGACAAGTGTGTCCTGCTATGTGGTCTTCTGAATGTTTTAATATATTTGATGTTTTAGAATTCGTCTTTCAGTTCCTTTCTCTGTCCAAAACATGAGGGAGGGGGCGTGTTGGCAATGGACAGGCCAGGGGTCTCTGCACCCAGGGATCCTGCCTTGAACCCCGGCACCTCAGAGGCAGCTCCTGAGCACTGTGTTGGATTTTCCTCCCCTGCTGAGCTCCCACCCACATTGTTTCCTGAGCTGGGACGACCAGTGTCCAGGCCCCTGGGTCTTTCCTGTGGCAGGAAGAGGGGACAGGTCCTGGAGAGGGGGCGTCTGGGGAGGTCCCCATCCCAGACTGCTGGGGAGAACCTGGTAGCCAAGGCTACTGGGGACGGGACTGCTGCAGACCTGGGCTGGAAATGGGCCGGGGTCTTCATCCTTGGCCTCTGGGCCTCACGCTCTTACCACTGCGGGGCCGTCGCAGGACCGTGGGCTGCCGGGGAAAAGCCACCCCAGCACTCTGACCCTCTGTCGGGCTCTGCCCATTTCCAGCTATCTCCTAGGGAAAAGTAAATGTGGGTCAGGGGCTTGGGGCCTCTTCTAGCTTAAGGGTCTCTGCCAGAGGGTGCCCTCAACTGTTAGGGCGGGGCTCGTGGGCATGGCCTCGGATCTGCAACCCCATTGGCCGGCGAGAATTCCAGCGCTCCCAGGGGCCCCGCCCCCACCCAGAGGGAAGCTGACCTCACAAGGAAGGCTGCACCAGCCTCTGTCCCTTGGGCACTGCCCCTACCCATGATGGAGGCTTGGAACTATGTGGCCCCAGGGTGGGCCGAGAACGTATTCCGAGGGAAGCGCGTCTGTCCAGGCACTGACCCTTTCAGTCTCCCCATAGCTCAGTCCAGGACTTTCTCATTCCCAAATCATGCCCCCAGTTTCCCAGGCTTGTCCTGCAGCCGCTGGGAGTCGCCTCTGAGCTCCCCCAGGTTGGGCCTGGCTGCTGGTGTCAGAGTCCAGAGCGCCCGGCTTAGGGGGTGTCCAGGCCGCTGTCCACAGCGCCCCTCGCTCACCCTGCCTCTCTCTCTTTTTTTTTCCCCTTGGGTAACAGCTGGCAATGCACAGGGGTTACTCCTGGCTCATGCACGCTCTGTCCTTCTCTGTCCTATCTCTGTCCTTCTCTCTCTGCTCCCTCCCAGCCTGGCAGAAATCTGTGAGGCCTTTGAGACCCTGGCCTGGTCACCCTCTGACCTGAGTTCCCTCTATGGCATAGAGACTTCCCCTTCAGAGCCCAGGGAGGGCTCTTCCATGACCCCCTCCCCCCAAAAGCGCCTTCCCAGCCCCTGCTCCCACCCCTCCCTCTGAGACTCAGTCCATCCTTGCTGGCCTTGGCTTTGGGAAGGTGTATGCTTCTCTCGTGTGGCTCCCGGCCTGTTCTGGAAATCCTCTCAGTACACATACGTACCTATGGCCTCTAGCCTGGCCATGTGCCCTCAGGAAGTCCTGCGGCCTGACCACAAGAGATCCCAACTCCCACATCGCCCCCTGCCCGCTATGACCCTTGCTGAGTGCCCCTGTCCTCCCTGCCCCGCACACAGCCAGGCCCAGTGCTCTGAGCCGCCTCCTATGCCCTGACTGCTCTCCCTCCTGGGACCACTGGGCTGAGAGTGAAATCCATCTCTGAGTGGTGGGGAAAAGGGTGACTGTGGGCTTGTGCTGTCTGCGGAGCTTGTGTGCAGTGAAGGGTCCTACACTGGGGTGCAGGGCTCTGGGAAGAGAAGGTCCATGCGGTCCTAGAGAGGCTTGCAGAATCCCTGTCTGTGGGGCACGAGGATTGAGTTTTCCCCCAACAAACTTGGCTTTGGAGGTAGTTAAGAGATGAGGGAAGGAATTTCCTTTGGCCACCAGCATGTTGGGGACCTTAGGAAATCAGGCTCCTGTGTCCCTTCTCCTCTGTCACAGGCCAAGGACAGGTCAGATAGGGACCATTTGGCTGTGGCTGCTCTGTCCAAGCGAACCCCTAAATTGAAAGTCTGACTCTGTTCCTAAAATGGAGAATGGGGGGTGGTCCATCTGGAGCCCAGCTGGAGCTTTAGTCTGGTAGGTGAGGCTCTGGTTCTGCACCTGGATGACCTAGGTTTGAGCACCCCATATGGCCCTCTGAGCATTTCAGGAGTGATCGCTCAGCACAGAGCTGGGAGAAAGCCCTGCTCACCACCTGGTGTAACTCCAAAGCAAAACAAACTAACCCAAGAAAAAAAACAAAAATAAAAAAAACACCACCAGCTGCTGACCATATCTGGACTTGAGAATTTTGCTTTCAACTGAGAGGGAAAGGGCATTTGCAGGGTTGAGTATGGAGGGCAGTTTTAGCGACAGTTAAGGATGAGAGGTTACCAGGCCAACAGATAATGACCAGCACACTTGTTTTATTTTCATTTCACAATCCAGCTGGTCACTCAGGCCTCCCCGGTGTCTCCATAAGCCAAGGCCTGGCTGCCCAGTGCTGAGACAAAGGCAGGACAACCTTGGGAGAGGGGGGTGGAGGATTCCTTGCCAGACTCCCAGCCTCTCAGCAGGGGGGGAGGGGTGTCTTTTTCTCTCCTTCTTCCATCTTGGTCTTCACCTCCGGGGTTACAGGCTGTTCTTAGCATTTCTTTTAGTTTATTCAAATGTCCCTTTGGTGGATAGGAGTCAGGATTTCATCCATGGCATCTGGGACTTTTGAAAAATCACTTTATTGCTAACTAAAGAACAGGTGTACCAGTGGGGTTTAAAGATTAGTTGGACATGCGCGCCCAGACGAACCTGGGAAAGACTTTCTGGATTTCAGTTGCCATTAAGGTACCTGAAGAGGGTAAGAAATTATTTTGCCCTTCTGTTTATACTTAAAAACGTTTTTTTTTATTGAATCACCATGAGATACAGCTACAGATTTACAAACTTTCTTGATTACGTTCAGTCATACAATGATCAAGTACCCATCCCTCCACTAGTGCCCATTCTCCACAACCAATGTTCCCAGTATCCCTCCCTGTTTATACTTGTTGAAAGAAGTATTGAGTTTCTGTTATATACTAGAGAATCAGTCTTTAGGAGATCTTCTTCATAGATAAAGGAAAATATTAAGAGATGTCAGACAGCCCAGGAGTAGAAACACAAAATTTCCTGGATCTATGTGTAAAGTTGCCTGGCACCACTAGATGTAGTATGACATTAGGAAAATGACCTCCAGGCAGGAGTCCCCTGGAGATCTCTGAAGCCAGAGTGCACAGCCAGAGACTTCTTAGAATAGACAGAGAAAAACCCATTTATGTACTTGCAAATGTGATCCAGTTTGTTTGGAGAGAGGGGATGTTTTGGGACCACACCCAGTGCTGTTCAGGGCCTGCTCCTGGCTCTGCACTCGGGGACCACTCCTGGCGGAACTCAGGGAACCACGTGAGATTCTGAGGAATAGTAGTGGGGTCTACGGCATGCAAGGCAGACTCTTTTTTTTTTTTATTGAATCACTGTGAGATAGTTACAAGCTTTCATGGTTGGGTTCCAATCACACAATGATCAAACACCCATCCGCCCCTCTCTATCCCCAGGTGATGGCAGTTTAAAGACTCCAGGGGACTGACGGAGGGGATATGTCTGTTAGTGTGAGGACAGCTTCAGGTTAAGCCCCAGTGTGCAGTTGGTGCTCAGTGGGCCCTGGACAAACCAGCGAATCAGTCTTTGAACAATTTAGATGGTCAATGAAAGAATCATTCCAAGAATATGGAACGTTCTGGAACATGACAAAAGGCCTGGGATTAGGGGAAGTTGGTAGTTTTGGATGACCTGGACAAGGTATCCATGGAGAAGAGTCACTGGGAAAGAGTATCTGAAATGGCACAAGCCTGAAGAACCCCTGAGAGCCCTGTTCTTGCTTTCTGCCTGTAGTTTGCTCTGACCTCATCTGGCCTCTGTTAAAAATCAAGAGAGGGTATCAACCTGTAAATTTGGATTTTTTACCCCCCTCTTGAGTATATTACTTCTAAGGATGGATTTATATTAGAAGGGATCTCCAAATATAATTTATTCTTCTCTGCCTCTCATTCACCGGTCTAATTGTTTATTCATTTATTCTGCACACATACATAGACACACAGAGACCCATAGTCACACCACACCTGGTAATGTTCAGGGATTATTTCAGGCTGCATTCTCAGAGATCACTCCTGCTGAGCTTGGGGCATCATCTCGGGTGCCAGATATCAAACCCAGGTCAGCTTGAATCCAGGCAAGCCTGCTCTGCTGTCTCTCTGGCCCCTGTGCTACCAAGACTAATAGAGTTTATATGTGCCATGGTTGAGGCTGAGTGACACTGACCTTTTCCTCTCCAGGTCTCTTTGAGTTCTGTTAACCACTAAGTTGAAGGAGCAAGAGCGTCTAGATCTTTCTCTTTGCTGTGTTCTTTCTGCTCCTGCCTGGCACAGGCCTCTGTTGCCTTTTTCCTGACCCACTGAGCTACGCCAGATTTCCCTGCCACCCCCATTCTCCTGTGGGACCCACATGCTGACCTACTGTGCTCTTTCTTGAGCAGCTGTGGAGATAGCCCAGGGGCACCTGCCAGGCAATTTGCATCCCAGGCCTCAGGGCCCCTTGAGCACCCCTGGGATTGCCTTGGTGGCCTAAACAGCATTGTCTGATCAGCTGGACATTGAACTACCTAGCCCGCTATCACAGGCAGTGGTCCAGGGTCCCTGAACCCTGCTTGGGAGACCCCAAAACCACCAAACAGGGCACTTGCCCCACCCTCCGGATCAGAGCCAGCCTCCCTCGTTTCATGTTCCCCGGCTGAGTCCTGCTGACTCATTCCCTACCCCTCTTGCTCTATGCACAAGAGGGATAATTTTTGCAGTGCTTGGTTGGAAGCTGTCCCAGGGAAAATGGACACAACTTGAGATGGTCAGAGCCTGTGAGTATTAAGCCCAACATTTCTGTGGGTAAGGCTACTAACTTTATTTCTTTTCTTTTTTTTTTTTTGTCTATAAATACCACTATGAGAAGTTTAATAAAGACCTGGAGTTCAGACTCATAGTATAAATACTTTTTTTTTTCTTTTTGGTTCGCACCTCCTGATGCCCAGGAATTACTCCTGGCGGTGCTGAGGGCACCATATGAGATGCTGGGAATCGAACCCGGTCGGCTGGTTGCAAGGCAGTTGACTCTACCTGCTGTGCTATCGCTCCAGCCCCTCAGGCGCCTGTGTCCCCATTTTAGGGCCCTTTTTGCCCTGAGCTAGAGGCTGTCCCTGTTGCTGTTTCTCCAGACATTTCCCTACCTGAGTGCAGGAAGGGGGCGGGACAAGTCTCCCTTGGCCTCTGAAGATCATTCTGGCCTACCCAGGCTAGCACTGTGGGCTGCTGTGTGGAAATCAGCATGTGACCACCCAGATTCTCTCCCTGGCCTCCTACTCCTGACGTTAGTTGGAGGCAGGGCTGTGGGCCCAGGGCGGCAGGAGACTCGCCCGGAGTTTGCCCCCACTCCCACCACCTTCTCTTCTCTCCCTACCCCACCGGGAGCAACAGCTTTGAGTGCTCGGCTGGAGTGGCCCTCTTCGAGGAGGGGGCTTGTCCTCTGGGTGCTGAGCCAGGCCTGGTGAAAGAGTGAGGTGTGCAGTGTTCGTCCTTCTGGAAGGAGCTGCAACCTCAACACAGGCCTCGGGCAGAGCTCCGCTGCTCAGGCTCACTGGGCTTAGGTATTAGTTAGGTACCCCCCCCCCCATTTATCTTTGTGGTAATGATAGCACAGTGTGCGTCTTGGACAGGAGAGAGCTCTCTCTCCACTTGGGAGCATGGGTCTGGGGACAGTTAGGCGGGAGGCATGTCCGCATCTCAAACACCATGACCTTGGCCCACGGGGCAGAAAACAGAGGGGATGTCTCTCCCCACACCGAGCCTCAGATTCCGTCTCCTTCATCCCCTTCTGCTGACCTCGAAGCATGGAGGAAAGTCCCACCTGCAGGAACTTCTATCCCATTGAGACTAGACTCATTTCAGTCATTAAACAGATGCTGGGTTTGCCAAGACTCGGTCTGTTTCTGGGAGGCGGGGAAGCTATTTCCTGGCATTGGTTTTCTGGGCCACCCCCTTTGTTGGGTGGGCGGGGAGGGCGACAGTCTGTGGTGTACAGGCGTTACTCCAGGCTCTGAGGTTGGGAGTCTCTCCCACGGGTGCAGTTTTGGGGATCAACCCAGGGATCAGTGGCAGGTGAGGCAGGGCAAGCCCCTTGACCCCTGTACTAGCATTCTGACCCATGTGGTCACATTTCTTCTGTCTCAGAAGCAAAACCTAAATAATCTGAGTCTGCCAGGCCAGCAGGAAACCCAGGTCTCATCCCAGGGCCCATCCGCACCCCATCTGTCTCTTTCCTCCTCTGGAGTAGGAGAGCCAGTGGGCAGGTTGCAAGAGCAGGAACAGAAGAGGTTTCTGGGAACAGACTGATGCTGGGACATAGGAACTGATTGTCATCACTGGTTGGAGCAGCTGAGTACACTCGGCACCACTGTGTGTGAGTGGTGAAAGGTGCTGCCGTGGAATCCATGGTGCCTGGAACCAACCTACAGAACCTGTGTCCTGTGTCCCTGCTAATGCCTGTTTGGGCAGGAGCTGGGTTGAGCCTCGACTCTTGGAATACATTGGGCTGCTTCCCTCATACTTCTCTGGTGCCACCTATGTATTAGTCAGATCGGTGTCCCATGCTAAGAGGGAAAAGATGCACGATGGTCATTCAGCATCCAGGGAGAACAGTTCTTTAACCGGCAAGGGTGTGTAGGGGTCGAGCGACTGATCCCCACAGTCTCCCAGGTCCCCAAACCTTAAGGAGAACCTGGGCGTGGGGTCTCCCCAGCCCAGTGGCAGGATATGAGGAGCTAAGCCCAGAGCCCCAGTGGAGGCTGCGAGAGGCTGTGCTCTCTCCCATTCAGGCTCGTGTGTGCGGCATGCAGAAGCGTGACAGTGAATGGGCAGCCCCGGGCCCAGAGCACAAGTTGAGGACAGAACTATCCCTGGGAGTCCTAGGGTCAACCAAAGACCCGTCGGTAACTGTTCTGGGTGCTGGTGGGTGTCTGAGTGACAGCAAGGGCTGTGGCTGACCCCATTCCTGGAAGTTTCCTGAAAAGGATGGTGCTTCCTCCTGAGGCTTTGCCACCGGTCCCTGACCCCTGACCTGGGCATGCTTCCTGCCCTGTCTCTGAGTCTGTGTGACTCAGCAGGGCTGTCTCCACGGAACCCTGTGTGCAGGAACAGAGAGGACCCAGGGCTTGGAGCTCCCCAACATGGGAGTCTGGCCGAGTTGCTGACCCCTGGGAGTGGGGCTTGTAGTAGAGAAATCTGAGGATCCACACAAAAGTGGGGGCCACATCAGGATGCCGGCTCTGGGCTGGTTCTGTGCTGACCCGAAACATGTTCCATCCAGGGCCTCATCCTGCTGCTGGTGATGAGATTCTCTTTCTGCCAGGGCGGGTGGCATCGAGAGGAACCCTGGCTGAGGGGACACCAACTTAGACCCACGTGCTGCAGTCCTGGGAAACCTGATTGGTCACTAGGGGGTGGCAACCACTAGCCTAGGGGCAAGGTGGGGTCTGCCTCTTGTGATAGGAGGTGGGGGACCAGGGAACTGGCACGGGGGGAGGGGGCGGCAGGCCATGGAGGTGCTGCAGTGCAAGGCAGGGTTCTGGGGTACGAGCACCCTGGCCCCCTCCTGAGGATGATTCTGTTTGAAGGCCTCTAATCCTGAGAATGGAATGACTGGGGTCACGGGACAGGTGTCACCCAGGGGCGTGCAAGTGACAGGCTCTGGCCATATCTAACCCCAGTCCCTGAAGTCCCGGAAGACCCCATGGCAGAGGATCCCCACAGTTCTGAAGCTTGTGCCCTTCCCAGGGGAGACATCCCCTGCCCCCCTCCGCCACAAATCCATACCAGCCTGGGAAAGAGATTCATTTATTGAAACAATCATGGAAATAGGACAGTGACTGTCAGGGGAGCGAGCCAGCCCTCCTGCTTCCGCTCTCCTCTGCCACCAATTCATGAGTCGCACAAATAGCCCACAGAGTGCCCAACAGTGGTTGCTCTGAAGGTTCCAGCCCCATCAGCTTCAGGGGTGCCTTTCCCAGAAACAGGAGTGCACACGCGGGGCGGGGGTGGAGTTCGGGGGAGTGCCCAGCTCAAACCTTTGGCTTGGAAGCCATTGGGACTGAGGTTTGAGTCCTAATGAGAAATTCAAACAGGAGACATTTCTGCCCCAAGATCCCTAAAGCATAGTGCTGGGGGGCGAGGGGGACATTTCTGCCCCCTGATCCCTGGTGCTTAGAGATGGGGGGACATTTCTCTCCCCTATCCCTGGTGCCTATTGGTGTGGGGGACATTTCTGCCCATCTGATCCCTGGTGTTTAATAGGGGGACATTTCTGCCCCCGTTTGTTGTACCTAATAGGGGGACATTTTTGTTCCCTGATCCCTGGTGCCTAGTGGTTAGGGGGACATTTCTGCCTCCCAATTTCTGGTGCCTATTGGTGTGGGTGACATATCTGCCCCATGTCTCCTGGTACCTAACAGGGGGACATTTCAGCCTCCCGATCCCTGGTGTGTAGAGGTGTGGGGGACATTTCTGCCCCGTCTCTTGGTACCTAATGGGGGGACATTCCCCCCCATCATGGTGCCTCATGGTAGGGGGTTCATTTCTGCCCCCGATTCCTGGTGCCTAATGGGGGGCATTTCTGTCCCCTGATTCCTGATGTCTAATAGGCGGGAGATATCTGCTCCCCGATTCATGGTGTGGGTGGTGGTGTGGAAATTTCTGTTCCCCCGATCCCTGGTGCCTCGTGGTGTGGGGGACATTTCTTCCCCCTGATTCCTGGTACTAAATAGGGGGACATTTGCCACCCTTCCTCATACTTAATAGAGGGACTTTACTGTTCCCTGATCCCTGGTGCCTAGTGGTTGGGGGGACATTTCTGCCCCCCGTTTGTCACACCTAATAGAGGGAGATTTCTGCCCCCCAATTCCTGGTGCCTAGTGGTGGTGGGGGGTCATTTCTGCCCTCCAGTCCCTGGTGCCTCTTAGTTGGGGGGACATTTCTGCCCCCTGATCGCTGATGCCTAGTGGTGGGGAGGATATTTTTTGCCCTCTGATTCTGGAGCCTACTGGGGGCCATTATTGTCCCTGATACCTGATGCCAAAAAGGGTGGACATTTCTGCACCCCGATCACTCATGCCTAATAGGGGGGACATTTCTGCCCCCCGATCTCTTGTACCTTGTGGGGAGGACATTTCTGCCTACCCATTCCTGGTGCCTAATGGGGGGGGGACATTTCTGTTCCCTGATTCTTGGTGCCAAAAAGGAGGGATATTTCTGGCCTTTGATCCCTGGTACCTCGTGCTTGGGGGGACATTTTTACCTCCCGTATCTCATACCAAATAGAGGGTGATTTCTGTTCCCTGATCCCTGGAGCCTAGAAGTTGTGGGGACATTTCTGACCCTGATCCCTGGTGCCTAGTTTTGGGGGGGACATTTTTACCCCCCAATTCCTGGTGCCTAGGGGGGAGGAAATCTGCCCACCGATTACTGGTGCTTAAAGGGTGGGGACATTTCTGTCCCCTGATTCCATGTGCTCAATAGGGGGGACAGATTTGTCCCCCAATTCATGGTGCCAGTGGTGGGCAGGAAATTTCTGCCCCCCAATTCCTGGTGATTATTGGTGGGGGTGACATTTCTTCCCGTTGATTCCTGGTGCTTAATAGGGGATATTTCTGCCCCCAGTACCTGGTGCCAAAAAGCGGAAACATTTCTGCACCCTGATTGCTGGTGCCTAATAAGGGGGACATTTCTGCCCCCCAGATCTCTCATATCTCATGGAGGGGATGAGATTTCTGCTGCCCATTCATGGTGCCTTATGGGACGACATTTCTGCTCCCCATTTCCTGGTGGAAAAAAGGAGGGACATTTCAGGGCCCTGATCCCTGGTGATTCATGCTGGGGAGGACATTTTTGTCCCCCAATTCCTGGAGCCTAATGGTGAGGGGGACATTTCTGCCCCTGATTCTTTGTGCCTAATTGGGGATATTACTGCCCCCCAATTCTCATACTTCATGTTGGGGGGGGGCATTTCTCCCCCTAATTATTAGTTCCTATTGGGGGAACATTTCTTCTCCCCGGATACTGGTGCCAAAAGGAGGGACATTTCTGGCCCCTGATCCCGGGTGTCTCTTGCTGTGGGGGATATTTCTGTCCCCCGATCCTTGGTACTTTATTGGGGGTCATTTCTGCCCCTTGTTTCTCGTACTTAATAAGATTTCTGCTCCTCTGGTGTCTAGTGGTGTGTGTGTGGGGGCACATTTCTGACCCCAATTTCTGGTGCCTAATGCGGGGACACATCTGCACCCCCGATTACTGGTGTGTAAAGAGGGGACATTTCTGTCCCCTGATTCCTGGTGCCTAATGGGGGACAGATTTGCCCCCAATTCATGGTGCCAGTGGTGGGGGAAATTTCTGCTCTCCGATTTCTGGTACCTAAAAGTGGGGACATATCTCTCCATGATTCCTGGTGCCTAATAGGGGGGACATATCTGCCCCCTAATTCCTTTTGCCAAGTGGTTGAGGGGACATTTCTGCCCCCATCCCTGGTGACTTGTTGTCGGGGGGGCGTATTTCTACCCCCCACTCCCTGATGCCAAATGGTGGGGAGGACATTTCCGCCTTCTGATTCCTGGTGCCTCAGGTCATGGTCACGGTCCTCCCGTTGTTCATTGATTTGCTCGAGCGGGCCCAGTTACGTCTCCATCGTGAGACTTCTTGTTACTGTGTTTGGCATATCGAGTACATCACGGTAGCTTGCCAGGCTTTGCCGTGCGGGCGAGATCCTCTCGGTAGCTTGCCGGGCTCTCTGAGAGGGGCGGAGGAATCAATTTCGAGTCGGCCATGTTGGCTGCGTGCAAGGCAAACGACCTACCGCTGTGCTATCGCTCTAGCCCTCCTGGTGCCTAATGGGGGACATTTCTGCCCCCGATACCTGCTGTCAAAAAGGGGGACATTTCAGCACTC
The DNA here is from genome assembly GCF_029834395.1 of Sorex fumeus. Classification (NCBI taxonomy): domain Eukaryota; kingdom Metazoa; phylum Chordata; class Mammalia; order Eulipotyphla; family Soricidae; genus Sorex; species Sorex fumeus. The sequence continues at coordinate 10,663,587 of NW_026606168.1, forward strand.
CGATTTCTGGTGCCGAAATGGGGGGCATTTCTGTCCCCTGATTTCTGGTGTCTAATAGGGGGACAGATTTGCCCCCCCATTCATGGTGCCAGTGGTGGGGGGGACAATTTTGCCCCCCGAATCCTGGTGCCTAAAAGTGGGGACATATCTGCCCCATGATTCCTGGTGCCTAATGGGGGGGACATATCCACTAATTCTTTTTGCATAGTGGTTGAGGGAACATTTCTGCTTCCCAATCCCTGGTGCCTAGTATGGCGGGGGGGGGGGGGGGGGGGGGGGGGGGGATTTCTACCTTCAGATTCCGAGTTCCTAAGGGGGGGGACATTTCTGCCCTTCAATACCTTGTGCCTAAAAGTGAGGACATTTATGCCCCCCAATTTCTTTACCTCCTCTTGGGGAGGACATTTCTCCCCCTGATTCCCGGTGCCTAATGGGGGAACAGTTGTACTACCCGAATTCTGGTGCCAAAAAGGAGGGACATTTCTGGGCCCTGATCCCTGGTACTTCATGGAGGGACATTTCTGCCCCCCCTGCCCCCATTTCTCATACCTAATAGAGGGAAATTTCTACTCCCTAATCCCTGGTGCCTAATTTTGGGGGTACATTTCTGGCCCCGATCCCAGGTGCCTAGTGCTGTGGGGGACATTTCTGACCCCCAATCCCTGGTGCCTAGTGTTCAGGGGACATTTCTGCCTCCAGATCCCTGGTGCATAGTGCTGGGCAGGGAAAATTTCTACCCCCCGATTACTGGTGCCTAAAGGGGGGACATTTCTGTCCCCTGATTCCTGGTGCCTAATAGGGGGGACAGATTTGCCTCCTGATTTATGGTGCCAGTGTTGGGGGGGGGAATTTCTGCCCCTGCCCCGGACCCTGGTGCCTAGTGATAGAGGGGACATTTCTGCCACCCGATTCCTGGTGTCTAAAAGAGGGGACATATTTGCTCCCTGATTCCTGGTGCCTAGTGGTGTGGGGCACATTTCTACCCTCCTCTCCCCGATCCCTGATGCCTAGTGATGGAGGGGACATTTCTGTCAAATGATTCCTGGTTTCTAAAAGAGGGGACATATTTGCTCCTTGATTCCTGGTGCCTAGTAGTGGGATGGGGGGGGGGGGGCATTTCTGACCCTGATCCCTAGTGCTTAGTGTTGGGGTGAACATTTCTGCCTCCCAATGCCTGATGCCTAGTGGTGAGGGGGGGCATTTCTGGCCCTGATGCCTGTGGCCTAGTGGTGTGGGTACATTTCTGCCCCCCAGTCTCTCGTGCCTAGTGATTGGGAAGACAATTCTGTGCCCCTATCCCTCGTGCCTACTGTTGGGAGACTTTTCTGCCCCTAATATGTGATGCCATGGGGTGTGGGGGACATTTCTGTCCCCCGATCCTGGTACTTGATAGTGGTACATTCTGCCCCTTTTCTCGTACCTAATATAGGGACATTTCTGCTTCCAGATCACTGGTGCCAAGTGGTTGGGGGACATATCGCCCCCACAATCACTGGTGTTCAGGGGTGTGGATGATATTACTGCTCCCTGTCTCCTGGTACCTAATTGGGGGGACATTTCTGACGCCCGATCACTGGTGCCTTGTGGTCTGGGGGACATTTCTGCCTCCTGATCCCTGATGCCTAGTATTGACGAGGGCATTTCTGCCCACTATTTCTGGTGCCTAATGTGGGGACATTTCTGTCCCCCGATCCCTGGTGCCTAATTGGAAAGACATTTCTGCCTCCCAATGTTTCATACATCGTGATGGGGGGGGGGGCATTTCTGCTCCTCGATTCCTGGTGACAAAAAGGAGGAACATTTTGGCCCGATTCCTTGTCTCTTGCTGGGGGGAATATTTGTTCCCGATTCCTCTTGCCTAGTGGTGGTGGGGACATTTCTGTCCCCCGATACATGGTGACTCGTGCTGGGGGGGACATTTCTGCCCCCCGCTCTCTGGTGCCTACTGGTGGGGGGACATTTCTACCTCCATATTCTGGATTCCTAATGGGGGAACTTTGGACAAACTTGCAGGCTATTGAATGTAGCCTGCCCACAGGGCAGAGTCTGGCAAACTCCCTGTGGCGTACCAAATATGCCAAATACCAGTAACATTGATGGGTCTCATTCTCCTAAAGAGCCTTGAATATAATCTCAGGGCTAGGATGAAAGAGATGTTACTGGGGCCTGCTCAAGGCAATCGACGAATAACAGGATGATGAATAAATGAATGAATGAATGGGGGAACATTTCTGCCCTCTGATACCTTGTGCCTAAAAGGGGAGACATTTCTGTCCCCTGATTTCTCGTACTTCATGTTGGGGTGGATATTTCTGTCTCTATTCAGTTGACTAATGAGAGGACATTTCTGCACCCTGATCTGAACCCTGGTGCTAATAGATGGGAGATTTCTTCCTCATAATCTTTCATACCTCGTGGTAGGGGGTTCATTTCTCCCTCCTGATTCCTGGTGCCTGATGGGCACATTTCTACTTCCTGAATCCTGGTACCAAAAAAGAGGGACATTCTGGCCCCTGATCTCAGGTGTATTGTGCTTGGGGGGACATTTATGCCCCCCGATCCCTGATCCTTAATAGGGGGACATTTCTGCCCCTATTTCTTGTACCTAATAGATTTAGATTTCTGCTCCCTGATCCCTGGTGCCTAATGGCTGGGGGGGACATTTCTGCCACCAATCCCTGGTGTCTAGTGGGGGGGACACTTCTGCCCCCCAATTCCTGGTGCCTAATGGGGGGAAACATCTGCCTCATGATTACAGGTGCCTAAATGGGGGACATTTTTCTCTTCTTATTCCTGGTGCCTAATATGTGGACCGATTTGCCCCAGATGCATGGTGTCAGTGGTGGAGGGAAATTTCCCCCCCCCTCAAATCCCTGGTGCCTAGTGGTTGGGGGGACATTTCTGCCCCTGATTCCTGGTGCGTAAAAGCAGGGACATATCTGCCCCATGATTCCTGGTGCCTAATAGGGGGGACATATCTGTCCCTTGATTCCTGGTGCCTAGTGGTGTGGGGGACATTTCTGCCCCCCAATACCTGGGCTTAATAGTGGCATTTCTGCTGCCCGTTTTTTGTACCAAAAAGAGGGAGATTTCTGCTCTCTTACTCCTGGTGTCTAGTGTTGTGGGGGACTTTTCTGCCCCCCGATCCTGGTACTTCATAGGGGGACATTCTCTCCCGTTTCTTGTACCTAATATACGGACATTTCTGTTCCTTGATCCCTGGTGCCTAGTGGTTGGGGGACATATCAGTCCCCTGATCCTTGGTGCCCAGTGGTGTGAGTGATATTACTGACCCCCTCACCTCCTGGTACCTAATGAGGGGACAATTCTGATCCCCGATCATTGGTACCTAGAAGTCTGGGGAACACTTTTGCTCCTGATCCCTGGTGCCTAGTGGTGATGAAGGCATGTCTGCCCCCGATTCCTGGTTCCTAATGGGGGGACATTTCTGCCCCCTGATCCCTGGTGCCTACCACTGTAGGGGACCTTTCTCCCCCGGCCCCCGGTGCCTAATAGGCGAGACATTTCTGCTCCCCGATGATTCATACATCATGGTTCAGGGACATTTCTGCTCCCCGATTCCTGGTGCCAAAAAGGTGCAATATTTTGGCCCCTCATTCCTGGTGTCTCTTCTTGGGGGTCATTTATGCCCCCCCAATTCTTGGTGCCTAGTGGTGTTGACATTTCCGGGCCCTGATCCCTGGTGGCTCATGCCCGGGGGTACATTTCTGCTCCCTGATCCCAGAATTAATTGGGGGACATTTCTGCCCCCGTTTCTCATACCTAACAGAGGGAGATTTCTGCTCCGTCATCTCTGGTGCCTTAGTGGTTGGGGGGACATTCCTGGTACCTAATTGGGGGAAACATCTTTCCCCCGATTCCTGGTGCCTAATGGGGGGGACACATTTGGCCCGATTCCTGGTTCCTAATGGGGGGACATTTCTGCCCCCTGATCCCTGGCGCTTAGCACTGTAGGGGACATTCCTGCCCCCCCAATCCCGGGTGCCTAATAAGGGAGACAATTCTTCTCCCTGATGATTCATACATCGTGGTTTGGGGACATTTCTGCTCGCCGATTCCTGGTGCCAAAAAGGTGCAATATTTTGGCCCCTGATTTCTGGTGTCTCTTCTGGGGGGGCATTTTTGCCCCCCCCCAATTCTTGGTGCCTAATGGTGTTGACATTTCTGGCCCCTGATCCCTGGTGGCTCATGCTGGGGGGTACATTTCTGCTCTCCGATCCCAGAATTAATTGGGGGACATTTCTGCCCCCGTTTCTCGTACCTAACAGAGGGAGATTTCTGCTCTCTCATCTCTGGTGCCTTAGTGGTTGGGGGGACATTTCTGCCCCTCGATCTCTGGTACTTAGTGGTAGGGGGAACATTTCTGCCCCTATTCCTGGTGTCTAATTAGGGGAAACATCTGTCCCTCGATTCCTGGTACCTAATGGGGGGACATTTCAGTCCCGATTCCTGGTGCCTAATAGGGGGGACACATCTGCTCCCCGGTTTATGGTGACAGTGGTGGGGGGGAAATTTCTGCCTCCCGATTCCTGGTGCCTAAAAGCAGTGACATTTCTGCCCCGATTCCTGGTGCCTAATATAAGAGGCATATCTTCCCCCTTATTCCTGCTGCCTAGTGGTTGGGGGGACATTTCTGCTCTTATCCCTGGGGCAGTGGTGGGGGGGGCAATTCTACCCCTGATTCCTGGTACGTATTGGGGAGACATTGGTGCGCCCTGTTGCTCGTACCTTTAGAGAGACATTACTGCTTCCTGATCCCTGGTCCCTAGTGGGTTGGGGGGAGGAACATTTCTGCCCCCCCCCCGTCTCTTGGTATGTAATGGTTGTACATTTCTGCCCCTCGATCACTGGTGCCTAGTGCTGGGGGCACATTTCTGCCCCCTGATTCCTTGTGCCTAATTGGGGGACATTACTGCCGCCCAATTCCTTGTGCCTAATTGTGGAGTACATTTATGCTTCCCAATCCCTGGTATCTAGTGATGTGGGGGACATTTTTGCCCCCTGATCCTGATGCATATGGGGGACATTTCTGCCCCCCTGATCTCTGTTGCCTACTGGTGGGGGGACATTTCTACCTACAGATCCCTGGTACCTAATGAGGGGGCCATTTCTGGCCTTTGATACCTGTGCCTAAAAGGGGGGACATTTCTGCCCCCAGATTTCTCATACCTCATGGTGGGGAGGACATTTCTCCCGCCCCCCTTTCGGTTCCTGGTGCCTTAAGGGGGAACATTTGTGATCCCCAAATCCTGATTCCAAAAAGGAGGGACATTTCTGGTCCCTGATCCCAGGTTCCCAATACTGGGGGGAAATTTCTGCCCCTCAATCCTTGGTACTTAAAAGAGGACATTTCTGCCCCCCGTTTCTCATACTGAATAGAGGGAGATTTCTGCTCCCTGATCCCTGGTGCCTAGTAGTTGGGGGGACATTTCTGCCCCTGATCCTTGGTGCCTAATGGGGGACATTTCTGCCCCCCGATCGCTGGTGTCTAATAGGAGAGACATTTCTGCCCCCCGATCTCTAGTACCTCATGGTAGGAGGATATTTCTGCCTCCCCATTCCTAGTGCCTAAGAGGGGACATTTCTGCTCCCTGATTCCTGGTGCCAAAAAGGAGGGACTTTTCTGGCCTGTAGTCTCTGGTGCCTGGTGCTGAGGTGGACATTTCTGCCCCCCGATTCCTTGTGCCTAATTGGGAGACATTACTGCCCCCTGATTACTTGTGCGTAATGGGGGGGGGGACATTTCTGCTTCCCAATCCCTGGTATCTCGTGGTGTGGGGGACATTTTGCCCCTGATTCCGGATGTATATGGGGGACATTTTTCTCCCCCACTCTCTGGTGCCTACTGATGGGGGGACATTTCTGTCTCTAGATTCCTGGTGCCTAATGGGGTGGACATTTCTGCCCTCTGATACCTTGTGTCTAACGGGGGAAATTTCTGCCCCCAGATTTCTCGTACCTCATGGTGGGGGAAGATTTCTCCCCCCCCCCAATTCCAGGTGACTAATGGGGGGAACATTTCTGCTCCCTGAATCCTGGTGCCAAAAAGGAGGAATATTTCTGGCCCCTCATCTCAGGTGTCTCGTACTGTGGGGGACATTTCTGCCCCCTGATCCCTGGTACTTATTAGGGGGGCACATCTGCCCCCCGTGCCCCCCGATGTTTCATACACCTGGTGAGGGGACATTTCTGCTCCCCGATTCCTGGTGACAAAAAGGAGGAACATTTTGGCCTCTCATTCCTGGTGTCTCTTGCTGGGGTAGGGGAATTTTGTGCCTGATTTCTGGTACCTACTAGTGGTGGGTACATTTCTGGTCCCTGATACATGGTGGCTCATGTTCAGGGGGGACATTTCTGCCCCCAGATTCCTGGTGCATAGTGTTGTGGGGGACACTTCTGCTCCTCGATTCCTGTTATGTAATGGGATATTTCTGACCTGATCATCTGTGCCTAGTGGTCAGGGAAACATTTCTGTCTCCTGATCCCTAGTGCCTAGTGGTGGGAGGGACATTTCTGCCCCTGACCATTTATGTCTAGTGGTTGGAGGGACATTTATGACCCCTGATCTCTGGTGCCCAATAGTTTGGATATTTCTGCCCCCTGATTCCTGGTGCCTAATGGGGGGACACATCTGCTCCCCGATTTCTGGTGCCAAAAAGCAGGGATATTTCTAGGCTCTGAATCCTGGTGATTCATGCTGTGGGGAACATTTTTGTCCCCCGATCCCTGGTGTCTAGTGGGGGGGACATTTGTGCCCCCCTATTCCTTGTGCCTAATTGGGGAACAGTACTGCCCTCTGATTCCTTGTGCCAATTGGGTGGCGCATTTCTACTTCCCAATCCCTGGTATCTAGTGGTGTGGAGGCCATTTTTGACCCTTATTCCTGATGTATATGGGAAACATTTTTTCCCCCGCTCTCTGGTGCCTACTGGTGGGGGAACATTTCTACCTCCAGATTCCGGGTGCTTAATGGGGGGTCATTTCTGCTCTTCGATACCTTGTGCCTAAAAGGGGAGACATTTCTGTCCCCTGATTACTCATACTTCATGTTGGGGAGGACATTTCTGTCCCGATTCAGGTGACTAATGAGGGGACATTTCTGCACCCTGATCCCTGGTGCGAATAGGAGGGACATTTCAGCCCCACGATCTTTCTTACCTCGTGGTGGGGGGGGACATTTCTCCCTCCCGATTCCTGGTGCCTAATGGGCACAGTTCTGCTCCCGAATCCTGGTGCCAAGAGGGACATTCTGGTCCCTGATTCCAGGTGTCTTGTGCTGTGGGGGACATTTCTGCCCCCCGATCTCTGATCCTTAATTGGGGACATTTCTGTTCCTGTTTCTTGTAGCTAATAGATTTAGATTTCTGCTCCCTGATCCCTGGTGCCTAGTGGTTGGATGGACATTTCTGCCGCCGATCCCTCGTGTCTAGTGGTGGGTGCACATTTCTGCCCCCCAATTCCTGGTGCCTAATCGGGAGACACATCTGCCCCATGATTACTGGTGCCTAAATGGGGGACATTTTTGTCCTCTTATTCCTGGTGCCTAATAGGTGGTCAGATTTGCCCCTGATTCATGGTGCCAGTGGTGGGGGGAAAATTTCTGCCCCCCCCCCCAAGTTCTGGTGCCTAGTTGTGGGTGGAATTTCTGCCCCCCAATTCCTGGTGCCTAATGGGGGGCTCATCTGCCCCCCAGTTACAGATGCCTAAGGGGGGGGACAGATCTGCCCTCCGATTTACTGTGGTAGTGGTGGGGGGAAATTTCTGCGCCCCGATCCCTGGTGCCTAGTTTGGGGGGGACATTTCTGCCCCTGATTTCTGGTGCCCTGTGGTGAGGAGGACATTTCTTTCCCCTGATTCCTGAAAAGTAGTGGTAGGGGGTACATTTCTGCCCCCCAATCCCTGTGCCTAGTTGTGGCGGGAGGACATTTTTGCCCTAAAATCCCTGGTGACTCTTAGTGGGGGGTACATTTCTGCCCCCGATCCCTGATGACTAGTGGTGGAGAGGACATGTCTTCCTCTGATTCCTGGTGCCTACTGGGGGACGTTATTACCCCTGATAACTGGTGCCCAAAAGGGGGGCATTTCTTCACCCCAATCACTTGTGTCTAATAGGGGGGACATTTCTGCCCCCTGATCTCTTGTACCTTCTGGGGAGGACATTTCTGCTTACCCATTCCTGGTGCCTACTGGGGGGACATTTCTGTTCTCTGATTACTGAAGCAAAACGTAGGGACATTTCTGGCCTTTGATCCCTAGTACCTCATGATTGGGGGGACATTTCTGCCCCCTGAATACCTGGTGCTTAATATTGGGCATTTCTCCCGCCCATTCCTTGTGCCTAATGGGGGGGGGGGACATTTCGGCTCCTCGATTCCCATTGCCAAAAAGGAGGGACATTCATGGTCCCTGATCCCTGGTACCTTGTGCTTGGGGGGACATTTCTGTGCTTCGATTTCTATTGTCTAGTGGTCTGGAAGACATTTCTGCCCTTCCATCCCTGATGCTTAGTAGTGGGGAGCATTGCCCCATGATTCCTGACTCATAGAGGCGTTGGGGACATTTCTGCCCCCTGATACCTGGTGCTTAATAAGGGACATTTCTGCTGCCCATTTCTTGTACCTAATAAAGGGAGATTTCTACTTCCTTATCCCTGGTGCCTAGTGGTGGTGGGGGGGGACATTTCTGCCTCCCGATCCCTGGTACTAAATAGGGGGACATTTCTGCCCCCCTTATTCATACCTAATGGAAGGTAATTTCTGCTCCTTGATCCTTGTTGCCTAGTGGTGGGACACGTCTGCCCCTCGATTACTGGTGCCTAATGGGAAGACTTTTCTGTCCCCTGATTCCTGTTCCTAATAGGAGGGACATATTTGTCCCCCTATTCATGGTGTCAGTGGTGGGCAGGAAATTTCTGCCCCCCAATTCCTGGTGATTATTGGTGGGGGTGACATTTCTGCCCGCTGATTCCTGGTGCTTAATAAGGGATATTTCTGCCCCCAATACCTGGTGCCAAAAAGCGGGGACATTTCTGCAACCTGATTGCTGGTGCCTAATAAATGTCCCCTCATTAATCACCTGAATCAGGACAGAAATATCCTCCCCAATATGAAGTATGAGAAATTGGGGGACAGAAATGTCTTCCATTTTAGGCATAAGGTAACGGAAGGCAGAAATTCCGCCACCCCCCCCCCCCCCCGCATTAGGCATCTGGAATCTAAAGGTAGAAATGTCCCCCCACCAGTAGGCACCAGAGAGCGGGGGACAGAAATGTCCCTCATATGCATCAGGAATCAGGGGGCAAAAATGTCCCCCACACCACTAGATACCAGGGATTGGGAAGTAGATATGTGTCCCCCAACTGGCACAATAAATTGGGGGGCAGTACTGTTCCCCAATTAGGTACAAGGAATCGGGGGCACAAATGTCTCCCCCCCACTAGGCACTAGGGATGGGGGACAAAAATGTCCCCCCAGCATGAAACACTAGGAATCAGGGCCCAGAAATGTCCCTCCCTTTTGTCACCAGGAATGGAGGAGCAGGTCTGTCCCCCCCATTAGGTACCAGGAATCAGGACTGAAATTTCCTGCCATTAGACACCAGATATTGGGGGCCAGTAATGTCTCCCACACCACGAGTTACGAGAAATCGGGGACTGAAATTTCCCACTTATTGCACACCAGAAATCAGGGGACAGAAATGTCCCCCTACAAGTAGGCACCAGGATTGGGGGGCAGAAATGTCCCCCCAACCACTAGGCATCAGTGATTGAGTCAGAAATATCCCATTATATAACAGGAGATGGGGAGCAGAAGTGTCCCCCACAACACTAATCTCCAGGGATCAAGGGGCAGAAATGTCTCCCCTAACACAAGCCACCATGTATCAGAGGCCAGAAATGTCCCCACCACCACTAGGCACCAGAAATCAGGGACAAAATTCCCCTTCCCCCAGCAAGAGACACTAGGAGTCAAAGGCCAAAATGTTCCTCCATTTTGTCACCAGGAATCGGGGAGCAGAAATGTCCCCCACCACGGTGTATGAAACATCAGGGGGCAGAAATATCTTCCCAATTAGGCACCAGGGATCAGGGTCAGAAATGCCCCCTTCACCACTAGGCACCAGGGATCAGGAGACAGAAATGTCCCCCAGACCATTAGGTACCAATGATCGGGGGTCAGAATTGTCCCCCCCATTAGGTACTAGGAGACGGGGAGCAGTAATATCACCCACACTACTGAACACCAGGGATTGGGGGGCGGATATGTTCCCCCAACCACTAGGCACTAGGGATCAGGGAACAGAAATTTCCCTATATTAGTTACGAGAGACAGGGGACAGAATATCCCACTATCAAGTACCTGAATTGGGGGGCTGAAATGTCCCCCACGACCCATGGCACCAGAGATTGGGGGACAGAAATGCCCCTCACTAGTAGGCATGAGGGATTGGGGCGCAGCATTATCTTCCCAATCTCTAGGCGCCAGAGGCTGGGGGGCCGAAATGTACACACAACACTTGGCTCCAGGGATAAGATAGTAAAATCTACCTCCATTAGATGCAAGAAACAAGTGGCAGAAATGTCCCCTATTAAGCAATGGGATATCGGGGGGCAGAAATGTCCCCCGCACCACTAGACATCAGGAATTGGGGGTCAGAAATGTTCACCCCACCACTAAGAACCAGGGATCTGGGGCAGATATATCTCCCCCAACACTAGGTACCAGGGATGGGGACAGTAATGTCTCCTCAACCACTAGGCACCAGGAATCAGTGGGCAGATATGTCCCCACTGTTATGAACCAGGAATCAGGGAGCGAATATGTCCCCTCTTTTAGACACCAGGAATCTGGGGGCAGAAATGTCCCCTCCACCACTAGGCACCAGGGATAAGACAGCAGAAATCTCTATTAGGTATGAGAAATGGGGGGCAGAAATGTCCCCCTATTAAGTACCTGGTACCGGGGGGCATAAATGTCCTCCCTAGAATGAGACACCTGGGATCAGGGGCCAGAACTGTCCCTTCTTCTTAGCACCTGGATTCGGAGAGCAGAAATGGTCTCCCATTAGGTACCTGGAATCGGGGGGAGAAATGTTCCCCCACCATGAGGTATGAGAAATTGGGGGGCAGAAATGTCCCCCCACCACTAGGCTTCAGAGATCAGGACACAAAAATGTCCCCCACCCCTGCATGAAGCACCATGGATCAGGGCCCAGAAATGTCCCTTCTTTCTGGAACCAGGAATCCAGGAGCAGAAATGTCCTCCATTAGGCACCAGGAATCGGGGGCCTGTAATGTCTCCCCACCACTAGGTATGAGAGATCGGCGGGCAGAAACGTCCCCCCTATTTGGAACCAGAGATCGGGGGTCAGAAATGTCCCTCACCATGAGGCATCAGGAATCGGGGGACAGAATGTCCCCAAAAGCCCAAGGCACCAGGGATCTGGGGCCAGAAATGTTCCTCATTTTTGGCACTTGTAATCAGAGAGCAGAAATGTTGCCCCATTAGGCACTTGGAATGGGCGGCAGAAATGTCCTCCCCACTACTAGGCATCAGGAATCGGGTGGGCAGAAATTTCCCGCCCACCACTGACACCATGAATAGGAGGACAAATCTGTCCCCCATATTAGGCACCAGGAATCGGGGGACAGAAATGTCCCCCCTTTAAGCACCAATAATCGGGGGGGAGATGTGTCCCCCCATTAGGCACCAGGAATTGGGGTCAGAAATGTATACCCCCCCCACCACTAGGCACCAGGGATCAGGGGCAGAAATGTTCCTCTATTAAGTACCAAGGATCGGTGGACTGAAATGTCTCCCCCAGCAAGAGACACCTGGGATCAGGGGCCCAAAATGTCCCTCCTTTTTGGCACCAGTTTTCTGGGTACACAAATGTTCCCCCATTAGGAACCAATAATCGGGGGAGAAATTCCCCCCCCCACCATGAGGTATGAGAATTTGGGGGGCAGTAATGTCCCCAATTAGGCAGAAGAAATCAGGGGCAGAAATGTCACCTCCAAATTATGCTCCAGGAATTGGGGGACAAAAATGTCCTCCCCAGCATGAATCACCAGGGATCAGGGCCCAGAAATGTCCCTCCTTTTTTGCACCAGGAATTGGGGAGCAGAAATGTCACCCCATAAGGCACCATGAATGGGTGGCAGAAATGTCCTCCGCTCAATGAGGAGCCTAGTAGTGGGGGGCACATTTCTGCCCCCGATCACTGATGCCTAGTGGTAGGGAGGACATTTCTGCCCGCTGATTCCTGGTGCCTAATGGGGGACATTTCTGCCCCTGTTACCTGGTGCCAAAAAGGAGGGACATTTTTGTGCCCCGATCTCTGGAGCCTAGTAGTGGGGGGGACTTTTTGCCCCCCAATTCCTTGTGCCTAATTGGGGGACATTACTGCCCCCCAATTACTCGTGCCTAATTGGGGCAACATTTCTGCTTCCCCATCCCTGGTATCTAGTGGTGTGGGGACATTTTGGCCCCTTGATTCCAGAAGCATATGGGGGACATTTCTGTCCCCTGCTCTCTGGTGCCTACCTGTGGGTAACATTTCTTTTTTTTTTTTTTCCCTTTATTTTATTTTATTTTTTTTAAGTTGTAGATTTACAATTTTTTGTGCTTTGGTTTCAATTATACAATGATCAGATACCCATCCCTCCACCAGTGCCCATTTTCCACCACCATGGATAATATCCCCCCACCCCCATCCCCCCATCCCCCCTGTCTCTGTGGCAGGGCAATCCCCTGTGTTCTCTCTCTCCTTTTGGGTGTTGTGGTCTGCAAAAGAGGCATTGAGTGGCAAACATGTTCAGTCCATAGTCTACTTTCGACATGCATCTCCCCTCCTGGGAGGATCCTCCAAACATCCTTTATTTGGTGCTCCCTTCTCTATCTGAACTGCCCTTTCCTCTAGGATACCCGGCTAGCCTCTAAGTTATGGAGTAATCCTCCTGGAGCTGATCTCAGCTATTCTTGGGTATTAATCTCATACTTTGTTACTTTATATCCCCCAGATGAATGCAATCTTTCTATGTCTATCCCTCTCTTTCTGACTCATTTCGCTTAGCATGATACTTTCCATATTGTACCACTTGTATGTAAATTTCATGACTTCATCTTTTCTAAGAGCTACATAGTAGACCGCGTGGCCGCCCACCTACCAGATGGTCAGACTTCTTTGTCAAGATCATGAACGATCGGTTTGAGGCCCTCCATGTTCCCGGAGCGAAGAGATGCCATTGGGCTACACTAGCACGCGACAGGGACAAATGGAGACGTTACTGGCGCCCGCTCGAGCAAATCGACGACTAACGGGAAGTTAAGTGATTAAGTGACATAGTACTCCATTGTGTAGATGTACCAAAGTTTCTTTAACCAGTCATCTGTTCTTGGGCATTCAGGTTTCTTCCAGTTTCTGGCTATTGTAAAGACAGATTCCTGGTGCCTAACTGGGGAGACATTTCTGCCCTCTGAAACCTTTTGCCTATAAGGGGGGACATTTCTACCCCCTAATTCTCGTCCCTCCTGGTAGGGAGGACATTTCTCCCCCCGATTCCAGGTGCCTAATGGGGGAACATTTGTGCTCCCCGAATCCAGGTACTAAAAAGAAGGGACATTTCTGGCCCCTGATCCCAGGTGTCTCGGGCTGGGGGTGGGAAATTTCTCTACCCAATCCCTCTTATTTAGTGGGGGGACATTCCTGCCCCCCGTTTCTCATACCTAATAGAGGGAGATTGATCCCTGTTGTCTATTTTTGGGGGAATATTTTTGGCCCCGATCCCTGGTGCCTAGTGCTGTGGGGGACATTTCTGCCCCCTGTCTCCTGGTATGTAATGGGGGGATATTTCTCCCCCCTAATCCCTCGTGCCTAGGGTTCAGGAGACATTTCTTCCTCCAGATCCCTGGTGCATAGTGCTGGGGGGGAAATTTCTGCACCCTGATTACTGTGCCTAAAGGGGGGACTTTTCTGTGCCTTGTTCTTGGTGCCTAATAGGGGGGCAGACTTGCCCCCCATTTCGTGGTGCCAGTGGGGGGGGAATTCTGCCCCCGATCCCTGGTGCCTAGTGGTGAGGGGGACATTTCTGCCCCCTGATTCCTAGTAGGGGGTACATATCTGACCCCTTATCGCAGGTGCCTAGTGGGTTTTGGCGAAGGCATTTCTGCCCCCGATACCTGTTGCCTAGTGGTCAGGGGGACATTTATACCACTCAATCCTTGGTGCCTAGTGGTGGGAGGGATCTGTATGACCCCTGATCTCTGGTGCCTAATAGGGGGGACACTTCTGCCCCCTGATCTCTAATACATCGTTGGGGGGATATTACTGGCGCCAGATTCCTGGTGCCTAATGAGGGACATTTCTGTTCCCTAATTACTGGTGCCTCTTAGGGGGGACAGATTTGACCCCTGATTCATGTTGCCAGTGTGTGGGGGGGGGAATTTCTGCCCTATTGGTCCCTGGTGACTAGTGGTGGAGGGGACATTTCTGCTCCCTGATTTCTGGTGCCTAAAAGAGGGGATATAGTTGCTCCCTGATTCCTGGTTCATAAAAGCGGGGAGATATCTGCCCCCTGATCCTGGTGCCCAGTGGTTGAGGGGATATATCTGTCCCCCATCCCTGGTGCCTAGAGGTGTGTGTGTGGGGGGCATTTCTGCCTCTAATCCCTGGGGCTTAGTGGTGGGGTGAGCATTTCTGACCCCCAATTCCTGATGCCTAGTGGTGGCGTGATATTTCTGCCCGATGCCTGTGGCCTAGTGGTGGGGGGGACATTTCTGACCCCTATACCCTATTGCTTAATAGGGGACATTTCTGTCCCCCGTTCCTTGCACCTAATAGAGGCAGATCTTGCTATCTTATCCCTGGAGCCCAGTGGTGGGGGGGACATATCTGCCCCCCAGTCTCTGGTGCCTCGTGATTGGGAAGACAATTCTGCACCCTGATCCTCTGTGCCTACTGGTAAGGGGCATTTCTGCCCCCCAATCTCTGGTGCCATGGGATGTGGGGGACATTTTTTCACCTGAACCTGATAGTTGATAGTGGGACAAGGTGCCCCCTGTTTATCGTACAAAATATAGGGACATTTCTGCTTCCTAATCCCTAGTCCCTAGTTGTTGGGGGGATATATCCGCCCCCAATCCCTGGTATTCAGCGGTATGGGTGATATTACTGCTCTCTGTCTCCTGGTACCTAATAGGGGGACATTTCTGCCTCCTGATCCCTGGTGCCTAGTGGTAACGGGGGCATTTCTGCCCCTGATTTATGGTGTCTAATAGGGAAGACATTTCTGTCCCTAGATGATTTATACATAGTGGTTGGGGGACATTTCTGCTCCCCGATTCCTGCTGACAAAAAAGAGGAAAAGTTTGGCCCCTGAATTCTGTTTTTTCTTGCTGGGGGGGGGGGTACTTTTGTCCCCGAATCATGGTTCCTAGTGGTTGTGTGGACATTTCTGGTCCCCAATACATGGTGGCTCGTGCTGGGGGTGACATTTCTGGCCCCTATCCCTGGTGATTAGTGTTGTGGGGGACACTTCTACTCCCCATCTCTTGTTATGTAATGGGATATTTCTGACCCGATCACTGGTGCCTAGAGGTCAGGGGGATATTTCTCCCCCCAATCTCTCTTACTTCGTGGTGGTGGGGACGTCACTGGCCCCCGATTTTTGGTGCCTCATGGGGACTTTTCTGTCCCCTGATTCCTGGTGTCTAATGGGGGGACATTTCAGTCCTGATTCCTGGTGCCTAATGGGGGGGATACATCTCCTTGATTCCTGGTGCCAAAAAGGAGGGACATTTCTGGCCCCTGAATCCTTGTGCTTCATGCTGGGGGGACATTTTTGTCCCCCAATTCCTGGTGCATAGTGGTGGGGGACATTTGTGCCCCCGATTCCTTGTGCCTAATTGGGGAACATTACTGCCCTCCGATTTATTGTGCCTAATTGGGGGGCACTTTTCTAGTTCCCAATCCGAGCTATTTAGTGGTATGGGGGACATGTTTTACCGATTTTTGATGCATATGCGGGACATTTCTGCCCCCCCCCCCCCGCTGTCTGGTGCCTACTGGTGGGGAGAAATTACTACCTCCAGATTCCGGGTGCTTAATGGGGGGGACATTTCTGCTCTTCGATACCTTGTGCCTAAAAGGGGAGACATTTCTGTCCCCTGATTACTCATACTTCATATTGGGGAGGACATTTCTGTCCCGATTCAGGTGACTAATGAGGGGACATTTCTGCACCCTGATCCCTGGTGCGAATAGGAGGGACATTTCAGCCCCACGATCTTTCTTACCTCGTGGTGGGAGGGACATTTCTCCCACCCAATTCCTGGTGCGTAATGGATGCATTTCTGCTCCCCAATCCCGGTGCCAAAAAAGAGGGACGTTCTGGCCCCTGATCCCAGGTGTCTCGTGCTGGGGGGGACTTTTCTGCGCCCAAATCCCTGATCCTTAATAGGGGGACATTTCTGCCCCCCCCCGGTTCTGATAGCTAATAGAGGGAGATTTCTACTCCCTGATGCCTGGGGCCTAGTGGTTGGAGGGACATTTCTGCTGCTGATCCCTGGTGCCTAGAGCTGGGGGGGGCATTTCTGTCCCCGATTTCTGGTGCCTAAAAGCAGGGACATATCTGCCCCATGATTGCTGGTGCCTAATAGGGGAGACATATCTGCCGCCTGATCCCTGGTACCTAGTGGTTGGGGGGACATTTCTGCCCCCATTTCTTGGGCCTAGTGGCATTCGGGACATTTCTACCCCCTGATACCTGGGCTTTATAGGGGTATTTCTGCTGCTTGTTTCTTGTACCTAATAGAGGGAGATTTCTGCTCGCTTATCCCTGGTGCCTAGTGTGTGTTGGACATTTCTGCCCCTGATCCTGGTACTTGATAGGGGGACATTCTGCCCCGTTTCTTGTACCCAATATAGGGACATTTCTGTTTCCTGATCCCTAGTGCCTAGTGGTTGGGGGACATATCAGTCCCCTGATCCCTGGTTCCCAGTGGTGTGGGTGATATTAATGATCCCCTTTCTCGTGGTACCTAATTGGGGGGTTCAATTCTGATCCATGATCACTGGTACCTAGTAGTCTGGGGGACATTTTTGCCTCCTGATCCCTGGTGCCTAGTGGTGACTCAGGGGGCATGTCTGCCCCAGATTCCTGGTGTCCTGGTGCCTAATGGGGGGACACATTGGGCCCCTGATTCCTGGTCCCTAATGGGGGACATTTCTGTCCCCCGATTCCTGGTGCCAAAGGGGGGACATTTTTTCCACCCCATTTCTGGTGTCTAACACTGTAGGGGATATTTCTGCCCCCGAACCCTGGTGCCTAATAGGGGAGACATTTCTGCTACCCGATGATTCATATATCGTGGTTCGGGGACATTTCTGCTCCCTGATTCCTGGTGCCAAAAATGCAATATTTTAACCCCTGATTCCTGAGGTCTCTTGCTGGGGGAGGGGCATTTCTTCCCCCCGATTCCTGGAACCTAGTGGTGGTGACATTTCTGGCCCCTGATCCCTGGTGGCTCATGTGGGGGGGGGGGACATTTCTGCCCCCCAATACCTGGTATTAATAGGGGGACAGTTCTTCCACCATTTCTCGTACCTAACAGAGGGAGATTTCTGCTCCCTCATCTCTGGTGCCTTAGTGGTTGGGGGGACATTTCGTCCCGATTCCTGGTGCCTAATGGGGAAACATCTGCTCCCTGATTCCTGGTGTTCAATTGGGGGACATTTCAGTCCCGATTCCTGGTGCCTAATGGGGGAACACCTGCCCCCCGATTCCTGGTGCCTAATGGGGGGACATTTCAGTCCTGATTCCTGGTGCAGTGTAGGGGGAACATTTCTGCCCCCGATGCTTCGTACTTACTGGGGCGACATTTCTGCTCACTGTTGCTTGTACCTAATAGAGGGACATTACTGCTTCCTGATCCCTGGTGCCTAGTGGGTGTGTGTGGGGGGACATTTATGCCCTCAGGTCCCTGTTGCCTAGTCCTGTTGGGGACATTTATGCCCCCTGTCTCCTGGTACATATTGGGTGCACATTTTTACCCCCCTATCCCTGATGCTTATTGGAGAGAACATTTTGGCCTTCCAGTCTCTGATGCCTAGTGGTGGGAGGGACATTTATGACCCCTGATCTCTGGTGCCCATAAGGGGGAAATTTCTGCCCCTCGATCTCTCATACCTCGTACTTGGGAGGACATTTCTGCATCGCCATTCCTGGTGCCTAATGGGGGACATTTCTGCTCCCCGATTCCTAGTGCCAAAAAGAAGAAACATTTCTGGGCCCTGATCCCTGGTGCTTCATGCTGGGGGGGGGGGGCATTTTTGTCTCCCAATCCCTGGTGCCTAGTGGTGGGGGGACATCTCTGTCCCTGATTCCTTGTGCCTAATTTGGGGACATCACTGCTCACCGATTTCTTGTGCTTGTTTGGGGGATTCATTTCTCCTTCCCTATCCCTGGCATATAGTGGTCTGGGGGACATTTTTGCTTCCCAATTCCTGATGCATATGGGGGACATTTCTGCACCCCGCTTTCTAGTGCCTATTGGTGGGGGGACATTATTACCTCCAGATTCCTGGTGCCTAGTGGCAGGGGGGGACATTTCTGCCCTCTGATCCCTTGTGCCAAAAAGGAGAGACATATCTGCCCCCCAATTTCTCATACTTCATGGTGGGGAGAACATTTCTGCCCTCTGATTCAGGTGCCTAATGGGGGACATTTCTGCCCCCCAATTCCTGGTGCCAAAGAGGGTGGACATTTCTGCCCTCTGATCCCTGATGCCTAGTGCTGTGGGTGACATTTCTGCGTCCCGATCCCTGGTGCTTAATAGGAGGGACATTTCTGCCCTATGATCTTTCGTACCTAGTGGTCGGGGAGATATTTCTCTTGCTCGATTCCTGGTGCTTAATGTGGGAACATTTCTGCTCCCAGATTCCTAGTGCCCAAAAGGAGGGACATTTCTGCCCCCTGATCCCTGGTACCTATAGGGGTACATTTCTGGGCTCCGTTTCTTGTACCTAATAGAGGGAGGTTTCTCCTCTCTGATCCCTCGTGCCTAGTGGTGGTCGGGACATTTCTTCCCCCCGATTCCTGGTGCCTAATGGAGGGGACACATCAGCCCTCCATTACCTGGTGCCTAAAAGGGGAGACATTTCTGTCCTCTGATCCTTGGGGCCTAGTGATTGAGGGGGATATTTCTGCCCCTGATTCCTGGTATCTAATGGGAGGTGTATTTCTGCCCCCAGATTACTTTTGCCTATTGGTGGGACATTCTTGCCCCCGTTTCCTTGTGCATAATTGGGGGGGAATATTTCTGCCCCCGATCTCTGGTGACTAGTGGTTGGGGGAACATTTGTGCCTCCCAATCCCTGTTGGCTAGTGGTGGGGAGGAAATTTCTGCCCTCTGATTCCTGATGCCTAATAGGGGGCACATTTGGCCCCCAATACCTGATGCCTAGTGGTAAAAAGTAAGTAAAGTAAAGGCCCTCCCATTGATCATCGATTTGCTCGAGCGGGCCCAGTAACGTCTGGAGACTTTGTTGTTATTTGTCTGGCATATCGAATACTCTCGGTAGCTTGCCGGGCTCTCCGAGAGGGGCGAAGGAATCGAACTCGGGTCGGCCATGTTGGCTGCGTGCAAGGCAGACGCCCTACCCGCTGTGCTATCGTTCCAGCCCATGCCTAGTGGTAAGGGGGGATATTACTGTCCCCTGATTCCTGTTGTATAATGGGGGGCATTTCTGCCCCCTGATCTCTACTGCCTAGTGGTATGGGGGATATTTCTGGCCCCCATCTCTGGTGCTTAGTGCTAGCGGGAACATTTCTGCTACATGATTCCTGTTATCTAATGGGGTTGATATTTTTCCCCCGATCCATGCTACCAATTGGTGGGGGCTCATTTTGCCTCCCAATCCCTGGTGCCTAGTGTTGGTGGGAATATTTCTGACCCGGTTCCTGATCTCTAATAGTGGGGACATTTCGGCCCCTGATTCCTGGTGCATAGTGGTGTGGGGAACATTACTGTCCTCCAATTACTTATGCATAATGGGGGACATTACAGCCCCCCGCTCTTTCCTGCCTAGTGCTATGGGGGATATGTCTGGCCCCCATCCCTGGTGACTAGTGGTGGGGGGACACTTCTGCCCCTTGATGCTGGGTGCCTATTTGTATGGGGCACATTTCCGCCCCCAGATTCTGGGGCAGACATATATATCCCCCAATCTCTGGTGCCTCTTGGTGGTGGTGGGGCATTTCTGCTCCCCGATTCCTGGTGCCTAGTGGTAGGGGGGACGTTTTTGCCCACCGATACCTTTTGCATAATGGGGGACATTTCTGCCCCCTGTTCTCTGGTTTCTACTGGTGTGGGAACATTACTACCCCCAGGGTACCTGGTGCCTGACGATTGGGGCGACATTTATTGCCCCCTGATTTCTGGTTCCTAATAAGGGGGACATTTCTGCCCCCTGATCCCTGGTGCTTAATGATCGGGGGGACATTTCTATTGCCAGTCCCTGGTACCTAGTGCTACGGAATAAATTTCTGGCTCCCCCAATCCCTGGTGCTTAGTGGTGTGGGGAATATTTCTGCCCCCATTTCCTGGTATATAAAGGTAGGACATTTCTGCCCTCCAATCCCTGGTGCCTAGTGGTCGGGGAGACATTTCTGCCCCAAGATCCCTAGTGCATAGTGCTAGGTGGGGGGAACATTTCTGCCCCCTATCCCTGGTGCCTATTGGTGTGGGGGACATATCTGCCCATTTGATCCCCGGTATTTAATAGGTGGACATTTATGCCCCCCGTTTGTCATACCTAATAGAGGGACAT
This sequence comes from Sorex fumeus, assembly GCF_029834395.1. NCBI lineage: Eukaryota > Metazoa > Chordata > Mammalia > Eulipotyphla > Soricidae > Sorex > Sorex fumeus. The sequence continues at coordinate 10,684,437 of NW_026606168.1, forward strand.
TTCTGCTGCCTGATCCCTGGTGCCTAGTGGTTGGGGGGACATTTCTTCCCCCGATTGCTGGTTCCTAGTGGTGTGGGTGACATTTCTGCCCCATATCTCCTGGTACCTAATGGAGGAATATTTCTGCCCCCCGATCCCTGGTGCTTAGAGTTGTGGGGGACATTTCTGCCCTGTCTCTTGGTACCTAATGGAGGGACATTTCTCCCCTAATCACTGGTGCCTAGTGTTAGGGGGTTCATTTCTACCCCCGAATCCTGGTGCCTAATGGGGGCACATTTCTGTTCCCCTGTTCCCTGGTGTCTAGTGGTATGGGGGACATTTCTTCCCCCTGATCCCTGATACTCAATAGGGGGACATTTATGCCACCCCATTTTATACTTAATAGAGGGATATTACTGCTCTCTGATCCCTGGTGCCTAGTGGTTGGAGGGACATTTCTGCCCCCCGATTGCTGGTGCCTATTGGTATGAGGGACAATCTGACCCTCATCTTTTGGTACCTAATGGGGGAGCATTTCAGTCCCCCGATCCCTGGTGCCTAGAGATGTGGGGGACGTTTCTACCCCCTGCCTCCTGCTACCTAATGGGGGGACATTTCTCCCACGTATTACTGGTGCCTAGTGTTAGGGGGTTCATTTATGCCCCCCTATTCCTGGAGCCAAATTGGGGGCACATCTGCCCCTTGATACATGGTGCAGGTCGGGGGGAATTTCTGTCCCCCGATCCATGGTGCTTAGTAGTGTAGGGGACATTTCTGAGCCCTGATTCCTGCTGCCTAACAGGGGGGACATTTCTGCCCCCCGATTCCTGGTGTCTTATAGGGGAGACATATCTGTCCCCTGATTCCTGGTGCCTAGAGTTTGGGGGGACATTCCTGCCCCCATCCCTGGTGCCTAGTGGTGGGACACATCTGTCCCCCGATCCTGGACACTAATAGGAGGACATATCTTCTCCCTGATCCCTGGTGCCCAGTGGTGTGGGGGATATTACTGCCCCCCCCTCTCCTGGTACCTAATGGGGGGACAATTCTGACCCCAATCACTGGTGTGTAGTGTGGTCGGGGGGACATTTCTGCCACTGATTCCTGATGCTTAATGGGGGACATGTCTGTCCCGATTATTGGTGACTAATAGGGAGGGACACATCTGCCCCAATTCAGGTGACAGTGGTGGGGGAGAAATTTCTGCCCCCTGATCCCTGGTGCCTATATGTGGGGGTACATGTCTGTCCCTGATTTCTGGTGATTAGTAGTTGGGGTGATATTTCTGCCCCTGAATTGCTGGTTCCTAATGGGGGGGATATTACTGCCCCCCAATTTCTTGTGTTTAATTGGGGAATGATTTCTGCCCCCCCCGATTCCTTGTGCTTAATTGGTGAACATATTTCTGCTTCCCAATCCCTGGTATAGTGGTGTGGGGGACACATCTGCCCCCCAGTTACTGGTGCCTAAAAGGGGACATTTCTGCACCCTAATCTCTGGTGCCTATTGATGGGGGGACATTTCGACCTCCAGATTCCTGGTGCCTAATGGGGGTCATTTCTGCCCATTGACAGCTGTGCCTAAAAGGGGGGATATTTCTGCCCCCAGATTTCTCATACCTCATGTTGGCTCATGTTGGGGGGGACATTTCTCCCCCCCCCCCCCGGTTCCTGATGCCTTAATGGGGGAACATTTGTGATCCACAAATTCTGATGCCAAAAAGTAGGGACATTTATGGCCCCTGATCCCAGGTGTCTCGTGCTGGGGAGGGGGGACATTACTGCCCCCCGATCCTTGGTACTTAATGGAGGGACATTCCTGCCCCCTGTTTCCCATACCTAATAGAGGGAGATTTATGCTCCCTGATCCCTGGTGTCTAGTTGTGGGGGGAAAGTTCTGGCCCCAATTCTGATGCCTAAAGCGGGGACACATCTGCCCCCCAGTTACTGGTGCCTAAAGGGGGACATTTCTGTACCCTGATTCCTGGTGCCTAATAGGGGGGACAGATTTGCCCCCTGATTTGCTGTGCCAGTGGTGGTGGGGAAATTTCTGCCCCCGCCCTCCGATCCTTGGTGCCTAGTGGTAAAGTAAAGTAAGGCCCTCCCGTTGATCATCGATTTGCTCGAGCGGGCCCAGTAATGTCTCCATTGGAGACTTTGTTGTTACTGTGTCTCGCATATCAAATACTCTCGGTAGCTTGCCGGGCTCTCCGAGAGGGGCGGAGGAATCGAACTCGGGTCGGTCATGTTGGCCGCTTGTAAGGCGAACGCCCTACCCGCTGTGCTATTTCTGCCCCCCTATTCCTGGTGCCTAAAAGCGGCGACTTACTGACCCCTGATTTCTGGTGCCTAATACGGGGGACAGATTTGTCCCCCGACTCATGGTGCCAGTGGGGAAAGGGAATTTCTGCCCCCCGATCCCTGCTGCATAGTGTGTGTGGGGGGGCATTTCTGCTCCCCCAACCTCTGCTGCCTAGTGGTGGGTGGGACATTTCTGTCCGCTGATTCCTGGTGCTTAATGGGGGATATTTCTGCCCCCGATACCTGGTGCCAAAAGGGGGGACATTTCTGCACCCCAATCACTGGTGCCTAATAGGGGTGGACAGTTCTGCCCTCCAGATCTCCCGTACCTCATGGAGGGGAGGACATTTCTGCCGCCCATTCATGGTGCCTAATGGGGTGACATTTCTGCTCCCCGATTCCAGGTGCAAAAAAGGAGGAACATTTCTGGGCCCTGATCCTTGGTGATTCATCCTGGGGAAGGCATTTTTGTCCTCCAATTCCTGAAGCCTAATGGTGGGGGGGACATTTCTGCCCCAGATTCTTTGTGCCTAATTGGGGGACATTACTGGCCCCGAATTCTTGTACCTCATGGTGGGGGGACATTTCTCCCCCTGATTATTGGTTCCTAATTGGGGAACATTTGTGGTCCCAGAATACTGGTGCTAAAAAGGAGGGACATTTCAGGCCCCTGATCCCAGGTGTCTCTTGCTGGGGGTGGGGGGACATTTCAGTCCCTCGATCCTTGGTACTTAATAGGGGGACATTTCTGATTCCCGTTTCTCGTACCTAATAGAGGGAGATTTCTGCTTCCTGATCCCTGGTGAGTAGTGGTTGGGGGCACATTTCTGATCCCAATTCCTGGTGCCTAATGGGGGGACACATCTGCCCCCCCCCCGATTACTGGTCCCTAAAGGGGGAACATTCCTGTTCCCTAATTCCTGGTGTCTAATAGGGGGGACAGATTTGCCCTCCGATTCATGGTGCCAGTGGTGGCGGGGACATTTCTGCCCCCTGATTCCTGGTGCCTAAAAGCGGCGGCATATCTGCCCCTGGTTCCTGTTTCCTAATCGTTGAGGAAACTTCTCTGCCCCCATTCCTGGCGCCTAGTGGTGGTGGGAGGACATTTCTGGCCCCCAATTCCTGGTACCTCTTTGGGGGGACATTTCTGCCCCTGATTCCTGGTACTTAATAGGGGGACATTTCTACCTTCCATATCTCATACCTAATAAAGGGTGATTTCTGCTCCCTGATTCCCGGTGGCTAGTGGTGTGACAAATCTGCCCCTCGATTACTGGTGCCTAAAGGGGGTTATTTTCTGTCCCCTGATTCCTGGTCTTAATAGAAGGGACAGATTTGTCCCCCTATTCATGGTGTCAGTGGTGGGTGGGAAATTTCTGCCCCCACGATCCTTGGTGCCTACTGGTAGGGAGGACATTTCTGCCTGCTGATTCCTGGTGCCTAATGGGGGACATTTCTGACCCCGTTACCTGGTGACAAAAAGGGAGGACATTTTGTGCCCGATCTCTGGAGGCTAGTGGTGGGGGGGACATTTCTGCGCCCCAATTCCTTGTGCCTAATAGGTGGAACATTTCTGCCCTAACCCTGATTCCTTGTGCCTAATTGGTGGGCATATTTCTGCTTCCCAATCCCTGATACCTAGTGGTGTGGGGGACATTTTTGCCCCCAAATTGCTGATGCATGTGGGGGACATTTCTGCTCTCTGATCCCTGATGCCTACTGGTGGGGGACATTTCTACCTCCAGATTCCTGGTGCATAACGGGGGAGGGGACATTTCTGCCCTCCAACACCTTGTGCCTAAAGGGGGAACATTCTGCCCCCCGATTTCTCCTACCTTGTGGTGTGGGGGGACGTTTCTCCCCCCTGATTACTGGTGCCTAGGGCTGGAGCGATAGCACAGTGGTAGGGCGTTTGCCTTGCACGCAGCCAACATGGCCGACTCGAGTTCGATTCCTGCAAAACAAAGCCTGGCAAGCTACCTGTGACGTATTTGATATGCCAAACACAGTAATAACAAAGTCTCACACTGGAGATGTTACTGGGCCCGCTCGAGAAAATTGATGAACAACGGGAGGACGGATTACTGGTGCCTAATGGGGAAACAATTTTGCTCCCCAAATCTTGGTGCCATAAAGGAGAGATATTTGGCCCCTGATCCTAGGTGTCTCTTGCTGGGGAGAACATTTCTGCCTCCCGATCCCTGGTACTTAATAGGGGGACATTTCTGCCCCCTGTTTCTCCTACCTAATCAAGGGAGATTTCTGCTCTCTGATTCATGGTGCCTAGTGTTTGGGGTGACATTTCTGCCCCCGATCCCTGGAGCCTACTAGTGGGAGGGGGAAATTTTTGCCCCCCAATCCTGGTGTATAATGGGCAGATACATCTGCCCCCCAACTACTGTTGCCTAAAGGGGACACACTTTTGTCTCCTGATACCTTGTGCCTAATAGAGGGGACAGATTTGCCCCGATTCATGGTGCCAGTGGTGGGGGGTAAATTTCTGTCCTCCTGGTCCCTGGTGCCTAGTGGTGGAGGGGACATTTCTGTCCCCCAATTCCTGGTGTCTAAATGAGGGGATGTATTTTCCCCCTGATTCCTGGTGCTAATATGGGGGGACATATCTGCCCCCTGATTCCTGGTGCCTAGTGGTTGAGGGGACATTTCTGCCCCCATCCCTGGTGCCTAGTGGTGGGGTGAACATTTCTGCCTCCCAATTCCTGATGCCCAGTGGGGGGGGGGGCATTTCTGGCCCCAAGGCCTATGACCTAGTGGTTTGGGTACATTTCTGCCCCCAGTCTCTGGTGTCTAATGTTTGGGAAGACAATCCTGCGCACTGATCCCTCGTGCCTACTGGTGGGAGGAAATTCTGTCCCCCAATCTCTGGTCACGTGGGGTGTGGGGGACATTTCTGTCCCCTGATCCTGATACTTGATACTAGGACATTCTGTCCCCTGTTGCTAGTAACTAATATAGGGACATTTCTGCCTCTGGATCCCTGGTGACTTGTATTGATGAGCAAAAATTTCCCGCCCACCACTGACAACATGAATAGCACACATAACTGGGGGACATTACTGCCACCTGATTTCTCGTGCCTAATTGGGGAGACATTTCTGCTTCCCAATCCCTCGTATCTAGTGGTGTGGGGACATTTTTGCACCTTGATTCCTGATGCACATGGGGGACATTTCTGTCGCCCGCTCTCTGGTGCCTATCGGTGGGGGGATATTTTTAACTACAGATTCCTGGTGCCTAATGGGGGAGATATTTCTGCCCTCAGAAATGTTGTGCCTATAAGGGGGACATTTCTGCCCCCTAATTTCTCATACCTCCTGGTGGGGAGGACATTTCTCCCCCCCGATTCCAGGTGCCTAATGGGGGAACATTTGTGCTCCCTGAATCCAGGTGCTAAAATGAAGGGATATTTCTGGCCTCTGATCCCAGGTGTCTCGTGCTGGGGGGGAAGACATATTTTCCCCCCCAATCCTTCGTATTTAATGGGGGACATTCCTGCCCCCCGTTTCTCATACCTAATAGAGGGAGATTTCTACACCCTGATCCCTGTTGCCTAATTTTAGGTGGATATTTCTGGTGCCTAGTGCTGTGGGGGACATTTCTGCCCCCACGTCTCCTGGTATGTAATGGGGGGACATTTCTGCCCCCCAATCCCTGGTGCCTAGTGTTCAGGGGACATTTCTGCCTCCAGATCCCTGGTGAATAGTGCTGGAGGGGACATTTCTGCCCCCCAATTACTGGTGCCTAAAGGGGGACTTTTCTGTCCACTTATTCCTGGTGCCTAATAGGGGAGACAAATTTGCCCCCCAATTCATGGTGCCAGTGGTGGGGGGGAAATTTCTGCCCCCCTGATCTTTGGTGCCTAGTGGTGAGGGGGACATTTCTGCCCCCCTATTCTGAATAGCAGGGACATATCAGTTCCATGATTCCTGATGCCTAATGGGGGACACATGTCTGCCCCCTGATCCCAGGTGCCTAGTGGGTTTTGGGGAAGGCATTTCTGCCCCCTGGTACCTGTTGCCTATAGTTCCATGGGACATTTCTGTAGTCCAATCCCTGGTGTCTAGTGGTGGGAGGTATTTTTCTGACCCCCGATCTCTCGTGCCTAATAGTGGGGACACTTCTGCCCCCCAATCTCTCATACATCGTGCGGGGGACATTAGTGGCCCCCAATTCCTGGTCCCTAATGATGGACATTTCTGCTCCCTGATTCCTGGTGCTATAAAGGAGGGACATTTCTGGGCCCTGATCCCTTGTGCTTTATGCTGGGAGTGTTTTATGTCCCCCGCACCCTGTTGCCTACTGGTGGGGGTACATTTCTGCCCACTGATACCTTGTGCCTAATTGGGTGACATTACTGCCCCCCAATTTTTGTGCCTAATTGTGGAGTACATTTATGCTTCCTAATCCCTGGTATCAAGTGATGTGGGGGACATTTTTACCCCCTGATCCTGATGTATATGGGGGACATTTCTACCCCCCGATCTCTGTTGCCTACTGGAGGGGGGACATTTCTACTTACGGATCTCTGGTACCTAATGAGGGGGGACATTTCTGCCCTTTGATACCTTTGCCTCAAAGGCGGGACATTTCTACCCCCAGATTTCTCGTACCTCATGGTGGGGGGGACATTTCTCCGCCCCCCGGTTCCTGGTGCCTTAATGGGGGAACATTTGTGATCCCCAAATCCTGGTGCCAAAAAGGAGGGACATTTCTGGCCCCTGATCCCAGGTGCCTCGTGCTGGTCGGGATATTTCTGCTCCCTGGTCCTTAGTACTTAAAAGGGGACATTTCTGCTCCCCACTTCTCGTACCTAATAGAGGGAGATTTCTCCTCCCTGATCCCTGGTGCCTAGTAGTTGGGGGGACATTTCTGCCCCCGATCCTTGGTGCCTAATGGGGGACATTTCTGCCCCCGAATCGCTGGTGTCTAATAGGAGAGACATTGCTGCCCCCCGATCTCTAGTACCTTGTGGTGGGAGGATATTTCTTTCTGCCCATTCCTGGTGACTAATGGGGGGACATTTCTACTCTCTGATTCCTGGTGCCAAAAACGAGGGATTTTACTGGCCCCTAGTCTCTTGTGCCTCATGCTTGGGGGGACATTTTTGCCCACCGATTCCTTGTGACTAATTGGGGGACATTACTGCCCCCGATTACTTGTGCCTAATGGGGGGGGGGGCATTTCTGCTTTCTAATCCCTGTTATCTAGTGGTGTGGGGGACATTTTTGCCCCCAATTCTGCATACATGGGGGACATTTTTCCCCCACTCTCTAGTGCCTATTGCTGGGGGTACATTTCTACCTCCAGACTCCTGGTGCCTAATGGGGGGGGAGACATTTCTGCCCATTGATACCTTGTGTCTAAAAGGAGGGACATTTCTTCCCCCCCTATTTCTCGTACCTCATGGTGGGGGAACATTTCTCCCCCCCCCAATTTCAGGTGCCTAATGGGGGAATATTTCTGCTCCCCGAATCCTGGTGCCAAAAAGGAGGGACATTTCTGGCTCCTGATCCCAAGTGTCTTCTGCTGTTGGGGACATTTCTTCCCCCTCGATCCCTGCTACTTAATAGAGGGACATTTCTGCCCCCCCCCCTTCTCTAGAGGGAGATTTCTGCTCCCTGATCCCTGGTGCCTACTATTTGGGGGTATATTTTTGCAACCTATACCGGATGACTAGTAGTGGGGAAGAATTTCTGCTCCCCCAGGTCCCTGATGCCTAATGCTGGGGGAGACATTTCTGCTCTTTGATTACTGGTACCTAAAAGCGGGGACATACCTGCTCCCTGATTCCTGGTGCCTAGTGGTTGAACAGACATTTCTGCCCCAGTCCCTGGTGCCTAGTTGTGGGGGGGAACATTTCTGCCCCCTGATTTTTCATACTTCCTGGTATGGGAACTTTTCTGTCCCCCGATTCCTGGTACCTAAATGCGGGAATATATCTGCCCCCTGGTCCCCCTGGTGTCTAATAAGGGGAACATATTTGCCTCCTGATCTCTGATGCCTAGTGGTGTGGGGGCATTTCTGCCCCCGATCCCTGGTACTTAATAGGGGGATATTCTGCCACCTGTTTCTCGTACCTAATATAGGGATATTTCTGCTTCCTGATCCCTGGTGCTTAGTGGTTGGGGGACATATCGGCCCCCCAATCCCTAGTGTTCAGGGGTGTAGGTGATATTATTGCTCCCTGTCTCCTGATACCTAATGGGGGGTCAATTCTAACCCCCGATCTCTGCTGCCTCGTGGTCTGGGGGACATTTCTGCCTCCTGATCCCTGGTGCCTAGTGGTGACGGGGGCATTTCTGCCCCTGATTTCTGGTGCCTAATTGGGTGGGACATTTCTGCTCCCCGATTCCTGGTGACAAAAAGGAGAAACATTTTGGCCCCTGATTCTGTTTTCTCTTGCTGGGGGGTGGGGGGATTTTGTCCCTAATTCCTGGTGCCTAGTGGTGGTGGGGACATTTCTGGCCTCCGAATACATGGTGGTTCTTGCTCTGGGGGATATTTTTGCCCCCCGATCCCTGGTGCCTAGTGTTGTGGGGGACACTTCTGCTCCCTGTCTCCTGTCATGTAATGGAATATTTCTGAACCGATTACTGGTGCCTTGTGGTCGGGGGACATTTCTGCCCCCAATCCCTGGTGCCTAGTGGTGGGGGAGGGGCATTTCTGCCCCCTGATCCCTGATGTCTAGTGCTTAGAGGGACATTTCTGACCCCTGATCTCTGGTGCCCAATAGTTGGGACATTTCTGCCCCTCCCCCGATCTCTCTTACCTCGTTGGGGGGGGGGACATTACTGGCCCTCGATTCTTAGTGCCTAATGGGGACTTTTCTGTCCCTCAAATCCTGGTGTCTAATGGGGGGACATTTCAGTCCTGATTTCTGGTTCCTAATGGGGGCGACACATCTGCTCCCTGATTCCTGGTGCCAAAAACGAGGGACATTTCTGGGCCCTGAATCCTGGTGCTTCATGCTGGGGGGTACATTTTTGTCCTCTCATCCCTGGTGCCTAGTGGTAGGGGGACATTTCTGCCCCCTGGAGCGATAGCACAGAGGGTAGGGTGTTTGCCTTGCATGCAGCCAACATGGCCGACCAGAGTTCGATTCCTCCGCCCCTCTCGGAGAGCCCGGCAAGCTACCGAGAGTATTCGATATGCCAGACACAGTAACAACAAAGTCTCCAATGGAGACGTTACTGGGCCCGCTCGAGCAAATCGATGATCAACGGGAGGGCCTTTACTTACTTACTTACTTAATTGGGGAACAGTACTGCCCCCCAATTTATTGTGCCTAATTGGGTGGCACATTTCTACTTTTCAAACCCTGGTATCTAGTGGTGTGGGGGACATTTTTGCCCCGATTCCTGATGCACATGGGGGACATTTCTGTCCCCCGCTCCCTGGTGCCTACTGGTAGGGGGACATTTCTGCCCATCTGATCCCTGGTATTTAATAGGGATACATTTCTGCCCCCCATCTCCAGGTATGTAATGGGGGGACATTTCTGCCCCCCAATCACTGTTGCCTAGTCGTCGGGGGGACATTTCTGCCCCCTATCCCTGGTGCCTATCGGTGTGGGGGACATTTCTGCCCATCTGATCCCTGGTATTTAATAGGGGGACATTTCTGCCCCCCCGTTTGTCGTACCTAATAGAGGGACATTTCTGCTCCCTGATCCCTGGTGCCTAGTGGTTGGGGGGACATTTCTGCCCCATGTCTCCTGGTACCAAATTTGGGGACATTTCTCTCCCCTATCACTGGTGCCTCATGGTGGGGGGTTCATTTCTACCCTGATTCCTGGTGCCTAATGGGGGGACATTTCTGTGCCCCGATTCCTGGTGCCTGATGGGGGGACATATCTACCCCCCGATTCATGGTGTGAATGGTGGTGGGGGAAATTTCTATCCCACGATTCTTGGTGCCTAGTGGTGTGGGGGACATTTCTTCCCCCCGATCCCTGGTACTTAATAGGGAGACATTTATGCCACCCCATCTCATACTTAATAGAGGGACATTATTGCTCCCTGATCCTTGGTGCCTAGAGGTGTGGGGGACATTTCTGCCCCCTGTTTCATGGTACCTAATGGGGGAACGCATCTGCCCCCTGATTCCTGGTGCCTAATGGGGGGCACACTTGCCCCCCGATACATGGTGCGAGTGGTGGGGGGGGGGAAATTTCCGACCCCGATCCCTGGTGTCTACTTGTTGGGGGGACATTTCTGCCCCCTGATTCTTGGTGCCTAGTTGTTGAAGGTATATTTCTTCCCCCATCCTGGTGCCTAGTAATGGGGGAGGATATTTCTGCCCCCCGATCCCTGGTGCCCAGTGGTGAGGTGGGCATTTCTGCCACCGATTTCTGGTGCCTAATGGAGGGAAACATCTGCCCCCTATCCTGGAGCCTAATGGGGGGACATTTATGCCCCCCAATCCCTGGTGCCTAGTAGTATGGGGGATATTTCTGCCACCTGTTTCCTTGTACATAATGATAGGACATTTCTGCCCCCCAATTACTGGTGCCTAGTCCTCGGGGGATATTTCTACCCCCAATTCCTGGTGCCTAGTAGTTGGGGGACATTTCCACTCCCTGTTCCCTGTGCCTAGTAGGGGGGGACATTTCTGCCCCCTGATCCCTGGTTTCAAGAGGTATGGGGGACATTTCTGCCCCCTGTTTATCATACCTAATAAAGGGACATTTCTGCTCCCTGATCCCTGGTGCCTTGTGGTTGAGGGGCCATATCAGCCCCCCGATTCCTGGTGCCCAGTGGTCTGAGTGATATTACTGCCCCCCGTCTCCTGGTACCTACTGGGGGGACAATTCTGACCCCTGATCACTGGTGCCTAGTGGTTGGGGGCACATTTCTGCCTCCTGATCCTTGTTGCCTGGTGGTGACTTGAGCATTTCTGCCCCCGATTCCTGGTGCCTAATGGGGGGACATTTCTGTCCCATTTCTTGGTAACTAAGAGGGGGGACATATCTGACCCCCAATTTATGTAGACAGTGGTGGGGGGGGGGAATTTCTGCCCCCAATCCCTGTTGCCTAGAGGAGGGGTACATTTCTGTCTCTGATTACTGGTGCCTAGTGGTTGTGGAGATATTTCTGCCCCTGAATTGCTGGTGCCTAATGGGGGGACATCACTGCCCCTTTTTACTTGTGCCTAATGGGGGGCATTTCTGCTTCCAATCCCTGGTATCTAGTGGAGTGGATGACATTTTTGCTCCTGATTCCCGATGAATATGGGGGACAATTCTGCACCCCCCGCCCCCGGATCTCTGGTGCCTACTGTTGGTGGGACATTTCTACCTACAGATTCCTGGTGGCTAATGGGGGGAGCATTTCTGCTTTTCAATACATTGTGACTAAGTGGGGGGAAATTTTGGCCCCTGATTTCTCATACCTCATGGTGGGGGGACATTTCTCCCCCCTGATTCCAGGTGCCTCATGGGGGAGCATTTGTGCTCCCCGAATCCTGGTGCCAAAAAGGAGGGACATTTCTGGCCCCTGATCCCAGGTGTCTTGTGCAGGGGTGGATATTTCTGGCCCCCAATTACTGGTGCCTAAAGGGGGGACATTTCTGTCCCCTGATTCCTGGTGCCTAATAGGGGGGACAAGTTTGCCCCCCGATTCATGGTGCCAGTGATGGGGGGGAAATTTCTGTCCCCCTAGATTCCTGATGCCTAGTGGTGGGGGGACATTTCTGCCCCCAATCCCTGGTGCCTAATGGGGGGGGCATTTTTGTCCTGATGCTAAATGGGCAAAATTTCTGCCCCCCCCAATTCTTTGTGCCTATGTGGGGGGACATTTGTCTCCCAATCCCTTGTGCCTAGAGGTGGGGGGACATTTCTGCTCCCTCAATCTTGGTGCTAATGGCGGGACATTTTTGCCTCCTGATTCCTTGTTCCTAATGGGGGGACATTTCTGCCCACTAATTCTTGGTGATTAATGGGGGGAAATTCTTGCCCCCCAATTCCTTGTGCCTATTTGAGGGGGACATTTCTGTCCCCCAATCCCTGGTGCCTAGAGGTGGGGGACACATTTCTGCCCCCCGATTCATGGTGCCTAATTGCGGGACATTTGTGCCTTCTGATTCCTTGTGCCTAAGGGGGGAACACTTCTGCCCCCCGATTCCTGGTGCCTAATGGGGGACATTTCTGCCCCCACTTTCTTGTGCGTATAGGGGGAAATGTTTCTGCCCCAAATGCATGAAGCCTAGAGTTGTGGGGGACAGTTCTCTCCCCCGATTCCTGTTGCCTAATTGGGGGGGGGGGCATTTCTCCCCCCTGATCCCTGGTGCCTACTGATTGGTGGGGCATTTCTGCTCCCTGATCCCGGTGTGTAGTTATGTGGGGACATTTCTACCCCTGATCTCTGGTGCCTAGTGGTGGAGGGGGACATTTATGCCTCCCAATACCTGGTGCCTAATGGGGGGACACATCTGAACCCAATAACTGGTGGCTAATGTGGGAACATTTCTGTCCCCTGATTCTTGGTACCTAATAAAGGGGACAGATTTGCCCCCAATTCATGGTGCCAGTGGTGGGTGGGATATTTCTTCTCCCTCACCGATCCCTGATGTCTAGTGGAGGGGGGGGATTTCTGCCCCCCGATTCCTGGTGCCTAAAAGTGGGGACATGTCTGCCCCATGATTTCTGGTGCCTAATAGGGGGACATATCCACCCCGATTCCTGTTGCCTAGTGGTTGAGGGGACATTTCTGCCCCCATCCCTGGTGCCTAGTGGTAGGGGAGACATTTCTGCGTCCCGATCCCTGGTACTAAATAGGGGGACAGTTCTGCCCATCGTTTTTCGTACCTAATAAAAGGTAATTTCTGCTCCCTGATCCCTGGTGCCTAGTGGTGGGACACATCAGCCTCTCGATTACTGGTGCCTAAAAGGGGGACTCTTCTGTCCCCTGATTCCTGGTTCTAATAGGTGCAACAGATGTGTCCCCCATTCATGGTGTCAGTGGCGGGCGGGATATTTCTGCCCCCCGATCCCTGGTGCCTAGTAGTGGAGGGATATTTCTGCCCCCAGATTTCATGTGCCTAATTGGGGGGACATTTCTGTTTCCCAATCCCTGGTATCTAGTGATGTGAGGGACATTTTTGCCCCCTGATCCTGATGCATATGGGGGACATTTCTGCCCCCTGATCTCTGTTGCCTACTAGTGGGGGGACATTTCACCTACACATCCCTGGTACCTAATGAGGTGGGACATTTCTGCCCTTTGATACCTTTGCTTCAAAGGCGGGACATTTCTACCCCCAGATTTCTCGTACTTCATGATGGGGGGGGACATTTCTCCCCCCTGGTTCCTGGTGCCTTAATGGGGGAACATTTGTGATCCCCAAATCCTGATGCCAAAAAGGAGGGACATTTCTGGCCCCTGATCCCAGGTGCCTCGTGCTGGTCAGGACATTTCTGCCCCCCGATCCTTGGTACTTAAAATGGGACATTTCTTCCCCCCGCTTCTCATACCTAATAGAGGGAGATTTCTGCTCCCTGATCCCTGGTGCCTAGTAGTCGGGGGGACATTTCTGCCCCCGATCCTTGGTGCCTAATGGGGGACATTTCTGCCCCCCAATTGCTGGTGTCTAATAGGAGAGACATTGCTGTTCCCCAATCTCTAGTACCTTGTGGCAGGCAAATATTTCTGCCTCCCCATTCCTGGTGCCTAAGAGGGGACATTTCTGCTCCGATTCCTGGTGCCACAAAGGAGGGACTTTTCTGGCCCCTAGTCTTTGGTGCCTCCTGCTTGGGGGGGGACATTTCTGACCCCCAATTCCTTGTGCCTAATTTGGGGACATTACTGCCCCCCGATTACTTGTGCCCAATTGGGGGGTTACATTTCTCCTTCCCAATCCCTGGTATCTAGTGGTGTGGGGGACATTTTTGCCCCCCATTCCAGATGCATATGGGGGACATTTTTGTCCCCCGCTCTCTGGTGCCTACTGATGGGGGGACATTTCTACCTCCAGATTCCTGGTGCCTAATGAGGCGACATTTCTGCCCCCGGATTGTTTGTACCACATGGTGGGGGAACATTTCTCCCCCTCGATTCCAGGTGCCTAATGGGGGAACATTTCTGCTCCCTGTATCCTGGTGCCAAAAAGGAGGAATATTTCTGGCCCCTGATCCCAGGTGTCTTGTGCTGAGGGGACATTTCTGCCCCCTGATCCCTGGTACTTAGGGGGACATTTCTGCCCCCTGTTTCTCTAGAGGGAGATTTATACTCTCTGATTCCTGGTGCCTAGTGGTTGGGGGTATATTTCTGCAACCTATACCTGGTGACTAGTGGTGGGAAAAAAATTTTGCCCCCCAGATCTCTGATGCCTAGTGCTGGGGGAGACATTTCTGACCCCAATTACTGGTACCTAAAAGCGGGGACATATCTGCCCCAGGATTTCTGAAAGCCTAATATGGGGGGACATATCTGCCCCCTGATACCTGATGCCTAGTGGTTGAAGAGACATCCCCTGTCCCTGGTGCCTAGTGGGGGGGAGCATTTCTGACCCCGATCTCTGGCGCCCAATAGGGGGGACATTTTTGCCCCCCGATCGTTCATACTTCGTGGTGTGGGGACATTTCTGCCCCCCGATTCCTGATGACTAAAGGCAGGAACGTATCTGCCCCCTGATTCCTGGTATCTAATAAGGGGTACATATTTGGCTCCTGATCTCTGATGCCTAGTAGTGTGGGGGACATTTCTGCCCCCGATCCGTGGTACTTAATAGGGGGACATTCTGTCACCTATTTCTCGTACCAAATATAGGGACATTTCTGTTCCCTGATCCCTTGTATAGTCGTTGTGGGGACATTTCTGTACCCTGATCCCTGGAGCCCAGTGGTATGGGGGATATTACTGCTCTCCGTCTCCTAGTACCTAATGGGGGGGACAATTCTGACCCCGATCACTGGTAATAGTGTTCGCGGAGACATTTCTGCCTCCGATTCCTGATGCCTACCGGGGACACTTCTGGCCCCTATTCCTTGTGCCTAATTGGGGGACATTTGTGTTCTGATTCTTGGTGACTAATAAGGGAACACATCTGCCCCCGATTCATGGTGCCAGTGTGGGGGGGGGAGATATTTCTGCCTCTGAATCGCTGGTGCTTTATAGGGGGAGATTACCGCCTCCCAATTTCTTGTGTCTAATTGGAGGACATTTCTGCCCCCTGATTCCTTCTGCCTAATTGGTAGACATATTTCTGCTTCCCAATCCCTGGTATCTAGTGGTGTGGGGGACATTTTTGCCCCCCGATTCCTGATGCATATGGGGGACATATCTTTCCCCTGATCTCTGGTGCCTACTGGTGGGGGAACATTTCTACCTCCAGATTCCTTGTGCCTAATGGGGGGAGGACATTTCTGCCCTCCAACACCTTGTGCCTAAAAGGGGAGACAATCTACCCCCAATTTCTTGTACCTCTTGGTGGGGGAAACATTTCTTCCCCTTGATTCTTGGTGCCTAATGGGGGAACATTTCTGCTCCCTGAATCCTGGTGCCAAAAAGGAGGAACATTTCTGGCCCCTGGCGCCAGGTGTCTAGTGTAGGGGGGGACATTTCTCCTCCCCAATACCTGGTACTTAATAGGGGGATATTTATGCCCCTTGCTTCTTGTACCTATTAGAGGGAGGTTTCTGCTCTCTTATCGCTGGTGCCTAGTGGTTGGGGGGACATTTCTGCCCCTGATCCCTGGTGCCAAGTGGTGTGGAGGGGCATTTCTGCCCCAAATTCCTGGTGGCTAATGGGGCACACATCTGACCCCCCCACTACAGGTGCCTAAAGGGGGGGACTTTTCTGTCCCCTGGTTCCTGGTGCCTAATAGGGGGGACAGATTTGCCCCTCTGATTCATGGTGCCAGTGGTGGGGGCGAAATTTCTGCCTACCCGATCCCTTGGGCCTAGTTTGTGTGTGCGGGGAATTTCTTCCTTCCGATTCAGGTGCCTAAAAGTGGGGACATATCTTCCTGCGATTCCTGGTGCCTAATAGGGGGACATATCTGCCCCCAGATTTTGGTGCCTTGTGATAGAGGGGACATTTCTGCCCCATCCCTGGTGACTAGTTGTGGGGGGACATTTCTGCCCCCTGATCCCTGATGCCTAGTGGTGGGAAGGCCATTTCCGCCCGCTGATTCCTGGTGCCTAATTGGGGACATTTCTCCCCCGATACCTGCTGTCTAAAAGGGGGACATTTCAACACCCCGATCACTGGTGCCTAATGGGGGGGGCATTTCTGTCCCCCGATCTCTCCTACCTTGTGGTGGGGAGGATATTTCTACCTACCCTTTCCTGGTGCCTAATTGGGGACATTATTGACCCCCCCCCCCCAGTTACTTGTGCCTAATGGGGGCACATTTCTGCTTCCCAATCTCTGTTATCTAGTGGTGGGGGAGACATTTCTACCTCCAGATTCCTGGTGCCTAATAGAGGGGACATTTGTGCACTCAGATACCTTGTGCCTAAAAGGGGAGATATTTCTGCCCCACGATTTCTCATACCTCATGGTGGAAGGGACATTTATCCCCCCCCCCGATATCTGTTGCCTAATGGCAAAACATTTCTGCCCCCTGATCCCTGATACTTAATAGGGGGACATCTGCCCCCTCTTTTCTCGTACCTACTAGAGGGAGATTTTTGCTCCCAGATTCCTGGTGCCAAGTGGTTGGGGGGATATTTCCGCCCCCCCGATCCTTGGTGTCTAGTGATGGGGGACGTTTTTGCCCCTGATCCCAAGTGCCTAGTGGGGGGGACATTTCTGTCTCCCCAGTTCCTGGTGCCTAAAGTGGGGACATTTCTGCCCCCCGATTACTGGTGCCTGAAGGGGGACATTTCTATCTCCTGATTCCTGGTGACTAATAAGGGCTGGAGTGATAGCACAGCGGTAGGGCGTTTGCCTTGCACGCAGCCAACATGGCCGACCCAAGTTCGATTCCTCCGCCCCTCTCGGAGAGCCCAGCAAGCTACCGAGAGTATCTCGCCCGCACGGCAGAGCCTGGCAAGCTACCCGTGACGTATTCGATACGCCAAACACAGTGACAACAAAATCTCCAATGGAGACGTTACTGGGCCCGCTCGAGCAAATCGACGAACAACGGGAGGGCCTTTACCTTTAATTAGGGGGACAGATTTGACCCTGATTCATGGTGCCCTTGGTGGTGGAGAAATTTCTGCCTCCCGATCCCTGGTGTCTATTAGGCACCTGGGACATATCAGCTCCATGATTACTGGTGCCTAATGGGGGGACTTATCTGGCCCCTGATTCCTTCTGCCTAGTGGTGGGCAGGACATTTCTGTCCCCCGATCCCTAGTGCCTAGTGGTGGTTGGGGGGACATTTCTACCCAAGATTCCTGATACCAAGTGGTGGAGGGGACATTTCTGCCCCCGATGCCTGGTGCCTAGAGCTGTGGGGAACCTTTCTGCCCCCTGATACTTGATGCTTAATAGGGGACATTTCTGCTGCCCGTTTCTTGTACCTAATAGAAGGAGATTTCTGCTCCCTTATCCCTGGTTCTTAGTGGTGGGGGGGAAATTTCTGCCCACCAATACCTTGTGCCTAAAAGGGGGTGACAATTCTGCCCCCCAATTTTTTGTACCTCCTGGTGGGGAGGACATTTCTCCCCCCAATTTCAGATGCCTAATGGGGGAACATTTGCGCTCCCTTAATCCTGGTGCCAAAAAGGAGGGATATTTCTGCCCCTAATCCTAGGTGTCTCTTGCTGGGCGGGGGGGGGGGGGGGGGGCATTTCTGCCCCCTGATCTCATGTACTAAATGGAGGGATTTTTCTGCCCCTAGTTTCTCATGACTAATAAAGGGACATTTTTACTCCCTGATCCCTGGTGCCGAATTTTGGGGGGACATTTCTGGCCCCAATCCCTGGTGCCTAGTGCTATGGGGGACATTTCTGCCCCCCGTCTCCAGGTATGTAATACGGGGCCATTTCTGCCCCTCAATCCCTGGTGCCTAGTTTTCGGGGGACATTTCTGCCTCCAGACCCCGGGTGCATAGTGCTGGGGGGAGACATTTCTGCCCCCCGATTACTGGTGCCTAAAGGGGGGGAATTTTCTGTCCCCTGATTCCTGGTGCCTAACAGGGGGGACAGATATGCCCCCCCAATTCATGGTGCCAGTGGTGGGCGGGAAATTCCTGCCCCCCCCCCCCGATCCCTGGTGCCTAATGGTGAGGAGGACATTTCTGCCCCGAATTCCTAATAGCAGGGACATATCAGTCCCATGATTCCTGGTGCCTAATAGGGGACACATGTCTGCCCCCTGATCCCAGATGCTTAGTGGGTGGAGGAAGGCATTTTGCCCCTTGTTACCTGTTGCCTAGTGGTTGGGGGGACATTTCTGCAGCCCAATCCCTGGTGCCTAGTGGTGGGAGGGATATTTCTGACCCCTGATCTCTGGTGCCTAATAGGGTGGACACTATTGCCCCCTCGATCTCTCATACATTGTGGGGGTTATATTAGTGGCCCCCAATTCCTGGTTCCTAATGAGGGACATTTCTGCTCCTCGAATCCTGGTGCCAAAGTGGAGGGACATTTCTGGGCCCTGATCCCTGGTGCTTCATGCTGGGGGGGACATTTTTGTCCCCCGATCCTTGGTGCCACGTGGTGGGGGCACATTTCTGCTCCCTGATTCCTTGTGCCTAATTGGGGGACATTACTGCCCCCCAATTTTTGTGCCTAATTGTGGAGTACATTTATGCTTCCTAATCCCTGGTATCTAGTGATGTGGGGGACAGTTTTGCCCCCTGATCCTGATGCTTATGGGGGGCATTTCTGCCCTTCGATCTCTGTTGCCTACTGGTGGGT
Source organism: Sorex fumeus (assembly GCF_029834395.1). Taxonomy (NCBI): domain Eukaryota; kingdom Metazoa; phylum Chordata; class Mammalia; order Eulipotyphla; family Soricidae; genus Sorex; species Sorex fumeus. The sequence continues at coordinate 10,703,544 of NW_026606168.1, forward strand.
GGACATTTCTACCTACAGATCCCTGGTACCTAATGAGGGGGGACATTACTGCCCTTTGATACCTTTGCCTCAATGGGGGGACATTTCTGCCCCCAGATTTCTCGTACCTCATGGTGGGGGGTACATTTCTCCCCTCCCGGTTCCTGGTGCCTTAAGGGGGAACATTTGTGATCCCCAAATCCTGATGACACAAAGGAGGGACATTTCTGGCCCCTGATCCCAGGCGCCCCATGCTGCGGGGGACATTTCTGCCCCTCGATCCTTGGTACTTAAAAGGAGACATTTTTGCCCCCCGTTTCTCATACCTAATAGAGGAAGATTTCTTTTCCCTGATTCCAGGGGCCTAGTAGTCAGGGCAACATTTCTGCCCCCGATCCTTGGTACTTAATGGGGGACATTTCTGTCCCCCAATTGCTGGTGTCTAGTAGGAGAGACATTGCTGCCCCCCGATCTCTAGTGCCTCATGAAGGGAGGATATTACTTCTTCCCCATTCCTAGTGCCTAAAAGGGGACATTTCTTCTCCCTGATTCCTAGTGACAAAAAGGAGGGACTTTTCTGGCCCCTAGTTCTGGTGCCTCGTGCTTGGGGGGACATTTCTGCCCCCTGATTCTTTGTGCGTAATTGGGGGACATTACTGTCCCCTAGTTACTTGTGCCTAATTGGGGGGAACATTTCTGCTTCCCAATCCCTGGTATCTACAGGGGTGGGGGACATTTTTGCCCCCAATTCCGGATGCATATGGGGTCATTTTTGTCCCCCGCTCTGGTGCCTACTGATGGGGGGACATTTCTACCTCCAGATTCCTGGTGGCTAATGGGGTGGACATTTCTGCCCTCCGATACCTTGTGCCTATAACGGGGGACAATTCTGCCCCCCGATTTCTCGTACCTCATGGTGGGGGAACATTTCTCTCCCCCCTCCCAATTCCAGGTGACTAATGGGGGAATATTTCTCCTCCCTGAATCCTGATGCCAAAAAGCAGGAACATTTCTGGCCGCTGATCCCAGGTGTGTCATGCTAGGGGGGACATTTCTATCCCGATCCCTGGTACAAATTAGGGGGACATTTCTGCTCCCCATTTCTCGTAATTAATAGAGGGTGATTTCTGCTCTCTGATCCCTGATGCCTAGTGGTTGGGGGGACATTTCTGCTCCTGATCCCTGATGTCTCGTGATGGGGGGGACATTTTTGCCCCCCAATTCCTGGTGCCTAATGGGGGACACATCTGCTCCCTGACTACAGGAGCCTAAAGAGGGGACATTTCTGTCCACTGATTCCTGGTGCCTAATAGGGGAGACTGGTTTGCCCCTCGATACATGGTGCCAGTGGTGGGGGCAAAATTTCTGCCCACCTGATCCCTGGGGCCTAGTGGCGGGGTGGGGGGAATTTCTGCCCTCCGATTCCTGGTGCCTAAAAGTGGGGACATATCTCCCCATGATTCCTGGTGACTAATAGAAGGGACATACCTGCCCCCAGCATCTGGTGCCTTGTAGTTGAGGGAACATTTCTGCCCCCATCCCTGGTGGCTAGTTGTGCGGAGGGACATTTCTGCCCCCCTATCCCTGATGCCTAGTGGTGGGGAGGACATTTCCTCCCGCTGATTCCTGGTGCCTAATGTGGAACATTTCTGCCCCCGATACCTGTTGTCAAAAAGGGAGACATTTCAGCACCCCGATCACTAGTGCCTAATAGGGGGAACATTTCTGTCCCCCGATTTCTCGTACCTTGTGGTGGGGAGGGCATTTTTGCCTACCCATTCCTGGTGCCTAATGGGGGACATTACTGCCCTCAGATTACTTGTGCCTAATGCGGGGGGGAGGCATTTCTGCTTCCCAATTCCTGGTATCTAGTGCTGTGAGGAACATTTTTGCCCCCAATTCCGGATGCATATGAGGGGCATTTTTGTCCCCCGCTCTCTGGTACCTATTGATAGGGAGATATTTCTACGTCCAGATTCCTGGTGCCTAATGGGGGCGGGGGCATTTCTGCCCTCGGATACCTTGTGCCTAAAAGGGGGATCATTTCTGCTCCCCGAATCATGGTGCCAAAAAGGAGGAACATTTCTGGCCCCTGATCCCTGAGCCGACGATGTTTCATACATCATGGTGGGGGGACATTTCTGCTCCCGAGTTTTGGTGAAAAAAAGGAGAAACATTTTGGCTCCTGATTCCTGGTGTCTCTTGTTGGGGGGGACTTTTGTCCTTGATTCCTGGTGCCTAGTGGTGGTGGGGACATTTTTTGGCCCCCAGTACACGGTGGCTCATTTTGGGGGGGGGGACATTTCTGCCTCCCGATCCCTTGTACTTAATAGGGGGACTTTTCTGCCCCCCATTTCTCATACCTAATAGAGGGAGATTTCTTCTCTCTGATCCCTGGTGCCTAGTGATTGGGGGGACATTTCTGCCCCCGATCCCTGGTGCCTAGTGCTGGGGGAACATTTCTGCCCCCCAACTCCTGGTGCATAATGGGGAGACACATCTGCCACCCGTTACTGGTGCCTAAAGGGGGGACATTTCTATCTCGATTCTTGGTGCCTAATAGGGGGGACAGATTTGTCCCCTGATTCATGGTGCCAGTGGGGGGGGGGGGGGGGAATTTCTACCACCCTGGTTCCTGGTGCCTAGTGGTGAAGGGGACATTTCTGAGCACTGATTCCTGGTGCCTAAAAGAGGGTACATATTTGCCCCCTGATTTCATAAAAGCAGGAACATACCTGCCCTCGATTTCTGCTGCCTAGTGGTCGAAGGGACATTTCTGCCCCCATCCTTGGTGCCTAGAGGTGGAGGGAACATTTCTGCCCCCGATCCATGGTGCTTAGTGGTGGGGTGAACATATCTGACCCCGAATTCCTGATACCTAGTGGTGGGTGGGTTATTTCTGCCCCTCATGCCTGTGGCCTAGTGGTGTGGGGGACATTTCTGCCCCCGAGACACCATTGCTTAATACGGGGCATTTCTGCCACCCGTTTCTTGCACCTAATAGAGGCAGATTTCTGCTACCTTACCCTGCCAATCTCTGGTGATTGGGAAGACAGTTCTGCACCCTGATCCCTTGTGCCTACTGGTAGGGGGCATTTCTGCCCCCCAATCTCAGGTCACATGGGGAGTGAGGGACATTTCTGTCCCCCGATCCTGGTACTTGATAGTGGGACATTCTGCCCAGTTTCTTGTACCAAATATAGGAACATTTCTGCTTCCTGATCCCTGGTGCCTAGTGGTTGGGGGGACATATCGGCCCCCCAATCCCTGATGTTTAGTGGTATGGGTGATATTACTGCTCCCCGTCTCCTAGTATCTAATGGGGGGACAATTCTGACCCCCAATTTCTGCTGCCTAGTGGTCTGTTGGATATTTCTGCCTCCTAATCCCTGATTCCTAGTGGTTATGGGAGCATTTCTGCCCCCGATTTCTGGTGTCTAATTGGGAAGACATTTCTGCCCGACGATGTTTCATACATCATGGTGGGGGGACATTTCTGCTCCCGAGTTTTGGTGAAAAAATGGAGAAACATTTTGGCTCCTGATTCCTGGTGTCTCTTGTTGGGGGGGGACTTTTGTCCTTGATTCCTGGTGCCTAGTGGTGGTGGGGACATTTTTTGGCCCCCAGTACACGGTGGCTCATGCTGGGGGGGACATTTCTGCCTCTCAATCCCTGGTGCCTAGTGTTGTGGGGGACCCTTCTGCTCCGTCTCCTGTTATGTAATAGGATATTTCTGACATGATCACTGGTGCCTATCGGTCGGCGGGACATTTCTGCCCTCCAATCCATGGTGCCTAGTGGTGTGGGAACATTTCTGCCCTCCAATCCCTGGTGTCTAATAGTGAGGGGGGGACGTTTCTGCCCCCCCTATTCCTGATGTCTAGTCGCAGTGGGGGACATTTCTGCCCCCTGATCCCTGATGTCTAGTGGTTGGAGGGACATTTCTGACCCCTGATCCCTGGTGCCCAATAGTTGGGACATTTCTGCCCCCCGATCTCTCTTTCCTCGTGATGGGGGGGACATTACTGGCCCCAGATTCTTGGTGCCTCATGGGGACTTTTCTGTTCCCTGATTACTGGTGTCTAATGGTGGGGACATTTCAGTCCTGGTGCCTAATGGAGAGAACATATCTGCTCCCAGATTCCTTGTGCCAAAAAGGAGGGACATTTATCGGCCCTGATCCCTAGTGCTTCATGCTGGGGAGACATTTTTGTCCCCCAATGCCGGTGCCTAGTGGTAGAGGGACATTTCTGCCCCCCAATTCCTTGTGCCTAATTGGGGGGCACATTTCTACTTCCCAATCCCTGGTATCTAATGGTGTGGACGATATTTTTGCCCCCTGAATCCTGATACATATGGGGGACATTTCTGCCCCCTGCTCTCTGATGCCTACTGGTGGAGGGACATTTCTACCTCCAGATTCCAGGTGCCTAATGGGGGAACATTTCTGCCCTCCAATACCTTGTGCCTAAAAGGGGAGACATTTCTGTCCCCCGATTTCTCCTACTTCATGGTTGGGAGGACATTTCTGTCCTGATTCAGGTGACTAATGAGGGGACATTTCTGCACCCTGATCCCTAGTGCAATAGGATGGACATTTCTGCCCCATGATCTTTCTCTACCACGTGGTGGGAGGGACATTTCTCCCTCCCAATTCCTGGTGCCTAATGGGTGCGTTTCTGCTCCCGAATTCTGCTGCCAAAAAAGAGGGACATTCTGGCCCCTGATCCCAGTTGTCTCGTGCTGGGGGGCGACTTTTCTCTTCCCCTAATCCCTGATCCTTAATACTGGGACATTTCTGCCCCCCGTTAATCATACCTAATAGAGGGAGATTTCTGCTCCTTGATCCTTGGTGCCTAGTGGTGGCGGGGACATTTCTGCCCCTGATTTCTGGTGCCTAAAAGCAGGGACATATCTGCCCATGATTCCTGGTGCCTAGTGGTTGAGCAGACATTTCTGCACCCATCCCTGGTGCCTAGTGGTGGGGGTGACATTTCTGCCCCCAATACCTGGGCTTAATAGGGACATTTCTCCCGCCCATTTCTTGTACCTAATAGAGGGAGATTTCTGCTCTCTTTTCCCTGGTGCTTGATAAGGGGCCATTCTTGCCCCCTGTTTCTCGACCCTAATCTAGACACATTTCTGTTCTCTGATCCCTGGTGTTTAGTGGTCGGGGGACATATCAGTCCCCAATCCCTGTTGCCCAGTGGTGTGGGTCATATTACTGACCCCGTCTCTTGGTATCTAATGGGGGAACAATTTTGATTCCCAAGCACTGGTATCTAGTACTCTGGGGGACATTTCTGTCTCCTGATCCCTGGTGCCTGGTGGTGATGGAGGCATGTCTGCCTGATTCCTGGTGCCTAATGGGGGGACACATTTGGCCCCTGATTCCTGGTCTTTTATGGGGGGACATTTATGTTCCCCGATTCTTGATGCCAAAAAGGGGGGACATTTCTGCCCCCCAATCCCTAGTGCCTAGTGTTGTGGGGGACTCTTCTACTCCCCATCTCCTGTTATGTAATGGGATATTTCTGACCCAATCACTGGTGCCTAGTGGTCGGGGGGACATTTCTGCCCCCCCCATCCCTGGTGCCTAGTGGGGGGGGGGACATTGCTGCCCCCTAATTTCTGGTGTGTAATAATTGAGACATTTCTGCCACCCAAATCTCTCTTACCTCATGGTGGGGGAGACATTATTGGCCCCCCGATTCCTGGTGCCTAAAGGGACTTTTCTGTCCCCTGATTCCTGGAGTCTAATGGCGGGACATTTCAGTCGTGTTTCCTGGTTCCTAATGGGGGGAACACATCTGCTCCCCGATTCCTGGTGCCATAAAGGAGGGGCATTTCTGGGCCCTGATCCCTAGTGCTTTATGCTGGGGGGACATTTTCGTCCCCCAATCCCTGGTGCTTAGTGGCGGGGTGACATTTCTGCCCCCTGATACCTTGTGCCTAATTGGGAAATAGTACTGCCCCACGGTTTAATGTGCCTAATTGGGGGGGGGGGCACATTTCTACTTCCTAATTCCTGGTATCCAGTGGTGGGGGGGACATTTTTGCCCCCTGACTCCTGATACATATGGGGGACATTTCTGCTCCCCGCTCTCTGGTGCCTACTGGTGGGGGGACATTTCTACCTCCAGATTCCGGTGCCTAATGGGGGGATATTTCTACGCTCCGATGCCTTGTGCCTAAAAGGGGAGACATTTCTGTCCCCTGATTTCTCATACTTCATGTTGGGTAGGAATTTGTGTCCTGATTCAGGTGACTAATGAGGGGACATTTCTGTACCCTGATCCCTGGTGCCAATAGGAGGGACAGGACATTTTAGCCCCACAATCTTTCTTACCTTGGGTGTGTGGGGGGGGAACACTTCTCCCTCCCAATTCCTGGTTCCAAAATGGAGGGACATTCTGGCCCCTGATCCCAGGTGTCTTGTGCTTGCGGGGACATTTCTGTCCCCCGATCCCTGAAATATAGAAGGACATTTCTACCCCCCGTTTCTTGTACCTAAATAGAGGGAGATTTCTGCTCCCTGATCCCTGGTGTCTAGTGGTGGGGGGATATTTCTGCTTCCCCAATTCCTGGTGCCTAATGGGGGGACACATCTGCCCCATGATTACAAGTGCCTAAATGGGGGATATTTTTGTCCTCCTATTCCTGGTGCCTAATAGGTGGACATATTTGCCCCCGATTCATGGTGCCAGTGGTGGTGGTGGTGGGGAAATTTGTGCCCCCCAATCCCTGGTGCCTAGCGTTGGGGGGGACATTTCTGTCCCCTGATTCCTGGTGCCAAAAGCAGGACATATCTGCCCCATTATTCCTGGTTTCTAAATGGGGGGACATATCTGCCCCTTGATTCCTAGTGCCTAGTGGTTGAGCAGACATTTCTGCCCCCATCCCTGGTGCCTAGTGGTGTGGGGGACATTTCTGCCCCCCGATCCTGGTACTTGATAGGGCGACATTGTGCCCCGTTTCTTGTACCTAATATAGAGACATTCATATATTAGATAGCACAGCGGTAGGGCGTTTGCCTTGTACACAGCCAACATGGCTGACCCGAGTTCGATTCCTCTGCCCCTCTCGGAGAGCCCGGCAAGCTACCAAGAGTATCTTGCCTGCATGGCAGAGCCTGGCAAGCTCCCTGTGACGTATTCAATATGCCAAACACAGTAACAACAAAGTCTCCAATGGAGACGTTACTGGGCCCGCTCGAGCAAATCGATGAACAACAGGAGGGCCATTACTTACTTACTTACTTACTTACTTACTTACTTACTTACTTAATATAGAGACATTTCTGTTCCCTGATCCCTGGTGCCTAGGGGTTGGGGTACATATAAGTCCCCCGATCCCTGGTGCCCAGTGGTGTGGGTGATATTACTGACCCGCACATCTCCTGGTACCTAATGGGGAAACAATTCTGATCCCCGATCACTCATACCTACTAGTCTGGGGGACATTTCTGCCTCCTGATCCCTGGTGCCTAGTGGTGATGGGGGCACTCCTTTTTGGCACCAGGAATCGGGGAGGGCATATCTGCCCCTGATTCCTGGTGCCTAATCAGGGGACACATTTGGTCCTTGGTTCCTGATCCCTAATGGGGGGACATTTCTGCCCCTGGTACCACAAAGGGGGGACATTTCTGCCCCCACATCCCTGGTGCCTAGTGCTGTAGGGGATATTTCTGTCCCCCTATCCCTGGTGCCTAATAGGGGAGACACTTCTTCTCCCCGATCATTCACATCGTGGTTTGGGGACATTTCTGCTCCCCAATTCCTGTTGGCTATTGGTGATGATACTTTTGGCCCCTGATCCCTCGTGGTTCATGCTGGAGGGACAATTCTGCCCCCCCGGATCTCTGGTATTAATAGGGGGACATTTCTGCCCCCGTTTCTCGTACCTAACAGAGGGAGATTTCTGCTCCCTCATCTCTGGTGCCTTAGTGGTTGGAGGGACATTTCTGTCCCGCGATCCCTTGTGCCTAATGGTAGGGGGGGAATTTCTGCCTCGATTCCTGGTGTCTAATTGGGGAAAACATTTGCCCCCTGATTCCTGAGGCCTAATGGGGGGGACATTTCAGTCCCTATTCCTGGTGCCTAATAGGGGGGATATATCTGCCCCCTTATTCCTGGTGCCTATTGGTTGGATGGACATTTCTGCTACCATCCCTGCTGCAGTCGGGAGGGCGGGTTACATTTCTAACCTTGATGCCTGGTGCCTAGTGGTGTGGGGGATATTTCTGCCCCTGATTCCTGGTACTTATTTGGGCGCTATTTCTGCCCCCTGTTGCTCGTACCACATAGAGGGACATTAATGCTCCCTGATCCCTGGTGCCTAGTGGGTGTGGGGAGGGACATTTCTTCCCCCACCTCCGTCTTCTGGTACGTAATGGGTGTACATTTATGCCCCCAGATCACTGGTGCCTAGTGGTCAGGGGACATTTCTACCCCCCATCCCTGGTGCCTAGTGGGGAGGACATTTAGGCCTTCTGATCCTGATGCCTAGCGGTAGGAGGGACATTTCTCGTGCCCATAAGGGGGAACATTTCTGCCCCCTGATCTCATACCTCGTAGTGAGGAGTATATTTCTGCCTCCCCCTTACCTGTGCCTAATGGGGGAAATTTTTGCTCTCCGATTCCTGGTGCCAAAAAGGAGAAACATTTCTTGGCCCTGATCCCTGGTGCTTCATGCTAGGGGGGACATTTTTTCCCACAATCTATGATGCCTAGTGGGGTGGGACATTTCTGCCCCCTGATTCCTTGTGCCTAATTTGGGGACATTACTGCTCCCCAATTTCTTATGCCTATTGGTGGGGATATTTCTGCTTCCCAATCCCTGGCATATATTTGTCTGGTGGACATTTTTGCCCCCGATTCTGGTTACATATGGGGGACATTTTTGTCCCTTCGCTCGCTGGTGCCTACCGCTGGGGGTACATTTCTACCTCCAGATTCCTGGTGCCTAATGGGGGGAACATTTCTGCCCTCCGATCCCTTGTAACTAAAAGGGGAGACGTTTCTGCCCCCCGATTTCTCATACTTCATGGTGTGGATAACATTTCTGCCCCTGATTCAGGTGCCTAATGGAGGGACATTTCTGCCCCCCGATTCCTGTGTCAAAGAGGGTGGACATTTCTGCCCTCTGATCCCTGGTGCCTAGTGCTGTGTGTGACATTTCTGCACCCTGATCCCTGGTGCTTAATAGGAGGGACATTTCTGCCCAACGATCTTTTGTGCCTCGTGGTTGGAGAGATATTTCTCTTGCTCGATTCCTGGTGCCTAATGTGGAAACATTTCTGCTCCCAGATTCCTGGTGCCAAAAAGGAGGGACATTTCTGGCCCCTGATCCCTGGTGTTTCATACTCGGGGGGACATTTCTGTCCCCTGATCGCTGGTACCTAATTGGGGGACATTTCTGGCCCCCATTTCTCGTAACTAATAGAGGGAGGTTTCTGCTCCCTTATTCCTGGTTCCTTGTGGTTGGGGGGACATTTTTGCCCCTGATCCCTGCTGTCTGCATGTGGTTGGAATATTTCTTCTCCCTGATTCCTGGTGCCTAATGGCGGGGACACATCAGCCCCCCACTTCCTGGTGCCTAAAAGGGGGACATTTTTATCCCCTGATTCCTGGTACCTAATAAGGGGGACACACCTGCTCCCAGATTAATGGTGGGGAGGGAAATGTATGCCCTCCCATCCCGGATGCCTAGTTGTAGAGGGCGGGGGGACATTTCTGCCCCTCATTCCTGGTGCCTAAAAGTGGAACATATCTGCCCCCTGATTCCTGCTTCCTAATAAGGGGGACATATCTCCCCCCTGATTCCTGGTGTCTAGTGATTGGGGGAACGTTTCTGCCCCCCCCCCCCGATCTCTGGTGCCTAGTGGTTGTAGGGACATTTCTGCCTAGTTGTGGAGGGGACATTTCTGCCACTTGGTCCCTGGTGCCTAGTGGCGTGAGGGACATTTTTACCTGCCAATACCTGATTCATAATGGGGGAAATTTCTGCCCCTCCGTCTCTGGTGCCTACTGGTGGGAGGACATTTCTGCCCATGATCCCTGGTGCCTAATGGGAGGGACATTTCTCCCCCGCCCCCCAATTCCTGTTGCCTAATGGGGGAGACATTTCTGCTCCCAATCCCGGGTGCCTACTGATTGGTGGGACATTTCTGTTCCCTGCTCCCTGCTGTTTAGTTATGCGGGGACATTTCTGCCTCCGGTTCCTGTTATTTAAGGGGGGAGGGGGGCATTTCTTCCCCGTGATCCATGGTACCTACTGCTGGGGGAGGTGTTTCTCCCCCTGATCCCTGGTACCTAATGTGGGGACAATTCTGAAACCCAGATCCCTGGTGCCTACTTGTGAGGGGACATTTATGCCCTCAATCCCTGGTACCTAGTGGTGCGAGGGACATTTCTGCCCATTGATTCCGATTCCTAATGGGTGGGAAATTTCTTCCTCCTGATCCCTGGTGCCTAATAGGGGGGACATTTCTGACCCCCCTCTGATTGATGGTGCCAAGTGGTGGTAGAGACATTTCTGCCACCAGTGCCTAGTGCCAAGACGTGGGAGGAACATTTCTGCCCCTTGATACCTGGTGCCTAATGGTGGTGAAAACATCTCTACCCTCTGATTCTTGGTGCCTTAATGCGGGGGACATTTCTACCCCATGATCCCTCGTGCCTAGTGGTTGGGGGACATTTCTGCCCCGATTCCTGGTGTCTAGGCATCTGAGGAACATATCTGACCCGATTTCTGGTGCCTATTGGGAGAGTTCTGCCCCCTGCCTCATGTGACTAGTGTTGGGGGAACATTTCCGCTCCCCAAATTCCTGGTGCCTAGTGGTGGGGGGATATTTTTGCCCCAATATTCATGGTCCCTAACATGGGGGACAGTTCTGGTCCCTATCCCTGGTTGCCTAGTGGTAGGTCTGACATGTTTGTCCCCCAATTATGATGCATAATGAGGGACAATTCTGCCCCCTGCTCCCTGGTGCCTATTGGTGGGGGGACATTTCTGGCCCCCAATACCTGGTGCCTTATTGTTGGGAGGACATTTCTACCCTCCGATCCCTGGTGCCTTCTGGTGTTGTGGACATTTCTTCCCCCCATCCTGGTGCCTAAGGTAAGTGGGGGGATTTCTGCCCCCAAAATTCCTCGTGCATATGGGGGGACATTTCTTTCCTGCCACCCGTTCACTGGTGCCTAAATGGATGGTACATTTTTGACCCCAAATCCTCATATCCTTGGGGGGGGGCATGTCTGCCACAAATCCCTCTTGTCTAGTGGTACAGGGAACATTACTGCCCCCCAATCCCTGGCACCTAGTAATGTGGCGGACATTTCTGCCCCATGATTCTTTTTGCCTAATACGGAGGACATTACGACATTACTGCCCCACGATACCTATTGCCTTGTCCTGGGGGTACAATACTGCCTCTGATTTTTGGTGTCTAATGGGAAGAATATTTCTGTCCACCTTATCCCTGTTGCTTCATGCAGAGGATCAATGTTCTGCCCCCCGATTCCTTGTGACTAATGGGGGGGGACATTTCTGCTCTCTGATACCTGGTACCTAGTTTGTGGGATATTTCTGCCTCAGATACCTGGTGTCTAATGATTGGGGAAACATTTGGGGCTCTGGTTTTTTGTGCCTAATGGGGGGACATTTCTTCCCCCTGTTCCTTGGTGTCTACTATTTGTGAGGACATTTCTGCCCCCAATCCTGGTATCTAATATGGAGTACATTTCTATACCCTATCGCTTGTGCCTAGTGAGGGGGACATTTCTGCCCCCTGATCCCTTTTGCCTTGTGGTGGGGAAGATATTTATGGCTTCCAATTCCTAATTCCTGTTGGGGAGCATTTCTGCCTCTATATACCTGGGGTCTATTTGTGGGGGAGGAATATTTCTGCCCCCTATTCCTGGAGCGTAATTATTGGGGAACATTTCTCCCCAATTCCAAATGCCTAACGGGGTGACATTTCTGCCCCCGATCCGCGGTGCCTGAGGGGGGTCATTTGTATCCATGATACCTGGTGCCTTGTCTAGGAGGAATTTGTTCCCCTAATACCTGGTGCCTAGTGGTGGGGGGGAGACATTCCTGTCCCCTTGGTCCTTGGTACCTAGTGGTGGGGGGCATTTCTGTCTTCATGACCCCTTGTCTTCAGGTCGGGGCCATTTCTGTTCCTTACATCCCTGCTCCCTATTGGGGGATATTTCTCTCCCCTTGATCCCTGATGCCTAGTTGTTGTGGCATGTCTGACCCCCACATCTCTGTTCTAAGTGTTGGGGGACATTTCTGCCTCCTGATCCCCTTTGTCTTATTGTGGTTGACCTTTCTGCCCCCCTGATCTCGTATTTTCAGGTGGGGGCCTTGTCTTCTCCCAACATACCTGATTCCTCGTGGTTGGTGGCAGGTGAGAGTGGCAAGAGGAGGCTGGAAGGAAGAGCAAGGAAGGAGGAGGATGAAATGAGGAAGGCAGGAAGTAGGGGGGTGGGAAGGACAGCATTGGGGCTAGATGAATTGGATTTGGAGAGGAGAGTGTCCATCAGACAGCAGAAAAAAGATAACAGTGGGGAATAAGGTTCTAGCCGAACCTGTGCTGAAGCTCTGGACGTGGAGGCTGAGTCTGCAGCCTGGATCCAAGGTCTGCGGCCTCTTGTTCCACACACACAGGCACAGGAGAGTCTGTCTTGATCTTCACGTACTTCATGGTCCCTGTCACCTGTGTCTTGACCATGGGCTCCAGTCCCACACTCCTCTACACTCCACCAGCTCATCCTCCACCGCTTCCTCCTTGATGACAATGTCAAGTTCCACTCTCCTAATCCCTGAGAAGCTCTTCCTTCCTCTTTTTTCTTCCTTGATGACAATGTCAAAATGCATTTTCCAGTTCCCCAAAATGTCTTTGAATTTTTTCTTTTTTCTTTTTGGGTCACATCTGGTGATGCTCAAGGGTTATTCCTGGCTTTGCACTCAGGAATCACTGCTGGAGGTGCTCAGGGAACAATATGAGATGTTGAGAATTGAACCTGGATCGGCCGCGTGCAAGACAAATGCCCTACCCTCTGTGCTATTGCTCCAGCCTGAATGTCTTCCACTTTTATCTTCCTGATAAAAATGTAATGTTCCACTCTCCTTATCCCCAAAAAGGTCTTCAACATTTTTTTTTCTTTTTAGGCAAATTCCCTACCTGCTGTGCTATCTCTCGAGCCTTGAAGGTCTTCTAGTTTTTTCTTCCATGACGATGGTGTCAAGATCCACTCTCCTTATTCCCCCGAAGGTCCACTCTCCTTATTCCCCCGAAGGTCTTATGCTTTTTTTTTTTTACTTTTTGGCTCACATCTGGGGATGCTCTGGGGTGATTCCTGGCTTTTCATTCAGAAACCATCTGGGCGATGCCCAGGGAACCATATAGGATGCTGGGAATCACACCTTGGTCTGCCGCGCGCAAGGCAAATGCCCTACCCACTGTGCTATCGCTCCAGCCCTGAAGTTCTTTCACTTTTTTTTCCGTGACAAAAATGTCAAGTTCCACTCTCCTTATCCCCCAGAAGTTCTTCCCTTTTTTTCCCTCCCTTTTTGAATCACATCTGGCGATGCTTACTGGTTATTCCTGGCTTGCACTCAGGAATCACTCCTGGCAGTGCTCAGGGGTCATATGGGATGCTGGGAATCGAACCGAGTCAGCTGAGTGTAAGGCAAATGCACTAACTGCTGTTCTATATCTCCAGTCCTTAAGATCTTCCACTTTTTTCTTCCTTGATGACAATGTCAGGTTCCACTGTCTTAATGCCCCAGAGGTCTTCACCTATTTTTTTTTCTTTTTGAGTCACATCTGGGAATACTCACTGATTATTCCTGGCTTTGCACTCAGGAATCTCTCTTGGCGGCGCTCAGGGGACCATATGGGATGCCAGGAATCGAACCTGAGTCAGCTGAGTGCAAGGCTCATGTCCTTCCCGCTGTGCTATTGCTCCAGCCCCTAGGTCTGCCAGTATTTTCAGTATTTTCTTCCTTGATGACAATGTCAAGTTCACTCTCCTAATATCCCTGAAGATCTTCTTTTTTTTTTCTGCTTTTTGGGCCACATTTGGTTATTTTCAGGAATTATTCTTGGCTTCACACTCAAGAATAACTCATAGCTGTCATCAGTGGATGATATGGGATACTGAGAATCGAAGTTGGTTTGGCCACATGCAAGGCAATTGCCCCACACACTGTGTTATCACTCCAGCCTCCAGCCCCGAAGGTCTTGTACTTTTTCTTCCTTGATGACAAAGTCAAATTCCACTCTCCTTATCCCCCAGGTCTTCCTTCCCTCCCCCCTTTTGGATCACATGTGGCGATGCTTACTCGTTATTCCTGGCTTTGTACTCAGGAATCACTCCTGGCAGTGCTCAGGAGGTCATATGGGATGCTGGGAATTGAATCGATTCAGCTGACTGTAAGGCAAATGCCCTACCTGCTGACTGCCAGCCCCTAAGTCTTGCACTATTTTCTTCCTCGATGACAATGTCAAGTTCCAGTAACAACAAAGTCTCAAATGGAGACGTTACTGGGCCCGCTCGAGCAAATCGATGATCCACTCTCCTAAAACCCCAGAAAGTCTCAATTTTTGTTTTTTACTTTTCAGATCACATCTGGGAATGCTCAGGAGTTATTCCTGGCTTTGCACTCAGAAATCACTCCTCGAAGTGCTCAGTGCGCCATATGATATGCTGGGAATTGAACGTGGGTTGGCCCAGTGCAAGGGAAAGGCCCTACCCTCTGTGCTATTGCTTCAGCTCCGAAGTTCTTGCACTTTTTTTCTTCCTTGATGACAATGTCAAGTTCCACTCTCCTAATCCCCCAGGTCTTCAACTTTTTTTGGTTTTTTTGGTTTCTTTTTTTTACTTTTTGGATCACATCTGGGAATACTCAGGGGTTATTCCTGGCTTTGCACTCAGAAATCACTCCTTGAAGTGCTCAGAGGGCCATATGATATGCTGGGAATTGAACATGGGTCAGCCCCATACAAGGCAAATGCCCTACCCTCTGTGCTGTGCTATTGCTCCAGCCCGGAAGTTCTTTCACTTTTTTCTTCCTTGACGACAATGTCAAATTCCACTCTCCTTATGCCCTAGAAGATCATATATATATGTATATATATATCACTTGATCACTTGATACCCCGTTACACATCGATTTATTCGAGCAGGTGCCAGTAACGTCTCCATTCATCCATGTTGCGTGCTAGTGTAGCCCAGTGGCATCTGCTCCTTATAGGAATATGCAGAGGCTCAAACCGATCATTCAGGATCTTGATGAAGAAGTCTGACCATCTTGCACGTGGGCGTCAACGTGATCTTTTGACGTCCCGTGGAATCCAGTCAGTAATGGCCCTAGTCCAGTGGTCATCTGTAAACCTCATTACGTGTCCAGCACATCTGATTTTTGATGCCTTGGCAAATGAGACAGCGTCCCTGATTCTTGAGCGTTGACAGAGATCGGAACTCCAGATTCTATCTCTCATCTGAGTGAACAGTGATACTCCAAGCATAGCTCTTTTGATTCCTCTTTGAGAGACCCGAATAGCGTTCTTTTATATATATTATATATATATATATTCATTTTTGGGTCACATCTGGCGATGCTCACTGATTATTCCTGGCTTTGCACCCAGAAATAATTCCTGGCTATGCTCAGGGGTGCATATGGGATGCTGGGAATTGAACTTAAGTCATCTGAGCAGAAGAAAAATGCCCTACCCGCTGTGGTATTGGTCCAGCATGGAAGGTCTTTTATTTTTATCTTCCTTGATGACAATGTCAAGTTCTACTCTCCTAATCCCCCAGAAGGTCTTCACCTTCTTTTTTTTTCCCTTTTTGGCCACATTCGGTGATTTTCAGGGATTACTCCTGGCTTCACACTCAAGAATCACTCATGGCTGACATCAGTGGACGATATGGGATACTGGGAATCGAAGGTGGATTGGCCGCATGTAAGGCAAATGCCCCACACACTGTGCTATCTCTCCAGCCCCCAGCCCCAAAGGTCTTACACTTTTTCTTCCTTGATGACAGTCAAGTTCCACTCTCCTTATCCCCCAGAAGGTCTTCACCTTTTTTTTTTCTTTTTGGGTCACATCTGGGAATACTCACTGGTTATTCCTGGCTTTGCACAGAGAAATCTCTCTTGGCAGTGCTCAGGGGACTATATGGGATGCTGGGAACCGAACCTGGGTCAGTTGAGTGCAAGGCGCATGTCCTACCCGTTGTGCTATTGCTACAGCCCCTAGGTCTGCCACTATTTTCTTCCTTGATGACAATGTCAAGTTCCACTCTCCTAATCCCCCAGAAGATCTTTTTTTTTAAACTTTTTGGTTACCTCTGGGAATGCTCAGGGGTTATTCCTGGCTTCACTCAGAAATGACTCCTGGTGGTGCTCAGGGGGCATATGATATGCTGAGACTTAAACGTGGATTCGCCCCGTGCAAGCCAAACGCACTAGCCTCTGTGCTATTGCTCCATTCCGAAGTTCTTCCACTTTTTTCTTCCTTGACCACAATGTCAAGTTCCACTCTCATAATCCCCCATAGGACTTCAACATTTTTGGGGGGCGGGTCATAGCTGGGGAAGGTCAGGTGTTATTCCTGGCTCTGCACTCAGAATTCACTCTTGGCATTACTCAGGGGTTCATTCATACGGTTCATTCATATATTCATACGGATGTTGGGAATTCTACCTGGGTCAGTTGAATGCAAGGCAAACGTCCTACCCGCTGTGCTCTCACTCCAACCCCGGAGGTTTTCCACTCTTTTTTCCCTTGACCACAATGTCAAGTTCCACTCTCCTAATCCCCCAAAGTCTTCAATTTTTTGGGGGGGGGTCACACCTGGGGATGCTCGGGGTTATTCCTGGCTTTGCAGTCAGAAATCACTCAGAGCGGTGCTTAGGGGACCATAAGGTATGCTGGGAATCGAACGTGGTTTGGCAGCGTACAAGGCAAATGCCCTACTCGCTGCTATCACTCCAGTCCCAAAAGTCTTTTACTTGTTTCTTCCTTGACGACAATGTCAAGTTCCACTCTCTTTCTTTATCCCCCAGAAGGTCGTCCTTGTTATTTTTGTTTTGTTTTGTTTTGTTTTTTGCTTTCTTGGTTCACATCTGTTGATGCTCACAGGTTAGTCCTGGTTTTGTACTCAGGAATCACTCCTGGAGGTGCTCAGGGTTCCGTATAGTATGCTGGGAATTGAACGTGGTCAGCTGTGTGCAAGCCAAATGCCCTACCTGCTGTGCTATTGCTCCAGCTCTTAAGTTCTTCTACTTTTTCTTCCTTGATGACAATGTCAAGTTCTACTCTCCTTATCCCCTAGAAGATCGTCCTTGTTTTTTTTTTTTTCTGCTTTTTGCTTTTTGGGTGATCTTGCGATGCTCACTGGTTATTCCTGGGTTTGTACTCAGAAATCACTCTTGGTGGTGCTCAGGGTTCCATATGGTATGCTGGGAATCAAATGTGGTGGGCCTCGTTCAAGCCAAATGCTATACCCATTGTGTATACCCGTTGTGCTATTGCTCCAGCTCTGATGTTCTTCCACTTTTTTCTTCCTTGAACACAATGTCAAGATCTACTGTCCTAATCCCGCAGAAGGTCTTCCGATTGGGGGGGGGGGGGGTGTCACATCTGGGGATGTTCAGGGGTTTATTCCTGGCTTTGCAGTCAGAAGTCACTCAGGGCGGTGCTCTGGGCACCACCAGGTATGCTGGAAATCAAACATGGTTTGGCCATGTGCAAGGCAAATGCCCTACTCGCTGCTATCACTCCAGTCCTGAAAGTCTTCTACTTTTTTCTTCCTTGACGACAATGTCAAGTTCCACTCTCTTTATCTCCCAGAAGGTTGTCCTTGTTTGTTTGGTTTTTTTTTTTTTTTTTTTTGCATTTTGGGTGACATCTGGCAATGCTCACTGGTTATTCCTGGATTTGTTACTCAGGAATCACTCCTGGAGGTGTTCAGTGGCCATATGTTATGCTGGGAATGATATGTGAGTCAGCCCCGTGCAAGGCAAAGGCCCTACCCACTGTGCACTCGCTTCAGCACCGAAGGTTTCCACTCTTTTCTTCCTTGACCACAATGTCAAGTTCCACTCTCCTAATCCCCTAGAAGGTCTTCAAGTCTTCAACATTTTTTTTTGGGGGGGGTCACACCTGGGGATGCTCAGGGATTATTCCTGGCTTTGCAGTCAGAAATCACTCAGAGCGGTGCTTAGGGGACCATAAGGTATGCTGGGAATCGAACGTGGTTTGGCCACGTGCAAGGCAAGTGCCCTACTTGCTGCTATCACTCCAGTCCCAAAAGTCTTCTACTTTTTTCTTCCTTGACGACAATGTCAAGTTCCACTCTCCTTATCCCCCAGAAGGTTGTTCTTTTTCTTTTCTTTTTTTTTTTCTTTTTAGGTCACATCTGGCGATGCTCACTGGTTATTCCTGGCTTTGTACTCTGGAATCACTCCTGGCGGTGCTCAGGGTTCCATATGCTATGCTGGGAATCGAACGTGATTTTGCACTCAAGAATCACTCCTGGTGGTGCTCAGGGGTTGATACAGAAAGCTGGGAATCGAACGTGGGTCAGCCGTGTGCAAGGAAAAAGCCCTACCCTCTGTGCTATCGCTCCAGCCCAGAAGGTCTTCCACTTTTTTCTTCCTTGACAACAATGTCAAGGTCCACTCTCCTAATCTCCCAGATCATCTCCACTCTTCCTCCTTGACCACAATGTCGAGTTCCACACTCCTCTCTCACTCCGGCGCCTTCCTCACCGCCTCCTCCTTGATCCTTCAGCTGCACACTTGACCTGGTTGCACAGTTCCACCCTTTTTGCTTCTGTCAGCCTCCTTTGACACTGGGTTGCCTGTGGGGCAGACAGAGTGTCTCAGCCAATGGAAGTGGGTGGAGAGGTCTGGGACAGTGGCTCCGTTCCCCCCACCCCCCGGTTGCACACCTCCTGACCCCCAAAGGGTCTTCTCCTTCCTGCCACTTACCCTTTCCAGGGCACCTTGTGAGTGCAGCAGGGCCTGGAGCTGCTGTTTCTCCTTCTGAGTCTGACTGAGCAGCCCCTAGAGGTGAAGGCAGGAGGTGAGGAGCAGGGAGGGAGCCAGTTGCTGCCTTCCTGTCCTGGCAGCCCTGGCCCCTCCCTCACCTGGGTGTCCCTCAGCTGGGCCTCCTGTGTGGATTGCGCCAGCTGCAGCTGCTCCATGAACTGCTTCTGCTGTAGCAGCTGTGGGTGCAGCAGTTCCACCTTGGAGCCCAGGTGACGGAGGGCCTCCAGGGGCTGTTGTGTCATAGCTGTGTGCTGTTTGAAGCAGGAGAAAGGTCCCAGTGAGGCCACAGCCCTCACCATCTCATCCTGCAGTTGCATCTTTGAGTAGGTCAGAGCTGTGAGGATAGGTGGTGGGCTAACCAGAGCCGAGTGATGAGCTACAGGGCTCAGACCCTCACTCCCTGGCCCATGGCAGGGAGCACCTGGGGCGACCTGTCCCCTACAAGGCCCCCACTGGGTGTCTCTCCCAGGACCTAATCATGGGGCCTCTCCTTGTTTTATCCCCTTAATCCTACCCTGCAGCCTCCACCTCTCTGGTCCCACTGCTTCTCCTCAGAGGGTGGTGTCCTAGCCTGCCCTTCCATCACCCAAGGTCAGCTCTTGGCCTCACAGTGAGTCTCACCAGCCTATTCCCCAGTCAGGAAAGTCAAGGCCCAGAGGGCTGAAACATCTCTCCCCCGCTCTCTGAGAAAGGCCTAAGCCGGAGCGGAGCAGCCGGCCATGAGATCTCTGCACAGGCTCAGGAAAGTCTGGTTGCTCGGCCAGCGGCCAGCTGCGCCTGGTCTCCCAGCGTGGGGACAGGTCTTGGGGGAATGGTGCCCAAATCCCTTTCCCCTCTTTGTGAGACACAGCTCTAGCCTAACCTGGCTCAGACCAACCCCTGGGGCCCTCACACCCAATCCATTCTGCCCTCACGGGCATCTACAGTTGTTCTCCTGACTCACCTGTTCTTCCTGGAACTTCCTGGCCTCCAGCTTTAGTTGTTCTGTCATGTGGCGACATCCAGGTGGCTGTAACAAGGGCACCCAGGGGCAGGTGCCCCTGAGAGGAAGCCGACAGTCCAGCCACGTGGACCTTCAGCCCCACCCTAACTTCATGGTCCTCAGCCCCTGACCTTGGGGCTCCTCCTGCTCGTCTCGGGGGGCTGCTCATTTCTCATGGCCTCAGCTGCTCCAGGCCCCTGACAAAGTTGCTTCTTCCCTGGTTTCGACTCATTGAGTCCTTCTCGCAGAGCTGGAAAGGGACAGGACATAAATGAGGGTTCCATGTTTGGGGCCCTTGAGCTCTCTGAATTTCCATGCCCAGAATATTCTGGGGGACCCTGATACTCACCTGCTGTCCACAGAGGAGGACACTCAGGAGCAGGACTGTGAGACTCTCCAGCTCAGCTCCCGCCCATCTCTCAATATCACAAGGCCCCGTCACAAGGCCCCGGCCATGGGCATCTAGGCCACCCCTTCCCCACATGTCACAAGCTTGAACCCCTGATCCGATGCCGCCGAGACCCCAGTCACTCACCTAGACAAGTGTGACCTGCCATGCGGTCTTCCGAATGTTTTAATATAGTTGATGTTTTAGAATTCTTCTCTCAACGCTTTTCTCTGTCCAAAACATGAGGGAGGGCGTGTTGGCAATGGTCAGGCGAGGGGTCTCTGCACCCAGGGATCCTGCCTTGAACCCCGGCACCTCAGAGGCAGCTCCTGAGCACTTTGTTGGATTTTCCTCCCCTGCTGAGCTCCCACCCACATTGTTTCCTGAGCTGGGACGACCAGTGTCCAGGCCCCTGGGTCTTTCCTGTGGCAGGAGGAGGGGACAGATCCTGGAGAGGGGGCCTCTGGGGGGTCCCCATCCCAGACTCCTGGGGAGAACCTGGTAGCCAAGGCTACTGGGGACGGGACTGGCTGCAGACCTGGGCTGGAAATGGGTGAGGGTCTTCAGCCTTGGCCTCTGGGCCTCACGCTCTTACCGCTGCGGGGCCATCGCAGGACCGTGGGCTGCCGGGGAAAAGCCACCCCAGCACTCTGACCCTCTGTCGGGCTCTGCCAATTTCCAGCTATCTCCTAAGGAAAAGTAAATGTGGATCAGGGGCTTGGGGCCTCTTCTAGCTTAAGGGTCTCTGCCAGAGGGTGCCCTCAACTGTTAGGGCGGGACTCGTGGGCGTGGCCTCGGATCTGCAACCCCATTGGCCAGCGAGAATTCCAGCGCTCCCAGGGGCCCCGCCCCCACCCAGAGGGAAGCTGACCTCACAAGGAAGGCTGCACCAGCCTCTGTCCCTTGGGCACTGCCCCTACCCATGATGGAGGCTTGGAACTCTGTGGCCCCAGGGTGGGCCGGGAACGTATTCCGAGGGAAGCGCGTCTGTCCAGGCACTGACACTTTCAGTCTCCCCATAGCTCAGTCCAGGACTTTCTCATTCCCAAATCATGCCCCCAGATTCCCAGGCTTGTCCTGCAGCCGCTGGGAGTCGCCTCTGAGCTCCCCCAGGTTGGGCCTGGCTGCTGGTGTGAGAGTCCAGAGCGCCGGGCTTAGGGGGTGTCCAGGCCACTGTCCACAGCGCCCCTCACTCACCCTGTCTCTCTCTCTCTCTCTCTCTCTCTCCCCCTCTCTCTCCCTCTCTCTCTCTCTCTCTCTCTCTCTGCTTTTTGGGCCACACCCTGCAATGCACAGGGGTTACTCTTGGCTCATGCACGTTCTCCCTGTCCTATCTCTGTTCTCTCTCTGCTCCCTCCCAGCCTGGCAGAAAATCTATGAGACCTTCAAGACCCTGGTCCGGGCAGTCTCTGACCAGAGTTCCCTCTGTTGCATAAAGACTTCCCCTTCAGAGCCCACGGAGGGCTCTTCCATGACCCCCTCCCCACCACAAGCGCCTCCCCAGCCCCCGTTCCCACCCCTCCCTCTGAGACTCAGTCCATCCTAGCTGGCCTTGGCATTGGGAAGGTGGACGCTTCCCTCATATGGCTCTCGACCTGTTCTGGAAATCCTCTCAGTGCACACACATGTACCTTTGGCCTCTAGCCTAGCCATGTACCCTCAGGGAGTCCTGCAGCCTGACCACAAGGGACCCCAACTGCCCACATCGCCCCCTGCTCGCTATGACCTTTGCTGAGTGCCCCGCGCACAAGCCAGGCCCAGTGCTCTGAGCCGCCTCCTGCGCCCTGACCGCTCTCCCTCCTGCGATCGCTGGGCTGAGAGTCAAATCCATCTCTGAGTGGGGGGGAACGAGGGTGACTATGGGCTTGTGCTGTCTGGGAAGTTTGTGGGCAGTGAAGGGTCCTACATTGGGGTGCAGGGCTCTGGGGAGAGAAGGTCCATCCGGTCCTAGAGAAGCTTGCAGAATCCCTGTCTGTGGGACACGAGGATTGAGTTTTCCCCAACAAGCTTGGCTTTGGAGGTAGTTAGGAGATGAGGGAGGGAATTTCCTTTGGCCATCAGCATGGTAGGGAGCTTAGGAAACCAGGATCCTGTGTCCCTTCTCCTCTGTCACAGGCCAAGGTTAGGTCAGATAGGCCCATTTAGCTGTAGGTGCTCTGTCCAAGCGAACCCCTAAATTTGATGTCTGGCTTTGTTCCTAAAATGGAGAATAGGGCTAGTCCATCTGGAGCCCGGCTGGAGCTTTAGTCTGGCAGGTGAAGCTCTGGTTCTGCACCTGGATGACCTAGGTTTGAGCACCCCATATGGCCCTCTGAGCATTTCAGGAGTGATCGCTCAGCACAGAGCCGGGAGAAAGCCCTGCTCACCACCTGGTGTAAATCCAAAGCAAAACAAACCAATCCAAGAAAAACAAAAAACAAAAACACCCCCAAATTGCTGAACATATCTGGGCTTGAGAATTTTGCTTTCAACTGAGAGGGAAAGGGCATTTGCAGGGTCCAGTATGGAGGGCAATTTCAGCGACTGTTAAGGATGAGAGGTTACCAGGCCAACAGATAATGACCAGCATATGTGTTTTGTTTTTATTTCATGATCCAGCTGGGCACTCAGGCCTCCCCGGCTATCTCCATAAGCCAAGGCCTGTCTACCCAGTGCTGAGACAAAGGCAGAGACCCAAGGGGTGGTGGAGGATGACTGGGCAGACTCCCAGCCTCTCAGCTGGGGTGGGGGTGTCTTTTTCTCTCCTTCCTTCTTGATCTTGACCTCCGGGGTTACAGGCTGTTCCTCAGCATTTCTTTTAGATTATTCAAATGGCCTTTTGGTGGATAGGAGTCAGGATTTCATCCATGGCAGCTGGGACTTTTGAAAAATCACTTTATTGCTAACTAAAGAACAGGTGTGCCAGTGGGGTTTAAAGATTAGTTGGACATGCGCGCCCAGACGAACCTGGGAAAGACTTTCTAGGATTTCAGTTGCCATTAAGGTACCTGAAGAGGGTAAGAAACTATTTTGCCCTTCTCTTTATACTAAAAAAAGTTTTTTTATTGAATCACCATGAGATACAGTTACAGATTTACAAACTTTCTTGATTACGTTCAGGCATACAGTAATCGAGTACCCATCCTTCCACTAGTGCCCATTCTCCACCACCAATGTTCCCAGTATCCCTCCCTGTTTATACTTGTTGAAAGAAGTATCGAGTCTTTGTTATATGCTAGAGAATCAGTCTTTAGGAGATCCTCTTCATAGATAAAGGAAAATGTTAAGAGATGTCAGACAGTCCTGGAATAGAAACACAATATTTCCTGGATCTATGTGTAAAGTTGCCTGACACCACTAGATGGTAGTATAACATTAGGAAAATGACACTCCAAGCAGGAGGCCCCTGGACATCTCTGAAGCCAAAGTGCACAGCCAGAGACTTCTTAGACTGGACAGAGAAAACCCCATTTTTGTACTTGCAAATGTGTTTCCATTTGTTTGGAGAGAGGGGATGGTTTGGGACCACACCCAGTGCTGTTCAGGGCCTGCTCCTGGCTCTGCACTCGGGGACCACTCCTGGCGGAACTCAGGGAACCACGTGAGATTCTGGGGAGTAGTAGTGGGGTCTACTGCATGCAAGGCAGACTCTTTTTTATTTTTTTATTGAATCAGTGATATAGTTACAAGCTTTCATGTTTGGGTTCCAATCACACAATGATCAAACACCCATCCCTCCCTATCTGGCCCCAGGTGACGGCAGTTTAAAGACTCCAGGGGACTGAGGGAGGGGATATGTCTGTTAGTGAGGACAATTTCAGATTACAGACCCAGTGTCCAGTTGGTGCTCAGTGGGCCCTCAACAAACCAGGGAATCAGTCTTTGAACAATTTAGATGGTCACCGAAAGAATCATTCCGAGAGTATGGAATGTTCTGGAACATGCCAAAAGGCCTGGGATTAGGGGAAGTTGGTAGTTTTGGATGACCTGGGCAAGGTAACCATGGAGAAGAGTCACTGGGAAAGAGTATCTGAAATGGCACAAGCCCGAAGAACCCCTGAGAGCCCTGTTCTTGCTTTCTGCCTGTAGTTTGTTCTGACCTCACCTGGCCTCTGTTAAAAATCAAGAGAGGGTATCAACCTGTAAATTTGGACTCTCTACCGCCCTCTTGAGTATATTACTTCTAAGGATGGATTTATATTAGAAGGGGTCTTTAAATATAATTTATTCTTCTCTGCCTCTCATTCACTGCTCTAATTATTTTTTTATTCATTTATTCTGCACACACACATACACACACAGAGACCCATAGTCACACCACACCTGGTAATGTTCAGGGATTATTTCAGGCTGCATGCTCAGAGATCACTCCTGCTGAGCTTGGGGCATCATATGGGGTACCAGATATCAAACCCAGGTCAACTGGGTGCCAGGCAAGCCGGCTCTGCTGTCTCTGGCCCCTGTACTACCAAGACTAAGAGTTTATATGTGCCATGGTTGAGGCCAAGTGACACTGACCTTTTCCTCTCCAGGTCTCTTTGAATTCTGTTAGCCACTAAGTTGAAGGAGCAAGAGCGTCTAGATCTTTCTCTTTGCTGTGTTCTTTCTGCTCCTGCCTGGCCCAGGCCTCTGTTGCCTTTTTCCTGACGCACTGAGCTACGCCAGCTTTCCCTGCCACCCCCATTCTCCTGTGGGACCCACATGCTGCCCTACTGTGCTCTTTCTTGAGCAGCTGTGGAGATAGCCCAGGGGCACCTGCCAAGCAATTTGCATCCCAGGCCTCAGGGCCCCTTGAGCACCCCTGGGATTGCCTTGGTGGCCTAAACAGCATTGTCTGATCAGCTGTACATTGAACTACCTAGCCCGCTATCACAGGCAGTGGTCCAGGGTCCCTGAACCCTGCTTGGGAGACCCCAAAACCACCAAACAGGGCACTCGCCCCACCCTCCGGATCAGAGCCAGCCTCCCTCGTTTCATGTTCCCAGGCTGAGTCCTCCTGACTCATTCCCTACCTTTCTTGCTCTGTGCACAAGAGGGATAATTTTTTCAGTGCTTGGTTGCAAGCTGGCCCAGGGAAAATGGACATAACTTGAGATGGTCAGAGCCTGTGACTATTAAGCCCAACATTTCTGTGGGTAAGGTTACTAACTTTATTTCTTTTCTTTTCTTTTTTTTTACCTAAAGATACCACTCTGAGAAGTTTAATAAAGACTTGGAGTTCAGACTCATAATATACTTTTTTTTCTTTTTGGTTTATACCTTGTGATGCCCAGGAATCACTCATGAATTACTCCTGGCGGTACTGAGGGGCACATATGGAATGCTGGGAATCGAACCCGGTTGGCTGGATACAAGGCATTTGGCCCTACCCGCTGTGCTATCGCTCCAACCCCTCAGGTGCCTGTGTCCCCTTTTTAGGGCCCTTTTTGCCCTGAGGTAGAGGCTGTCCAAGTTCTGCGTCTCCAGACATTTCCCTACCTGAGTGCAGGAAGGGGGCGGGACAGAGTCTCCCTTGGCCTCCGAAGATCATTCTGGCCCACCCAGGCTAGCACTGTGGGCTGCTGTGTGGAAATCAGCATGTGACCACCCGGATTCTCTCCCTGGCGCCTACTCCTGACGTTAGTTGGAGGCAGGGCTGCGGGCCCAGGGCAGCAGTAGACATGCCCAGAGTTTGCCCCCACTCCCACCGCCTTCTCTTCTCTCCCCGACCCCACGGGGAGCAACAGCTTTGAGTGCTCGGCTGGAGTGGCCCTCTTCGAGGAGGGGGCTTGTCAACTCTTGGGGCTGAGCCAGGCCTGGTAGGAGACTGAGGTGTGCAGCGTGCATCCTTCTGGAAGGAGCTGCAACCTCGACACTGGCCTCGGGCAGAGCTCCGCTGCTCAGGCTCACTGGGCTTAGGGTCCCCCCTCCCCCACCATTAGTCTCTGTTGTAATGATAGCACAGCAGGTAGGGTGTTTACTCTTCACGGGACTGACCTGGGTTCGATTCCTCCATCCCTCTCAGAGAGCCGGAAAGCTACTGAGAGTATGTAGCCCGCACAGTAGAACCTGGCAAGCTCCCTGTGGCATATTCAATATGCGAAAAACAGTAACAACAGGTTTCACAATGGAGATGTTAGTGGTGAACTCTCAAGCAAATCGATGAACAATGGGAGGACAGTGCTACAGTGCATTGATCTCAGTATGGAGGTCACATCTAGCAGAACTCAGAGTCCACTACAGGTGCTACTCTGGACCCACAGGGTGCCAGGAATCAAACCCAGGGTTCCTGCATGCAAAGCACGTGCTCACCTCTGTACCATCATCCTTGGAGACAGGCCACACTTGGTGGGCTAGGGGCTACTCCAGGCCCTGTGCTCAAGGGTGACTTCTGCTAGTGACCCTAAGGGGCTGTATAATGGGAATGGAACCAGGGTTTGAACACAGGTCAGCTGTGTGCAAGGCAAGTCAGTTTCTCTACTGACTGTTGCAGGCCCAGATGTGTAAAGAAGATCCCGCCGGGGAGTTTGATCTTTATTCTCCATTCAGGTCAACGGTGCTTCTCTTGAGTGTATGGGAAGTCACCCTCGGCTTATTATTTTTTTTTAATGTAGGAGTATTACTATTTATTCAGTCATTGATTAGACTGATTAAATTGGGCATAAACTCCTCCTTAGTTTATTTTCATAAATTTATTTATTGAATCACCATGAGAATAGTTATAAAGCTTTTGGGTTTAAGTCTTAGTCATACAAAGATGAAACACCCGTCCCTTCACCAATGCCCATTTTCCACCACCAAAAACCCAGTATACTCTCCATTCCACACCCTCCCCCAACCTGTGGGGCATATGATTTCCACATTACTCTCTTTATATTTTGATTATATTCAATATTTTGACACGAGACCCATCATTATTATTTGGGACTTTCCCCAACACTCAGATCTGCCAAAAAGGCAACCGTAGACAATTTGTTTTCTATGGCTGATTATGAATAACATATGTCACACAGCGAGTAGTGGCCGCACGATTTTTGAATTCTAAAATTTTAACAATTAAATCTGGAGGGATTTCTGCCAAAACCTGCTGGGTTTGAGATTTGTTCCTGAATCTCTGAGATAATGGCCATTAAGCAGCTTGATCAGGAGTCACAGAGGCCTTTTGTTGTCAGCGACCTGGGGTCTCATTGGGGAGGGGAAGAAAGGGCCGGTTCTACCCCCATCCAGTGAGACCCTGCGTGTCTCATCACTGCTGGCCCAAAACTGACTGTCCAGTGACCTCTGGAGGATGGCAGCCACTGAGCCGACACGGGGCACAGGCCAAGGCACGGAACATATTCCCACCTTGTTAACCACCTTGTTAACCTACTGTGGGGACCACACACATTTCTGCCAAAAGCCGTTGGGTTCTGATATTTATTTCTGAGTCTCTAGGATCATGGCCAGTAAGCTGTTTGATCAGGAACCAAAGAGGCTGTTCGTGGCTGGCGAACCCTGAGTCAGGGTCTCGTTGGGACAGGGAAGAAAGAGCCGGCTCCACCCCCATCCCATGAGGCCCTGTGCATATTGTCACTGAAGGCCCAACCCTGAGTGTTATATAGCTTCTGGAGGATGGCCGCCTCCAAGCCACCAAGGGGGAGGAAGCAGAAGGACATCACCCTTTTCCCCCTGGGATGGCCCAGAGCCGGTAACATACTGCGGGGACTGGATGCATTTCTGCCATAAGCTGCTCTGTTCTGAGATTTGTTTCTGAGTCTCTGGGACCATGGCCATTAAAAAGTTTGATAAGGAACTAGAGAGGTCTTGCATCCAATTATATAGCTGAGCTGGAGTTGGTTTGTGGGTGTGTCTCCCACAAACCTAACTTTTTTTTTCTTTTTTGGGTCACACCTGGCGATGCTCAGGGTTTACTCCTGGCTTTGCACTCAGGAATTACTCCTGGCAGTGCTCAGCGGACCATATGGGATGCTGGGAATCGAACCTGGGTCGGCCGCGTGCAAGGCAAACACCTTACCCTCTGTGCTATCGCTCCAGCCCCACAAACCTAACTTTTGCCATTTACTTTCTTGGTGAACTTTGCCCCAAGTTGTAGGGTTTTGGCCAAAGGCACAGCAGCAATTTTGGGATATCTAGAAGTCTGAAGGCACAATCAAGCTGCTGATTCACTCGCCTCCCAGGTACAGATTGACCTGCTATTGGCACCATACCCCCAAACCCAAGCTTTGAGAATGCTGAGAGCCAGAGTATTTCAGGACCGCAGAAATCAGTGTGTGGTGGGGAGGCCGAGCCCTTGGTGTTTTCCAGATGTCCCCACGGCTTCTAGGATTGCTCAGTAGTGACGTGGTGCCAGACAGAAGCTGCAGAAGCCTTGAACATGGGAGAATCTTTTAATTTTTTTTTTTTTTTTTTTTTTTTTTTTTTTTGCTTTTTGAGTTTCACACTACGATGCTAAGGAATTACTCCTCACTGTGCCCTCACGAATTACTCCTGCTGGTGCTCAAGGGACCGTATGGGATGCCGGAATTCAAACCTGGGTTGGGCGAAGGCATAACAAACAACCTACCTGCTGTCTTGCTCTGTCCCCAGAACTGGTGTTTTTGTTTTTTCACTATTAATGAAGTGTTTTCAAGGAATCTTCTTGATGTGTTTTTCTTTTTAGCTAATTCCACCCCTTGTGGCAGCTTGGAAGACATTCATTTAGAAAGTGAAGTGAACTCTCTCCCAGAGTAGGGTGATTGCCTTGCATGCAACAGGCCTAGGGTCAATCCCAGAACCCCATAGTGTCCCCTGAGCACTGCCAGAAGTGAACCTTGAACACAGAGCAGAAGTAAGCCCTCAGTAACCAACAAAAACCAGAAAAAGGAAAGAGAGAGATTGAGAAAGCAGTTAATGAATATTTTTAGGAGAAAAACTGATGGGAAAGAATAATAAAACCATTCTTTTTGTGTGTGTGTCGGGGGAGGGGTTGGTTTTCAGAAGCCACTATGGAAAGATTAGGGATCGTTCAAGAAGGTTTAGAAGGTGGTTCAGAAATGGGAAGGGGTACTTGGGAGAGAATAGAATGGGTAGGGCAGTTGCCCTGTGCATGGTCGATCCAGGTGGATCCCTGGCATCCCACATGGTCCCCCGAGCACTGCCAGGGCTGATACCTGAGTGAGGGAACTAACCCCTGAGCCTCACCAGGTAGGGCCCTTCTATTTCCTGGCAGAATCCTTTTCTTTGAAAAGCTTTAATCTCTACATCTGCAATAGGCTTGAGCCTAGTTCTAGGGGAAGAGGCTCACCATGGGAACTGTGATGGCCTCACGGCCTTTTTCCTTTTTTCCAGGGTCCTGTCTTCTCCTGGATGAAGAGTCACTTGCAGTAGAAAGGGAGTCAACCAGAAGCCCCAGCCAGGGGATGGAGTTGCTGGTAAGTGGGAAGGATGGACTTGGTTCTCACCAAGTCTTGCAGTTCCACAGGATCAGGGAAGAGACAAAGAGCTCAAGAGGCCAGTGAGGTCTGGCCCAGAGCCCCAGTGGAGGCTGCGAGAGGCTATGCTCTCTCCCACTCAGGCTCATGTGTGAGGCGTGCAGAAGCGTGAGACTGAACGGGCGACCCCGGGCCCAGAACACAAGTTGAGGACAGAGCTAGCCCTGGGAGTCCCAGGGTCAACGAAGGACCTGTCTTTGCCTGTTCTGAGTGCTGTTGGGTATGTGAGTGGCAGCAAGGGCCATGACCGACCCCATTCCTGGAAGTTCCCTGAAACGGATGGTGCTTCCTCCTGAGGCTTTGCCTGCCAGTCCCTGACCCCTGTCCTGGGCATGCTTCCTGCCCTGTCTCTGAGTCTGGCACGAGGATGGGGGGCAGGCCATGGAGGTGCTGCAGTGTTAGGCAGGGTTCTGGGGTACGAGCACCCTGGCCCCCTCCTGAGGATGATTCTGTTTGAAGGCCTCTAATCCTGAGAATGGAATGACTGGGGTCACGGGACAGGCGGCACCCAGGGGCGTGCAAGTGACAGGCTCTTTCCATGTCCAACACCATTCCCCGAAGTCCCGGAAGACCCCATGGCAGAGGCTCCCCACTGTTCAGAAACTTCTGCCCTTCCCTGGGTAGCCTTCCCACCGCCCCCTCCGCCACAAACCCACACAAGCCTGGGAGGGATGCGTTTATTGAAACAATCATGGAAATAGGACAGTGACTGTCATGGGAGCTAGCCAGCTTCCTGCTTCCGCTCTTCTCTGCCACCAATTCATGAGTCCCACAAACAGCCCAAAGAGCGCCCAACAGTGGCTGCTCTGGGTTCCAGCCCCATCAGCTTTAGGGGTGCCTTTCCCAGAAATAGGAGTGCACACGCAGGGCGGGATGCACGGGGCGGGGGGCGGGGGGCGGGGGGAGTGCCCAGCTCAAACCTTTGTTTTGGAAGCTATTGGAACTGAGGTTTGAGTCCTAATGAGAAATTCAAACGGGAGACATTTCTGCCCCAAGATCCCCACTGCATAGTGTTGGGGGGGGGGAGGGGAACATTTCTGCCCTCTGATCCCTGGTGCTTAGAGAATGGGGGGGGACATTTCTGCCCCCTATCCCTGGTGCCTAGTGGTTAGGGGGACATTTCTGCCCCCCGATTGCTGGTGCCTAGTGGTGTGGGTGACATATCAGCCCCGTGTCTCCTGGTACCTAAGGGGGAGACATTTCACCCTCCTGATCCCTGGTGAGTAGAGGTGTGGGGGACATTTCTGCCCCGTCTCTTGGTACGTAATGTGGGGACATTTCTCCACCTCAACACTGGTGCCTCCAGGTGGGGGGTTCATTTCTACCTCCTGATAGCTAGTGCTTATTGAGGGGACATTTCTGTCCCCCGATTCCTGGTACCTAATGGGGAGACATTTCTGTCCCCTGATTCCTGATGCCTAATAGGGGAGACAGTTCTGCACCGGATTCATGGTGTGAGTGGTGGTAGGGAAATTTCTGTTCCCCCGATCCCTGGTGCCTAGTGGTGTGGGGGACATTTCTGCCCGCTGATTCCTGGTACTAAATAGGGGGACATTTATGCCACCCCTTTCTCATTCTTGATAGAGGGACATTACTGCTCTCTGATCCCTGGTGACTAGTGGTTGGGGGGACATGTCTGCCCCCCGTTTCTCATACCTAATAGAGGGAGATTTCCGCACCCCAATTCCTGGGGCCAAGTGGTGGGGGGCATTTCTGCCCTCCAATCCCTGATGCCTAGTATTGGGGAGGACATTATTGCCCTCTGATTCTGGAGCTTACTGGGGGCCATTATTGTCCCTGATACCTGGTGCCAAAAAGGGGGGACATTTCTGCATCCTGATCACTCATGCCTAATAGGGGGACATTTCTGCCCCCCAATCTCTTGTACCTTGTGGGGAGGACATTTCTGCCTACCCATTCCTGGTGCCTAATGGAGGGACATTTCTGTTCCCTGATTCCTGGGGCCAAAAAGGAGGGACATTTCTGGCCTTTGATCCCTGGTGCCTCGTGCTTGAGGGGACATTTTTGCCTCCCGATCCCTAGTGCCTAGTGGTGGAGGGGACATTTCTGCCCCCTCGATCCCTGGTACTAAATAGGGGGACATTTCTGTCCACTGTTTCTCGTACCTAATAGAGGGTGATTTCTGATCCGTGATCCCTGGTGCCTAGAAGTTGGGGGGACATTTCTGCCCCCTATCCCTGGTGCCTAGTTTAGGGGGACATTTTCACTCCCCAATTCCTGGTGCCTAGTGGGGGGAAAATTTACCCCCCAATTACTGGTGCCTAAAAGGGGGACATTTCTGTCCCCTGATTTCTTGTGCCCAGTAGGGGGGACAGATTTGTCCCCCGATTCATGGTGCCAGTGGTGGGGGTGACATTTATGCCCGCTGATTCCTGGTGCTTAATGGGAGATATTTTTGCCCCTGATACCTGGTGACTAAAAGGGGGGACATTTCTGCAACCCGATTGTTGGTGCCTAGTGTGGATGGGACATTTCTGCTTCCCCGATATCTGGTGCGTAGTGATGAGTGGGACATTTCTGCCCGCTGACTCCTGGTGCTTAATGGGGGACATTTCTGCCCCTGGTAACTGTTGCCAAAAAGGGGGGACATTTCTGTACCTTGATCGCTGGTGCCTAATAGGGGGGCATTTCTGCCACCCAGATCTCTCATACCTCATGGAGGGGAGGACGTTTCTGCCACCCATTCATGGTGCCTTATGGGGCTACATTTCTGCTCCCCAATTCCTGGTGCAAAAAAGGAGGGACATTTCTGGGCCCTGATCCCTGGTGATTCATGCTGGGGTTGACATTTTTGTCCCCCAATTCCTGAAGCCTAACGGTGGGAGGACATTTCTGCCCCTGATTCCTTGTGTCTAATTGGGGACATTACTGCCGACCGGGGACATTTCTCCCCCCGATTATTGGTTCCTAATGGGGGAACATTTCTGCTCCCTGAATACTGGTGCCAAAATGGAGGGACATTTCTGGCCCCTGACCCCAGGTTTCTTGTGCTTGGGTGGAGAATGTTTCTGTTCCCCGATCCTTGGTACTTAATAGGGGGACATTTCTGCCCCCCGTTTCTCATACCTAATAGAGGAAGATTTCTGCTCCCTGATCTTTGGTGCCTAGTGGTGGTGGTGGGGGCACATTTCTGACCCCAATTCCTGGTGCCTAATGAAGGGATACATCTGCACCCCTAATTACTGGTGCCTAAAGGAGGGACATTTCCTCTACCCTGATTCCTGGATCCTAAAAGTGGGTGCATATCTGCCCCCGATTCCTGTTGCCTAATTGTTGAGGGGACATTTCTGCCCCCATTCCTGGTGCCAAGTGGTGGGGGAAACATTTCTGCCCCTGAATCTCTGTGCCTATTTGTGGGGAGGACATTTCTGCCCCATATCCCTGGTGCCTAGTAGTGGAGAGGGACATTTATGCCCCCTAATACCTGGTGCCTAATGGGGGGACACATCTGACCCCTATAACTGGTGGCTAATGTGGGGACATTTCTATCCCCTGATTCTTGGTACCTAATAAGGGGGACAGATTTGCCCCCAATTCATGGTGCCAGTGGTGGGTGGGATTTTTCTTCTCCCCACTCCCTGATGTCTAGTGGAGGGGGGAATTTCTGCTCCCCTGATTCCTTGTGCCTAAAAGTGGGGACATATCTGCCCCATGATTCCTGTTGCCTAATAGGGGGACATATCTACTAATTCTTTTTGCATAGTGGTTGAGAGAACATTTCTGCCCTCATCCCTGGTGCCTAGTAGTGGGGGGAGGACATTTCTGCCTCGCGATCCCTGGTACTAAATAGGGGGACATTTCTGCCCCCTGTTTTTCTTACCTAATAGAAGGTAATTTCTGTTCCCTGATCCCTGGTGCCTAGTGGTGGGACACATCTGCCCCTCGGTTACTGGTGACTAAAAGGGGGACTTTTCTGCCCCCTGATTCCTGGTTCTAATAGAGAGGGACAGATTTGTCCCCCTATTCATGGTGTCAGTGGTGGGTGGGAAATTTCTGCCCCCTGATCCCTGGTGCCTAGTATTGGGGGGGACATTTCTACCTTCAGATTCCGAGTTCCTAAGGGGGGGGGACATTTCTGCCCTCCAATACCTTGTGCCTAAAAGGTGGGACATTTCTGCCCCCCAATTTCTTTACCTCCTGGTGGGGAGGACATTTCGCCCCCCGATTCCAGGTGCCTAA
Organism: Sorex fumeus; assembly: GCF_029834395.1. Lineage (NCBI taxonomy): Eukaryota > Metazoa > Chordata > Mammalia > Eulipotyphla > Soricidae > Sorex > Sorex fumeus. Next base: position 10,737,597 of record NW_026606168.1, read on the forward strand.
TGGGGGAACAGTTGTGTACCCCAAATCCAGGTGCTAAAAAGAAGGAACATTTCTGCCCTCTGATCCCTGGTACTTAATGGAGGGACATTTCTGCCCTCCGTTTCTCATACCTAATAGAGGAACATTTCTACTCCCTGATACCTGGTGCCTAATTTTGGGGGGATATTTCTGGCCCCGATCCCTGGTGCCTAGTGCTGTGGGGGACATTTCTGCCCCCCGTCTCCTGGTATGTAAGCAGGGAACATTTCTGCCTCCAGATCCCTGGTGCATAATGCTGGGGGGAGACATTTCTGCCCCCTGACTACAGGTGCCTAAAGAGGGGACATTTCTCTCCCCTGATTCCTGGTGCCTAATGGGAGGATAGATTTGTCCCCTGTTTCATGGGCCAGTGGTGGGGGCCAAATTTCTGCCCACCCAATCCCTGGGGCCTAGTGTTGGGGGGGGAAATTTCTGCCCTCCGATTCCTGGTGCCTAAAAGTGGGGACATATCTCCCCATGATTCCTGGTGCCTAATAGGGGGGACATATCTGCCCACAGATTCTGGTGCCTCTTGGTTGAGGGGACATTTCTGCCCCCTTCCCTGTTGTCTCATTGTAGGGGGAACATTTCTACCCTGATCCCTGGTGACTAGTTGTGGGGGGACATTTCTGCCCCCCAATCCATGATGCCTAGTGGTGGGGAGGACATTTCTGCCCGCTGATTCCTGGTGCCTAATGGGGGACATTTCTGCCCCCAATACCTGCTTTCATAAAGAGGGGGCATTTCAGCACCCCGATCACTGGTGCCTAATAGGGGGGACATTTTTGTCCCCCGATCTCTCAAACCTCGTAGTGGGGAGGATATTTCTGCCTACCCATTCCTGGTGCTTAATGGGGGGTCATTACTGCCCCCTATTAATTGTGCCTAATGGGGGCGCATTTCTGCTTCCCAATCCCTATTATCTAGTGGTGTGGGAGACATTTCTACCTCCAGATTCCTGCTGCTAATAGAGGGGTCTCTAATATGGGGGACAGATTTGTGCCCCACGATTTCTCGTACCTCATGGTGGGAGGGAAAATTCTCTCCCCTGAAATATGGTGCCTAATGGCAAAACATTTCTGCCCCCCACCGATCCCTGGTACTTAATGGGGGGACATTTGCCCCCCATTTTTCTCTATAACTACTAAAGGGAGACTTCTGCCACCTGATCCCTGGTTCCTTGTGATGGGGGGGACATTTTTGCCCTGATCTGAAGTGCCTAGTGGGGGAGCATTTCTGTCCCTCCAATTCCTGGGCCTAATGGGGGGACTTTTATGCCCCCCGATTACTGGTGCCTAAAGGGGGACATTTCTGTCCCCCGTTTGCTGGTGCCTAACTGGGTGGGCAGATATGTCCCCTGATTCATGTTGCCAGTGATGGCGGGGAAATTTCTGCCCCCCAATCCCTAATGCCTAGTTTGGGGGGGACAATTTAGCTCCCCTGATTTCTGGTGTCTAAAAGCGGGGACATATCAGCCCCATGATTCCTGGTGCCTAATAGGGGGGACTTATCTGGCCCCTGATACCTGCTGCCTAGTGGTGGGCAGGACATTTCTGCCCCCCGACTCCTGATACCTAGTACTGAAGGGGACATTTCTGCTCCCGATGCCTGGTGCCTAGTGGTGTGGGGGACATTTCTGCCCCCGCTACCTGGTGCTTAATAGGGGACATTTCTGCCGCCCGTTTCTTGTACCTAATAGAGGGAGATTTCTGCTCCCTTATCCCTGGTGCTTTGTGGTGTGTGGGGGGAACATTTCTTCCCCCGATTCCTGATACCAATGTTGGGGAGTCATTTCTGCTCCTGATGCCTGGTATCTATTATCTATTGGTGTGGGGGACATTTTTGCCCTCGATACCTGGTGCTTAATAGAGGACATTTCTGCCGCCCATTTCTTGTACATACTAGAGGGAGATTTATGCTCCCTTATCCCTGATATCTAGTGGTGGTGGGGACATTTCTGCCCCCTGATCCCTGAAGCCTAGTTGTGGGAGGGACATTTCTGCCCCCAAGTCTCTGGTGCCTGGTGATAGGAGAAACATTTCTACACCCTGATCCCTCGTGCCTACTATGGGGGACATTTCTGCCCCCTGATCCTGGTACTTGATAGGGGGACTTTCTGCCCCGTTTCTTGAACCTAATATAGGGACATTTCTGCTCCCTAATCCCTGGTGCCTAGTGGTTGGGGGAACATATCAGCCCCCCCGATCCCTGGTGCCCAGTGGTGAGGGGGACATTTCTGCCCCCGATTCCTGATACCTAGTGGTGGAGGGGACATTTCTGGCTCCATCCCAGATGCCTGGTGGTGGTGGGGACATTTCTGCCCCCCAATACCTGGTGCTTAATAGGGGACATTTCTGCCACCCGTTTCTTGTACCTAATAGAGGGAGATTTCTGCTCCCTTATCCATGGTGCCTAGTGGTGAGGGGGACATTTCTGCCCCAAGTCTCTGGAGCCTGGTGATAGGGAAGACATTTCTATGCCCCGATTAATTAAGACTACTTTGGGGGGCTCCCCGTGACATATTCGATATGCCAAACACAGTAACAACAAAGTCTCCATTGGAGACGTTACTGGGCCCGCTCGAGCAAATCCATGATCAACAGGAGGGCCTTTACCTTTACCTTTACCTTAATTTGGGAGGGCATTTTTGCCCCTCAATCCTTGGTGCCCAGGGGTGTGGGGGACATTTCTGCCCCCTGATCCTGGTACTTGATAGGGGAACATTCTGCCCCATTTCTCGAAACTAATATAGGGACATTTCTGCTCCTCAATCCCTGGTGCCTAGTGGTTGGGGGAACATATCGGCCCAGAGATGTGGGTGATATTACTGGTCCCCCGGTCCTGGTATCTAATGGGGGGACAATTCTAACTCCTGATTACTGGTGCCTAGTGGTGGGGAGGACATTTCTGCCCCCTGATCCCTGGTGTCTAATAGGAAACATTGCTGCCCTCCAATCTCTAGCACATCGTGGTGGGAGGATATTTCTCTCTCCCCATTCCTGGTGCCTAATTGGGGGACATTTCTGCTCCTTGATTTCTGGTGCCAAAAAGGAGGGACTTTTCTGGCCCCTAGTCTCTGGTGCCTGGTGCTTGGGGGGACATTTCTGCCCCCTGATTCCTTGTGCCTAATTGAGGGGGGACATTTCTGCTTCCCAATACCTGGTATCTCGTGGTTTGGGGGACATTTTTGCCCCCAATTCCGAATGCATATGGGGGACATTTTTGTCCCCCGCTCTCTGTTGCCTACTGATGGTGGGACATTTCTACTTCCAGATTCCTGGTGCCTAATTGGGGGGGGGTCATTTCTGCCCATTGATACCTGTGCCTAAAAGGGGGGGACATTTCTGCCCCTGATTTCTCATACCTCATGGTGGAGCAACATTTCTGCCCCCCATCCCTGGTACCTAATTGGGAAGACATTTCTGCCCCCCAATGCTTCATACATTGTGGTGGGGACATTTCTGCTCCCCGATTCCTGGTGACAAAAAGGAGGAACATTTTGGCCCCTGGTTCCTGGTGTCTCTTGCTGGGGGGGACTTTTGTCCCCGATTCCTAGTACCTAGTAGTAGTGGGGACATTTCTGCCCTCCAATCCCTGGTGCCTCTTAGTGGGGGGAACATTTCTGCCCCCCAATCTCAGATGCCTAGTGGTGGGGAGGACATTTCTGCCCTCTAATCCTGGTGCCTACTGGGGGACGTTATTACCCCTGATACTTGGTGCCAAAAGGGGGGTACATTTCTGCACCCCTATCACTTGTGTCTACTAGGGGGGACATTTCTGCCCCCTGATCTCTTGTATCCCCTCTTGGGGAGGACATTTCTGCCTACCCATTGCTGGTGCGTAATCGGGGGACATTTCTGTTCCCTGATTCCTGGTGCCAAAAAGGAGGAACATTTCTGGCCTTTGATCCCTGGTATCTCATGCTCGAGGGGACATTTCTGCCTCCCGATCCCTGGTGCCTAGTGGTGGAAGGGACATTTCTGCCCTCGATCCCTGGTACTAAATAGGGGGACATTTCTGTCCCCTGTTTCTCGTACCTAATAGAGGGTGATTTCTGATCCATGATCCCTGCTGCCTAGAAGTTGGGGGTATATTTCTGCCCCCTGCCTCTGGTGCCTAGTTTGGGAGGGACATTTTCACTCCCCAATTCCTGGTGCCTAGTGGGGGGAAAGTTTGCCCCACAATTACTGGTGCCTAAAGGGGGGACATTTCTCTCCCCTGATTCCTTGTGCCCAATGGAGGGACAGATTTGTCCCCGATTCAAGGTGCCAGTGGTGGGGAGGACATTTCTTCCCGCTGATTCCTGGTGCTTAATGGGGGATATTTCTACCCCTGATACCTGGTGCCAAAATGGGGGGATGGTTCTGCAACCCTATCGCTGGTGCCTAATAGGGGGGACATTTCTGCTCCCCCAGATCTCTCATACCTAATGGAAGGGAGGACATTTCTGCGGCCCATTCATGGTTTCTAATGGGGCGATATTTCTGCTCCCCAATTCCTGGTGCAAAAAAGGAAGGATATTTCTGGGCCCTGATCCCTGGTGATTTATGCTGGGGAGGACATTTTCATCCCCCAAATCCTGGAGCCTAATGGTGGGGGGGACATTTCTGCCCCTGATTCCTTGTGCCTAATTGGGGACATTACTGCTGACTGAATTCTCATACCTCATGGTTGGGGGGGGGGGGGGACATTTCTCCCCCCAATTATTGGTTCCTAAGGGGGTAACATTTGTGCTCCCTGAATACTGGTGCCAAAAGGAGGGACATTTCTGGCCCCTAATTCCAGTGTCTCTTGCTGTGGGGGATATTTCTGTCCCCCGATCCTTGGCACTTAATAGGGGGACATTTCTGCCCCCGTTTCTCATACCTAATAGAGGGAGATTTCTGCTCCCTGATCCCTGATGCCTAGTGGTGGGGGGCACATTTCTGACCCCAATTCCTGGTGCCTAATGCGGAAACACATCTGCTCCCCAAGTACTGGTGCCTAAAACGGACATTTCTGTCCCCTGATTCCTGGTGCCTAATGGGGGATATTTCTACCTCCCGTGTCTCATACAGAATAGAGGCTGATTTCTACTCCCTGATCCTTGATGCCCAGTGGTTGGGGGGACATTTCTGCCCCTGACCCCTGGTGCCTAGCAGTGGAGAGGGACATTTATGCCCCCCAATACCTGGTGCCTAATGGGGGGACACATATGACCCCCATAACTGGTGCCTAAAGTGCGGACATTTCTGTCCCCTGATTCTTGGTACCTAATAGTGGGACAGATTTGCCCCCGATTCATGGTGCCACTGGTGGGTGGGTAATTTCTCTCTCTCTGATCCTTGATGCCGAGTGGTATGGGGGAAATTTCTGCCCCCCGATTCCTGGCGCCTAAAAGTGGGGACATATCTGCCCCATGATTCCTGGTGCCCAATAGGGGGACATATCCACTAAATCTTTTTGCATAGTGACTGAGGGAACATTTCTGCCTTCATCCCTGGTGCCTAGTGGTGGGTGGGGCATTTCTGCCTCCTGATCCCTGGTACTAAATAGGGGGACATTTCTGCCCCCCGTTTTTTGTACCTAATAGAAGGTAATTTCTGCTTTCTGATCCCTGGTGCCTAGTGATGGGAGACATCTGCCCTCGATTAGTGGTGCCTAAAGGGGAGTCTTTTCTGTCCCCTGATTCCTGGTCCTAACAGAGGGGACAGATTTGTCCCCTATTCGTGGTGTCAGTGGTGGGGGGTAAATTTCTACTCCCTGATCCCTGGTGCCTAGTAGTAGGGCGACATTTCTGCCCCTGATCCCTGATGCCTAGTAGTGCGAGGGACATTTCTGCCTGCTAATTCCTGGTGCCTTGTGGGGCACATTTCTGCCCCCCAATTCCTTGTGCCTAATTGGAGGACATTACTGCCCCCCATTTTTTGTGCCTAATTGTGGAGTATATTTATGCTTCCTAATCCCTGGTATCTAGTGATGTGGGGGACATTTCTGCCCCCTGATCCTGATGCTTATGGGGGACATTTCTGCCCCCTGAACTCTGTTGCTTACCGGTGGGGAGACATTTCTACCTACAGATCCTGGTGCCTAATGGGGGGGGACATTTCTGCCCATTGATACCTTGTGTCTAATAGGGGGGACATTTCTGCCTATCCATTCCTGGTGCCTAATTGTGGGACATTACTGCTCCCGATTACTTGTTCCTAATGGGGGGGGGGGGGTATTTCAACTTCCCAATCCCTGGTATCTAGTGGTGTGGGAGACATTTCTACCTCCAGATTCCTGGTGCCTAATAGAGGGGACATTTGTGCCCTCAGATATCTTGTGCCTAAAAGGGGGGACATTTCTGTCCCATGATTTCTCGTACCTCATGGTGGGAGGGACATTTCTCTCCCCTGATATCTGGTGCCTAATGGGAAAACATTTCTACCCCCGATCCCTGGAATTTAATAGGGGAACAACTGCCCCCCTTTTTCTCATACCTACTAGAGGGAGATTTTTGCTCCCTGATTCCTGGTGCCTAGTGGTTGGGGGAATATTTCTACCCCCCGATCCCTGGTGCCTAGTGATGGGGTGGACATTTCTGCCCCTGATCCCAGTGCCTAGTGGGGGGGGACATTTCTGTCCCCCCAATTCCTGGTGCCTAAAGGGGGACATTTCTGTCCCCTGATTCCTGGTGCCCAATTGGGGGGACAGATATGCCCCCTGATCATGGTGCCCTTGGTGGTAGAGAAATTCTGCCCCCCGATTTCTGCTGCCTAGTGGTGGGCAGAACATTTCTGCTACCTGATCCCTAGTGCCTAGTTGTGGGGGGGCGGGGATATTTCTGCCCCTTGATTCCTGATACCTAGTGGTAGAGGGGACATTTCTGCCACCAATGCTTGGTGCCTAGTGGTGTGGGGGACCTTTCTGCCCCCTGATACCTGGTGCTTAATAGAGGACCTTTCTGCCAATCCTTTCTTGTAACTAATAGACGGATATTTCTGCTCCTTATCCCTGGTTCTTAGTGGTGGTGGTGGTGGGGGGGGGGATATTTCTGCCCTCCAACTCCTGATGCCTAGTTTTTGGGGGGGGGGACATTTCTGCTCCTGATGCCTGGTGCCTATTGGTGTGTGGGAGATTTCTGCACCCAGTACCTGGTGCTTAATAGGGGACATTTCTGCTGCCCGTTTCTAGTACCTAACAGAGGGAGATTTCTGCTCCCTTATCCCTGGTGCCTAGTGGTTGGGGGGACATCTCTGCTCTCTGGTGCCTGGTGGCAGGGAAGACATTTCTACACCAGGATCCCTACTCATGCCTACTTTGGGGGGCATTTTTGCCCCTCAATCCCTGGTACTCAGGGGTGTGGGGGACATTTCTGCCCCCTGATCCTGGTACTTGATAGGGGGACATTCTGACCCATTTCTTGAACCTGATATAGGGATATTTCTGCTCCCTAATCCCTGGTGCCTAGTGGTTGGGGGAACATATTGCCCCTCCCTGATCCCTGGTGCCCAGTGATGTGGGTGATATTACTGTCCCCCATCTCCTGGTACCTAATGGGGGGACAATTCTGACCCCCGATCACTGGTGCCTAGTGGTGGGGAGCAGGATTCTGGTGCCTAAAGGGGGACATTTCTGTCCCCTGATTCCTGGTGCCCAATTGGGGGGACAGATATGCCCCCTGATCATGGTGCCCTTGGTGGTAGAGAAATTCTGCCCCCCGATCCTGAATCCTGCTGAATCCTGCTGCCTAATGGGGGACATTTCTGTCCCCGATCACTGGTGTCTAATAGGAGAGACATTGCTGTCCCCTAATCTCTAGTACCTCGTGGTGGGAGAATATTTCTGCCTCCCCATTCCTGGTGCCTAATGGGGGAACATTTCTGCTCCCTGATTCCTGATGCCAAAAAAGAGGGACTTTTCTGGCCCCTACTCTCTCGTGCCTCGTGCTTGGGGAGACATTTCCCCCCAATTCCTTGTGCCTAATTGGGGGACATTACTGTCCCCCAATTTCTTTTGTGTATTTGGGGGGGACATTTCTGCTTCCCAATCCCTGGTATATAGTGGTATGGGGGACATTTTTGCCCCCGATTCCAGATGCATATGGGGGACATTTTTGTCCCCCACTCTATGGTGCCTACTGATGGGAGAACATATCTGCCCCATGATTCCTGGTGCCTTATATGAGGGACATTTCTGCCCCTGTCCCTGTTGCCTAGTTGTGGGGGGGGGACATTTCTGACTCCCGATCTTTTATATTTCGTGGTGTATGGACACTTTTGCCCCCCGATTCCTGGTCCCTAAAAGCAGGAACATATCTGCCTCCTGATTCCTGGTGTCTAATAGGGAGCACATATTTGTCCCCCGATCTCTAATGCCTAGTGGTGTGGGGGACATTTCTGCCCCCGATTCCTGGTGCCTAATGGGGGTCATTTCTGTCCTGATTCTTGGTGAATAATAAGGGGGATACATCTGTCCCCCTATTCAGGTGACAGTGGTGGGGGGGAAATTTCTGCCCCCTGATCCCTGGTGCCTATATGTGGGGGTACATTTCTGTCCCCGATTTCTGGTGCTTAGTGGCTGGGGAGATATTTCTGCCCCCGAATCGCTGGTGCCTAATGGGAGAAGATTACTGCCCCCCGATTTTTTGTGTCTCTTTGGGGGGACATTTCTGCCCCCCATTCCTTGTGCCTAATTGGTGAATATAGTTCTGCTTCCCAATCCCTGGTATCTAGTGGGGAACATTTTTACCGCCCATTCCTGGTGCATATGGAGGACATTTCTGCCCCCTGATCTCCGGTGCCTACTGGTGGGGGGACAAATCTACCTCCAGATTCCTGGTGCCTAATGGGGGGGGGACAATTCTGGCCTCCAACACCTTGTGCCTAAAAGGGGGGACAATCTGCCCCCTGATTTCTCATACTTCATGTTGGGGAGGGACATTTCTGTCCCCCCCAATTCCTGGTGCCTAATGGGGGAATATTTCTGCTCCCCGATTCCTGATGCCAAAAAGGAGAGACATTTCTGGCCCCTGATCCCAGGTGTCTCGTGCAGGAGGGGGGGAGTTTCTAGTCCCCCGATCCCTGGTACTTAATAGGGGGATATTTCTGCCCCAAATTTCTCATTCCTAATAGAGAGAGATTTCTACTCTCTGATCCCTAGTCCCTAGTTGTTGGGGGGACATTTCTGCCCCCAATACCTGGTGCTAAAGGGGGGACATTTCTGTACCCAGATTCCTGGTGCCTAATAAGGGGGACAGATTTGCCCCCTGACTCATGTTGGCAGTGATAGGGGGTATATTTCTGCCCCCTGGTCCCTGTACCTAGTGGTGGAGGGGACATTTCTGCCCCCTGATTCCTGGTGCCTAAAAGAGGGGACATATTTGGTCCCTGATTCCTGGTTCATAAAAAAGGGGACATATCTGTCCCCTGATTCCTGGTTCCTAGTGGTTGAGGGGACATTTCTGTCCCCATCCCTGGTGCCTAGAGGTGGGGGGGGGGACATTTCTGCCCCGACCCCTGGTGATTAGTGGTGGGGTGAACATATCTGACCACCAATTCCTGATGCCTAGTGGTAGGGTGACATTTCTGCCCGAGGCCTGTGGCCTAGTGGTGTGGGGGACATTTCTGCCCCCCCATACTTCATTACTTAATAGGATAACATTTCTGCCACTCGTTTCTTTCACCTAATAGAGGGAGATTTCTGCTATCTTATCCCTGGAGCCCAGTGGGGGGAGGGGGACATATCTGCTCCCCAATCTCTGGTGCCTAGTGATTGGGAAGACAATTCTGCACCCCAATCCTGCATACCTACTGGTGAGGGGCATTTCTGCCCCCCAATCTCTGATAACATGGAGTGTGGGAGACATTTCTGTCCCCCAATCCTGGTACTTGATAGTGGGACAAGGTGCCCCTGTTTCTCGTACCTAATAGAGGGATATTTCTGCTTCCTGATCACTGGTGCCTAATGGTTGGGGGGTCAGAAATCTCCCTCCCACCACTAGGCATCAGGGACAGGGGGGCAGAAATGTACACCCATTAAGTACCAAGAGACAGGGGGCATAAATGTCCCCAACACCACTAGGCAACAGGTACCTGGGGGCAGAAATGTCCCCCAACAACTGGGCACCAGTGATCCAGGGACAGAAATGCACACCCATTACATACCAGGAGACGGGGGACATAAATGTCCCCCACACCACTAGGCAACAGGGATCTAGGGGCAGAAATGTCCCCCCACACACACACACCCACTAGGCACCAGAGATCAGGAAGCGGTAATCTCCCTCTATTAGGTACAAGCAACAGGGAGCAGAAATGTTGTCCCAATAAGAACCAGGCATCAGGGGCAGAAATGTCCCCCCTACACCGCACCAGGAATCGGGACTGAAATGCCCCCCCATTAGGCACCAGGAATCGGGGGGCCGATGTTCCCCCATTAGGCACCAGGAATCAGGCCTGAAATGTCCCCCAACCACTAAGGCACCAGAGATGACGGAGCAGAAATCTCCCTCTGTTAGGTACGAGAAATGTCCCCCTATTAATACCAGAGATAGGGGGGCATAAATGTCCCCCCAGCATGAGCCACCAGGGATCAGGTGCCAAAAATATCATCACCACTAGGCACCAGGAATCGGGGAGCAGAAATACCTTCAGCAACAAGAGACACCGGGAATCAGGGGCCAAAATAATGCACCTTTTTGGCACCAGGAATCAGGAAGCAGAAATGTCCCCGAACCATTGGGTATCAGAAATGTCTCCCCTATTAGGCACCAGGGATCAGGGGGAAGAAATGTCCCCTACAGTGCTAGGCACCAGGGATGGGGGGCAGAAATGTCCCCCATTTTGGCACCAGGAATCGGGGGACAGAAATGTCCCCCCATTAGGGACCAGGAATCAAAGGCCAAATGTGTCCCCCCATTAGGCACCATGAATCAGGGGCAGACATACTCCTGTCACCAATAGGCACCAGGGATCAGGAGGCAAAAATGTCCCCCAGACTACTAGGTACCAGTGATCGTGGATCAGAATTGAACCCCCATTTAGGTACCAGGAGAAAGGGGATCCGTAATATCACCCAGATCACTGGATACCAGGGATCAAGGGACTGATATGTCCCACAACCACTAGGCACTAGGGATCAGGAAACAGAAATGTCCCTATATTATGTACAAGAAACAGGGTCAGAATGTCCCCCTATCAAGTACCAGGATTCGGGAGCAGAAATGTCCCCCACACCACTAGGCACCAGAGATAAGAGAGCAGAAATCTCCCTCTCTTAGGTACAAGAAACGGGAGGAAGAAATGCCCCTATAAAGCCCAGGTATCGGGGGGACATTTCCCCCCAGTATGTGGGGGCAGAAATGTCCCCCCAATCACTAGGCACCAGGGATCAGGGCCAGATATGTACCCTCTATTAGGCACTAGGAATCAGGGGGCAGATATGTCCCTGCTTTTAGGTACCAGGAATTGGGGGACAGAAATGTCCCCCCCACCACTCAGCACCAGGGTTCAGGGGGCAGATATGTCCCTCCTATTAGGCACCAGGAATCATGGGGCACATATGTCCCCTCTTTTAGGCACCAGAAATCGGGGGCAGACATGTCCCCTCCACCACTAAGCACAGGGACCAGGGGGCAGAAATTCCCCCCCTCACACTGGCAACATGAATCAGGGGGCAAATCTTTCCCCTCTAAGAGGCACCAGGAATCAGAGCCCAGAAATGTCCCTCCTTTTTGGCATCGGTAATCAGGGAGCAGAAATGTCTCTCATTAGGCACCAGGAATCAGGGGCCAGTAATATCCCCCCCCCCAACGATGTATGAGAGATTGGGAGGCAGAAGTGTCCCCCCAATTAGGCACCAGAGATCAGGGGTCAGACATATCCCTCCCAACACTAGGCATCAGGGAGAGGGAGGCAGATTGGGTGGCAGACATGTCCCCCCGACCACTAGGCAACAGGGGGCAGAAATGCCTTCCCAAAAACCCACTAGACACCTGGGATCAGGGGTCAGACATGTCCCCCCTATTAGGCACCAGGAATCATAGAACTGATATGTCCCCGCTATTAGGAATCAGGGGGGCAGAAATGTCCCCCTCACACTAGGCACCAGGGATCGGGGGGCAGAAATTTCCCCTCCACCACTGGCACCATGAATTGGGGGTCAAATCTGTCCCCCCTATTAGGCACCAGGAATCAGTGTAAAGTAAAGTCCCCCCTTTAGACACCATTAAAAGGGGGTTAGAAATGTCCTCCCAGCACTATGGCCCGGGATCTGGAGGAAGAAATGCCCCCTGAAAACTAGGCACCAGGAATTGGGGAGCAGAAATGTCCCCCAATTACATACCAGGAGACAGGGGGCAGAAATGTCCCCCAAAGCATTAGGCACCAGGGATCGGGGCCAGAAATATTCCCCAAAAATTAGGCAACAGGGATCAATCTCCCTCTATTAGGTATGAGAAATGGGGGCCAGAATGTCCCCCCATTAAATATGAGGGATTGGGGGGAGAAATGTCCCATCCTAGCATGAGACACCTGAGATCAGGGGCCAGAAATGTCCCGTCTTTTTAGCACCTGGGTTCAGGGAGCACAAATATTCCCCCATTAGGCACCTGGAATTGGGGGTGAAATGTCCTCCCCACCAGGAGGTACGAGAAATTAGGGGGCAGAAATGTCCCCCCCTTATAGGCACAACATTTCTGAGGGCAGAAATGTCTCCCCCATTAGGCACCAGGAATCTGTAGTTAAAAATATCCCCCCACCGATAGGCACCAGAGAGCGGGCGACAGAAATGTCCCCCATATGCATCCGAAATCAAGGGGCCAAAATGTCCCCACACCACTAGATACGAGGGATTGGGAAGCAGAAATGTCTCCCCAATTAGGCACGAGAAACCGGGGGGCATAAATGTTCCCCCCACCACTAGCCTCCAGAGATCGAGGCAAAAAATGTCCCCCCTTTTTGGCACCAGGTAACAGGGGCAGAAATGTCCCCCATTATGAACCAGGAATCAGCGGGCAGAAATGTCCTCCCTACCACTAGGCATCAGTGATCGGGGGCAGAAATGTCCCCCCCACTACTAGGCACCTCATGAATCGGAGGACATTACTGCCACCCATTCATGGTGCCTTATGGGGTGACATTTCTGCTCCCCGATTCCTGGTGCAAAAAAGGAGGGACGTTTTCTGGGCCCTGATCCCTGGTGATTCATGCTGGGGAGAATATTTTTGTCCCCTAATTCCTGGTGCATAATTTGGGGGGGGACATTTCTGCCCCTGATTCCTTGTGCCTAATTGGGGACATTACTGCCCCCCAAATTCTCGTACCTCATGGTGGGGGGACAGTTCTTCCCCCGATTATTGGTTCCTAATGGGGGAACATTTGTGCTTCCAGAATACTGGTGCCAAAAAGGAGGGACATTTCAGGACTCTGATCGCAGGTGTCTCTTGCTGGGTGAACATTTCAGTCCCCAATCCTTGGTACATAATATGGGGACATTTCTGACCCTTGTTTCTCGTACATAATAGAGGGAGATTTCTGTCCCCGGTCCCTGGTGCCTAGTGGTAGGGGGCCATATTGCTGACCCCAATTCCTGGTGGCTAATGGGGGGACACATCTGCCCCCCGATTACTGGTGCCTAAAGGGGGGACATTTCTGTCCCCTGATTCCTGGTGCCTAATACGGGGGACAGGTTTATCCCCCTATTCATGGTATCAGTGGTGGGTGGGAAATTTCTGCCCACCCGATTCCTGATGCCTAGTAGTGGGGAGGACATTTCTGCCGCCCATTCCAAGTGCCTAATGGGGCATCATTTCTGCTCCCTGATAACAAGTCCCAAAAATGAGGAACATTTCTGGCCCCTGATCCCTGGTGCCTTGGGCTTTTGGGGACATTCTGACCCCCAATTCCTGATGCCTCATGCTGGGGGGACATTTCTGACCCCCGATCTCTCGTTCCCAATAGGTGGGACGTTTCTGCCTGCCAATCTCTCATACCTCGTGGTGGGGAGACATTACTGGCCCCGATTCCTCGCGCCTAATGGGGTACATTTCTGCTCCTGGATTCCTGGTTCCAGAAAGGAGGGACATTTCTGGGCCCTGATCCGTGGTGCTTCATGCTGGGGGGGACATTTTTGTGCCCCGATCTCTGGAGCCTAGTGTGGGGGGGTACATTTCTGCCTCCCATTCCTTGTGCCTAATTGGGGGACATTACTGCACCCCGATTACTTGTGCCTAATTGGGGGGGACATTTCTGCTTCCAATCTCTGGTATCTAGTGGTGTGGGGGACATTTTTGCCCCAAATTCCGGATGCATATGGGGGACATTTTTTTCCCCAGCTCTCTGGTGCCTACTGATGGGGGGACATTTCTACCTCCAAATTTCTGGTGCCTAATGGGGGGTACATTTCTGCCCATTGATACCTTGTGCCTAAAAGGGGGAACATTTCTGCCCCCCGATTTCTCATACCTCATGATGGGGGAACATTTCTCCCCCCAATTCCAGGTGTCTAATGGAGGAACATTTCTTCTCCCTGAATCCTGGTGCCAAAAAGGAGGAACAATTCAGCCCCCAATCCCTGGTTCTTAGTGGTGGGGTGAACATTTCTCACCCCCAATTCCTGATGACTAGTGGTACAGGGGACATTTCTGCCCCCGATGCCTGTGGCCTAGTGTTGTGGGGACATTTCTGCCCCCCGATACACCATTGCTTAATAAGGGACATTTCTGCCACCTGTTTCTTGCATCTAATAGAGGAAGATTTTGCTATCTTATCCCTGGAGCCAAGTGGTGTGGGGGACATTTGTGCCCCCCAATCTCTGGTGCCATGGGTCGTGGGGGACATTTCAGCCCCCCGATTCTGGTACTTGAGAGTGGGATATTCTGTCCCGTTTCTCGTAACCAATATAGGGACATTTCTGTTCCCTGACCCCTGGTGCATATTGATTGGGGGGACATATCCGCCCCTCAATCACTGGTGTTCAGTGCTATGGGTGATATTACTGCTCCCCGTCTCCTGGTACCTAATGGGGGGACAATTCTGACCCTGATCACTGGTGCCTAGTGGTCTGGGGGACATTTCACCCTCCCGATTCCTGGTGCCTAATGGGCACATTTCTGCTCCCCGAATTCAGGTGCCAAAAAAGAGGAACAGTCTGGTCCATGATCCCAGGTGTTTCGTGCTGGGGCGAGGGGGCTTTTCTGCCCCCCAATCCCTGGTCCTTAATAGGGGGACATTTCTGCCCCATGTCTCCTGGTACCTAATGGGGGAACATTTCTTACCCCCCCCCCATCCCTGGAGTGTAGAGGTGTAGGGGACATTTCTTCCCCGTCTCCTGGTACTTAATGGGGGGACATTTCTCCCCCTATCACTGGTGCCTAGTGTTAGGGGTTCATTTCTGCCCCCCGATTCCTGATGCCTAATTGGGGGACATTTCTATCCCCTGAATCCTGGAGCCAAATGGGGGGGCACATCTGCCCCCTTGATACATGGCGCAAGTGGTGGGGGGAAATTTCTGTCCCCTGATCCATGGTGCCTAGTGGTGTAGGCAACATTTCTGCGCCCCGATTCCTGGTGCCTAACAGGGGGGACATTTCTGCCCCACGATTCCTAGTGTCTTATAGGGGGGGGGCATATCTGTCCCTGATTACTGCTGCCTGGTGGTTGGGGGAACATTTCTGCCCCTCAATCCCTGGTACCCAGTGGTATGGGGAATATTACTGCCCTCCCATCTCCTGGTACCTAATGGGGAGACAATTCTGCCCCCCATTATTGGTGCGTAGTTGTCGGGGGAACATTTCTGCCCCCGATTCCTGATGCCTAATGGGGGGACATTTCTATCCAGATTCTTGGTGACTAATGGGGGGGACACATCTGCCCCCAATTCAGGTGACAGTTGTGGGGGGGAAATTTCTGCCCCCTGATACCTGGTACATATATGTGGGAGTACATTTCTGTTCCCGTTTTCTGGTGATTAATGGTTGGGGAGATATTTCTGCTCCTGAATTGCTGGTGCCTAATGGGGTGGAGATTACTGCCCCCCAATTTCTTGTGTTTAATTGGGGAGTGATTTCTGCTCCCCCCCCTTGATTCCTTGTGCTTAATGGGTCAACATATTTCTGCTTCCCAATCCCTGGTCTAGTGGTGTGGGGGATATTTTTCCCCCCGATTTCTGATGCATATAGGGGACAATTCTGCCCCCTGATATCTGGTGCCTACTGATGGGGGGACATTTCTACCCCCAGATTCCTGGTGCTTGATGGGTGGGGGCATTTCTGCCCATTAATATCTGTGCTAAAAAGGGAGATATTTCTGCCCCCTGATTTCTCGTACCTCATAGTGGTGGGGACATTTCTCCGCCCCGGTTACTGGTGCCCTAATGGGGGAACATTTGTGATCCCCAAATCCTGATGCCAAAAAGGAGGGACATTTCTGCCCCCCAATTCCTGGTGCCTAATGCGGGGACACATCTGCCCCCCAGTTACTGGTGCCTAAAGGAGGGACATTTCTGTACCCTGATTCCTGGTGCCTAATAGGGGAGACAGATTTGCCCCCCGATTTGCTGTGCCAGTATTTGTGGGGAAATTTCTGCCCCCCCCTCAATCCCTGGTGCCTAAAAGCGGTGACTTGCTGCCCCCTGATTTCTAGTGCCTAGTCACTGAGGGGATTTTTCTGCCCCCATCCCCTGGTGCCCTTGGGAGGAGGACATTTCTGCTCCTCGATTACTGGTGCCCTGTGTTGAGTGGGACATTTCTTCCCCCCGATTCCTGAAACATATTGGTAGTGCCTAGTGGTGGGGAGAACATTTCTGCTCTCTGATTCCTGGTGCCTACTGGGGGACATTATTGCCCGATACCTGGTGCCAAAAGGGGGGACATTTCTGCCCCCGATCTCTTGTATCCCCTCTTGGGGAGGACATTTCTGCCTACCCATTCCTGGTGCCTAATGGAGGGACATTTCTGTTCCCTGATTCCTGGTGCCAAAAAGGAGGGACAATTCTGGTCTTTGATCCCTGGTTCCTCGTGCTTGGGGGGACATTTTTGCCCCCCGATTCCTGATACCTAGTGGTGTGGGGGACATTTCTGCCCCACGAATACCTGGTGCTTAATAGGGGATATTTCTGCTGCCCGTTTCTTGTACATAGCAGAGGGAGATTTCTGCTCCCTGATCCCTGGTGCCTAGTGGTGGTGGGAGAGTGGGGGACATTTCTGTCCCTGATCCCTGGTACTTAATAAGGGGAACATTTCTGCCCCTAATAGAGGGTGATTTCTGTTCCCTGATCTGTGGTGCCTAGTGGCTGGGGGAACATTTCTGCTCCAGATTCCTGATGCCTAAGGGAGGGGGGACATTTCTGCCCCCCAATTCCTGGTGCCTAATCAAGGAACACATCTGCCCCCTGATTACTGGTGCCTAAAGGGGGGACATTTCTGTTCACTGATTCCTGGTGCCTAATAGGGGGGACAGATTTGTCCCCTGATTCATGGTTACAGTGGTGTGGGGGGAAGTTTCTGCCCCCTCCGATCCCTGTTGCCTAGTGGTCAGGGGGATATTTCTGGCCTCTGATCCCTGATGCCTAGTGATGGGGAGGACATTTCTGCCCGCTGATTCCTGGTGCCTAATGGGAGACATTTCTACACCTGGTACTTGGTGCCAAAAAGGGGGGACATATCTGCACCCTGATCACTGGTGCCTGACAGGAAGGACATTTCTGCCCCCCGCCGATCTCTCGTACCTCATGATGGGGAGGATTTCTGCACCCATTCCAGGTGCCTAATAGGGGAACATTTCTGCTCACCAATTCCTGGTACCAAGAAGGAGGTACATTTATGGCCCCTGCTCCCTGGTATCTTGTACTTGGGGGGACATTTCTGTGCTTTGATTCCTATTGTCTAGTGGTCTGGAGTTCATTTCTGACACCTGATCCCTGGTGCTTAGTTGGGGGGGGGGGGGGCGGGGAATTTCTGTCCCATGATTCCTGATGCCTAGTGGTGTTTGGGACATTTCTGCCCCCCTGATACCTGGTGCTTCATAGGGAACATTTCTGCTGCCCATTTCTTGTACCTAATAAAGGGACATTTCTTCTCCCTTCTCCCTGGTGCCTTGTGCTGGGTGGGGGACATTTCTGCTCCCTGATCCCTGAAGCCTAGTGGTGGGAGGGACATTTCTGGCCCCAGTCTCTGGTGCCTAGTGATTGGGAAGAGATTTCTGTGCCCAGTTTCCTCGTGCCTACTGGTGGTGGTGGCATTTCTGCCCCCCAGTCCCGGGTTCCAAGGGGTATGGGGGACATTTCTGTTTCCTGATCCTGGTACTCGATATGGGAACATTCTGTTTCTCATATCTAATATAGGGACATTTCTGCCCCCGATCCCTGGTGCCTAGTGTTGAGGGGGACATTTCTTTCCCCCAATTCCTGGTGCCTAAAAGCAGGGACATATCTGCCCCATGATTCCTGGTACCTAGTGGTTCAGGTGACATTTCTACATCCATCCCTGGTGCCTAATGGTGGGGGGGACATTTCTACCACCCCAAAAGCTGGTGCCTATGGTGGGGGGGACATTTCTGCCCCCCGATCCCTGATACTAAATAGAAGGACATTTTTGCCCCCTGTTTCTTTTTTCTAATAGAGGGTGATTTCTACTCCCTGATCCCTGATGCCTAGTGGTTGCGGGACATTTCTGCCCCCGGTCCCTGGTGCCTAGAAGTGGATGGGGACATTTATGCCCCCAAATTCCTGGTGCCTAATGGGGGCGGACACATCCGATCTTGATAACTGGTGCTTAAAGGGGGGACATTTTTGTCCCCTGATTCTTGGTACCTAAAAGGGGAGACAGATTTGCCCCCCAATTCATGTTGCCAGTTGTGGGGGGGAGAATTTCTGCCCCCCGATCCCTGGTGCCTAGTGGTGGGAGGGATATTTTTGACCCCCGATCTCTGGTGCCTAATAGGTGGGACATTTCTGCCCCTGATTCCTAATAGCGGGGACATATCTGTCCCATGATTCCTGGTGCCTAATAGGGGTGATATGTCTGCCCCCTGATCCCAGGTGCCTAGTGGGTTTTGGGGAAGGCAATTCTGTCCCCTGATAACTGTTGCTTAGTAGTTGGGGGAACATTTCTGCCCCCCTCTCCCTGATGCCTAGAGGTGGGAGGGATATTTTTGACCCCCGATCTCTGGTGCCTAATGGGGGGACACTTCTGCCTCCCCCCAATATCTCATACATCGTTGGGGGGACATTACTGGCCCCCGATTACTGGTACCAAAAAGGAGGGAATTTCTGGGCCCTGATCCCTGGTGCTTCATGCTGGGGGCGACATTTTTGTCTCCCGATCCCTGTTGCCTAGTGGTGGGGACACATTTCTGCCCCCCGAGTCCTTGTGCCTAATTGGGGGACATTAATGCCCCCCATTTTTGTGCCTAATTGTGGAGTACATCTATGCTTCCTAATCCCTGGTATCTAGTGATGTGGGGGACCTTTTTTGCCCCCTGATCCTGATGCGTATGGGGGATATTTCTGCTTCCCTATCTCTGTTGCCTACCGGTGGGGGGACATTTCTACCTATAGATTCCTGGTGCCTAATGGGGAGGGGGGATTTCTGCCCATTGATACCTGTGCCTAAAACGGGGGACATTTCTGCCCCAGATTTCTCGCACCTCATGGTAGGGGGGACATTTCTCCCCCCGATTCCTGGTGCCTTAATGAGGGAACATTTGTGATCCCCAAATCCTGGTGCCAAAACGAAGGGACATTTCTGGCCCCTGATCCCAGGTGCCTCGTGCTGGTCAGAACATTTCTGCCCCCCGATCCTTGGTACTTAAAAGGGGACATTTCTGCCCCCCGTTTCTCATACCGAATAGAGGGAGATTTCTGCTCCCTGATCCCTGGTGCCTAGTAGTTGGGGGGACATTTCTGCCCCCGATCCTGGTGCCTAATGGGGGACATTTCTGCACTCTGATCACTGGCGTCTAATAGGAGAGACATTGCTGTCCCCCGATCTCTAGTATCTTGTGGCGGGCGAATATTTCTGCCTCCCCATTCCTGGTGCCTAATTGGGGGACATTTCTGCTCCCCGAATTCTGGTGCCAAGAAAGAGGGACATTCTGGCTCCTGATCCCAGGTGTTTCGTGCTGGGGGGGGGACTTTTCTGCCCCCCAATCCCTGATCCATAATAGGGGGACATTTCTACCCCCTGGTTTTCATACCTAATAGAGGGATATTTCTGCTGCTGATCCCTGGTGCCTAGCGGTGGAGGGGACATTTCTGTCCCCCAATTCCTGATTCCTAAAAGCAGGGAAATATCTGTCCCATGATTCCTGGTGCCTAGTGGTTGAAGAGAGATTTCTGTCCTCATTTCTGGTGCCTAGTGGTGTGGGGGACATTTCTGCCCCTCGATACCTGGTCTTAATAGGGGAATTTCTGCCACCCGTTTCTTGTACCTAATAGAGGGAGATTTCTGCTCTCTTATCCCTGGAGCCTAGTGGTGTGGGGGATATTTCTGCCCCCCGATCCTGGTACGTGATAGGGGGACATTCTGCCCCCTGTTTCTTGTACCTAATATAGGGACATTTCTGTTTCCTGATCCCTAGTGCCTCGCGGTTTGGGGACATATCAGTCCCCTGGATCTCTGGTGCCCAGTGGTATGAGTGATATTACTAACCTCCTGTCTCCTGGTACATAATGGGGGGGACAATTCTGATCCCAGATCACTGGTACCTAGTAGTCTGGGGAACATTTTTGCATCCTGATCCCTCTTGCCTAGTGGTGGTGACGGGGGCATGTCTGCCCCCAATTTCTGGTCCCAACTGGGGGGACATTTCTGTCCCCCGATTACTGATGCCAAAAGAGGGGGATATTTCTGCCCCCCCAACACTGGTGCCTAGTGCTGTAGGGGACATTTCTGCCCCCTGATTCCTGGTGCCTAATAGGGGAGATATTTCTGCTCCCCGATGATTCATAAATTGTGGTTCAGGGACATTTCTGCTCCCCGATTCCTGGTGCCTAAAAGGTGCAATATTTTGGCCCCTGATTCCTGGTGTCTCTCCTGGAACGGGGCGTTTCTTCCCACCACCCCCACCCCCGATTCCTTGTGCCTAGTGGTGATGACATTTCTGGCCTCTGATCCCTGGCGGTTCATGCTGGGGGGGACATTTCTGCCCCCCGATCCCTGGTATTAGTAGGGGGACATTTCTGCCTCAATTTCTCGTATCTAACAGAGGGAGATTTCTGCTCCCTCATCTCTGGTGCCTTAGTGGTTGGGGGGGGACATTTCTGCCCCCCGAGCCCTTGTTCCTAGTGGTAGGGGGAACATTTCAGTCCCAATTCCTGGTGCCTAATACAGGGGACATATCTGCCCCCTTATTCCTGATGCCTAGTGGTTAGGGGGACATTTCTGCCTCCATCCCTTTTGCAGTGGTGCGGTGGGACATTTCTGCCCACGATGCCTGGTGCCTAGTCCTGTGGGGGACATTTCTGCCCCCTGTTGCTCCACCTAATAGAGGGACATTATTGCTTCCTGATCCCTGGTGCCTAGTGGGTGTGTGTGTGGGAACATTTCTGCCCCCAGGTCCCTGTTGCCTAGTGGTGTGGGTGACATTTATGCCCCCCCCCCGTCTCCTGGTACGTAATGGGTGTACATTTCTGCCCCCCTATCCCTGATGCCTAGTGAGGAGGACATTTCGGCCTTCTGATCCCTGATGCCTAGTGGTGGGAGGGACATTTCTGACCCCAATCACTGGTGCCCATAAGGGGGGACATTTCTGCCCCCCTGATCTCTCATACCTTGTGGTGGGGAGGACATTTCTGACTCCCCATTCCTGGTGCCTAATGGGGGACATTTCTGCTCCCCGATTCCTGGTGCTAAAAAGGAGAAACATTCCTGGTGCTAAAAAGGAGAAACATTTCTGGGCCCTGATCCCTGGTGCTTCATGTTGGGGGGGGCATTTTTGTCCCCCAATCCCTGGTGCCTAGTGTTTGGGGGGACATTTCTGCCCCCGATCCTGGGGCCTAGTAGTGGGGGGGACATTTCTGCCCCACAGTCCTGGTGCATGATGTGAGACACATCTGCCGCCTGATTACTGGTGCCTAAAGGGGGGACATTTCTGTCTCCTGATTCCTAGTGCCTAATAGGGAAAATTTCTGCTCCCCGATTCCTGGTGCCAAAAAGGAGAGACATTTCTGGCCCCTGATCCCAGGTGTCTCGTGCAGGAGGGGGGGAGTTTCTAGTCCCCCGATCCCTGGTACTTAATAGGGGGATATTTCTGCCCCAAATTTCTCATTCCTAATAGAGAGAGATTTCTACTCTCTGATCCCTAGTCCCTAGTTGTTGGGGGAACATTTCTGCCCCCAATACCTGGTGCTAAAGGGGGGACATTTCTGTACCCAGGTTCCTGGTGCCTAATAAGGAGGACAGATTTGCCCCCTGACTCATGTTGCCAGTGGTAGGGGGATATTTCTGCCCCCCCGGTCCCTGTGCCTAGTGGTGGAGGGGACATTTCTGCCCCCTGATTCCTGGTGCCTAAAAGAGTGGATATATTTGGTCCCTGATTCCTGGTTCATAAAAAAGGGGACATATCTGTCCCCTGAATCCTGGTGCCTAGTGGTTGAGGGGACATATCTGTCCCCATCCCTGGTGCCTAGAGGTGGGGGGGGACTTTTCTGTCCCTGATCCCTGGTGATTAGTGGTGGGGTGAACATATCTGACCCCCAATTCCTGATGCCTAGTGGTGGGGAGATATTTCTGCCTGATGCCTGTGGCTTAGTGGTGTGGGGGACATTTCTGGCCCCCTATACCCCATTGCTTAATAGGGGACATTTCTGCCACCTGTTTCTTGCACCTAATAGAGGGAGACTTCTGCTATCTTCTCCCTGGAGCCCAGTGGTGCGGGGGGGGGGGGGACATATCTGCTCCCCAATCTCTTGTGCTTAGTGATTGGGAAGACAATTATGCACCCTGATCCTGCATGCCTACTGGTGAGGGGCATTTCTGCTCCCCAATCTCTGGTCACATGGGGTGTGGGGGACATTTCTGTCCCCCGATCCTGGTACTTGATAGTGGGACAAGGTGCCCCCTGTTTCTCGTACCTAATAGAGGGACATTTCTGCTTCCTTATCCCTGGTGTCTAATGGTTGGGGGGTCAGAAATGTCCCTCCCACCACTAGGCATCAGAGATTGGAAGCCGAAATCTCCTCTCCACTAGGCATCAGGGATAGGGGGGCAGAAATGCACACCCATTACGTACCAGGAGACGGGGGGCATAAATGTCCCCAACACCACTAGGCAACAGGGACCTGGGGGCAGAAATCTCCCCAAAAACTAGGCACCAGTGACCGGGGACAGAAATGTACACCCATTACATACCAGAAGATGGGGGACATAAATGTTCCCCACACCACTAGGCAACAGGGATCTGGGGTCTCTCTCACACACACACACACACACACACACTAGGCACCAGGGATCAGGAAGCAGTAATGTCGCCCCAATAAGTACCAGGTATTGGGGGCAGAAATGTCCCCACTACACTGCACCAGGAATCGGGACTGAAATGTCCCCCCTTTAGGCACCAGGAATCGGGGGGCAGATGTTCCCCCATTAGGCACTAGGAATCGGGACTGAAATGTCCCCCCAACCACTAAGGCACCAGAGATGACAGAGCAGAAATCTTCCTCTGTTAGGTAAGAGAAATGGGGCAGAAATGTCCCCCTATTAATACCAGAGATCGGGGGGGGGGCAGAAATGTCCCCCCAGCATGAGCCACCAGGGATCAGAGGCCAAAAATATTATCACCCCTAGGCACCAGGAATCAGTCGGGCAGAAATGCCCCCCAGCAAGAGACACCAAGAATCAGGGGCCAAAATATTGCACCTTTTTGGCACCAAGAATTGGGGAGCAGAAATGTCCCCGAACCACGATATATGAATCATCAGGTATCAGAAATCTCTCCCCTATTAGGCACCAGGAATCAGGGGGCAGAAATGTTCCCTAAAGTGCTAGGCACCAGGTATGTGGGGGCAGAAAGGACCCCCCTTTTTGGCACCAGGAATCAGGGGACAGAAATGTCCCCCCATTAGGGACTAGGAATAAGAGGCCAAATGTGTCCCCCCATTAGGCACCAGGAATCGGGGGCAGACGTGCCCCTGTCACCAGTAGGCTCCAGGGATCAGGAGGCAAAAATGTCCCCCAGACTACTAGGTACCACTGAACGGGGATCAGAATTGAACCCCCATTTAGGTACCAGGAGAAATGGGATCAGTAATATATATCACCCACACCACTGGACACCAGGGATCAGGGGACTGATATGTCCCCCAACCGCTAGGCACTAGGGATCAGGAAACAGAAATGTCCCTATATTAGGTACCAGAAACAAGGGGCAGAATGTCCCCCTATCAAGTACCAGGATCGGGGGGAAGAAATGTTCCCCACACCACTAGGATCCAGGGATAAGAGAGCAGAAATCTCCCTCTCTTAGGTACAAGAAATGGGTGGCAGAAATGCCCCTACATAGCCCAAGTATTGGGGGGCAGAAATGTCCCCCACACCACTAGGCCCCAGAAATGGGGGCAGAAATGTTCCCCCAACCACTAGGCACCAGGGATCAGAGGCCAGATATGTCCCCCCTATTAGGCACCAGAAATCATGGGGCAGATATGTCCCTGCTTTTAGGCACCAGGAATTGGGGGACAGAAATGTCCCCACCCACCACTTGGCACCAGGGTTCAGGGGGCAGATATGTCCCCCCTATTAGGCACCAGGAATCATGGGGCAGATATGTCCCCTCTTTTAGGAACCAGGAATCGGGGGCAGAAATGTCCCCTCCACCACTAGGCACAGGGACCAGGGGGCCAGTAATATCCCCCCCAACGATGTATGAGAGATTGGGGGGCAGAAGTGTCCCCCTTATTAGGCACCAGAGATCAGGGGTCAGACATATCCCTCCCAACACTAGGCATCAGGGAGAGGGGGGCAGATTGGGTGGCAGATATGTCCCCCCGATCACTAGGCAACAGGTAACATGGGGCAGAAATGCCTTCCCCAAATCCCACTAGGCACCTGGGATCAGGGGGCAGACATGTCCCCCCTATTAGGCACCAGGAATCATGGGACTGATATGTCCCCGCTATTAGGAATCAGGGGGCAGAAATGTTCCCCCCACTAGGCACCGGGGTCGGGGGGCAGAAATTTCCCCCCTATCACTAGCACCATGTATTGGGGGGGCAAATCTGTCCCCCCTATTAGGCACTAGGAATCAGTGGTCAGAAAAGTTCCCCCTCTAGGCACCCGTAATTGGGGGGCAGAAATGTCACCCCCCAGCACTATGCACCAGGGATCTGGAGGAAGAAATGTCCCCCCATTACATACCAGGAGACAGGGGGCAGAAATGTCCCCCACAGCACTAGGCACCAGGGATCGGGGCCAGAAATATCCCCCCAAAATTAGGAACAGGGATCAATCTCCTTCTATTAGGTATGAGAAACGGGGGGCAGGAATGTCCCCCCCATTAAATACGAGGGATTTGGGGGAGAAATGTCCCCTCCCAGCACGAGACTCCTGGGATCAGGGGCCAGAAATGTCCCTTCTTTTTAGCACCTGGATTCGGGGAGCACAAATGTTCCCCCATTAGGCACCTGGAATCAGGGGTGAAATGTCCTCCCCACCAGGAGGTACGAGAAATTAGGGGGCAGAAATGTTCCCCCTTATAGGCACAAGGTTTCAGAGGGCAGAAATGTCTCCCCCATTAGGCCCCAGGAATCTGTAGTTAGAAATGTCCCCTGACAGGTAGGCACCAGAGAGTGGGGGACAGAAATGTCCCCCATATGCATCCGGAATCAAGGGGCCAAAATGTCCCCACACCACTAGATACCAGGGATTGGGAAGCAGAAATGTCTCCCAAATTAGGAACGAGAAACCGGGGGCCAGAAATGTTCCCCCCACCACTGGCCTCCAGAGATCGGGGCAAAAATGCCCCCCCTTTTTGGCACCAGGTAATGGGGGCAGAAATGTCCCCCATTAGGCACCAGGAATCAGCAGACAGAAATGTCCTCCCTACCACTAGGCATCAGTGATCGGGGGCAGAAATGTCCCCCCCACTACTAGGCACCTCATGGAGGGGAGGACATTTCTGCCACCCATTCATGGTGCTTTATGGGACGACATTTCTGCTCCCTGATTCCTGGTGCAAAAATGGATGGACATTTTCTGGGCCCCGATCCCTGGTGATTCATGCTGGGGAGGACATTTTTGTCCCCCAATTCCTGGTGCATAATTTGGGGGGGACATTTCTACCCCTGATTCCTTGTGCCTAATTGAGGACATTACTGCCCCCCAAATGCTCTTACCTCATGGTGGGGGGGACATTTCTCCCCCCGATTATTGTTTCCTAATGAGAGATCATTTGTGCTCCCCGAATACTGGTACCAAAAAGGAGGGACATTTTGGGCCCCTGATCCCAGGTGTCTCTTGCTGGGGGGACATTTCAGTCCCCCGATCCTTGGAACATAATAGGGGGACATTTCCCTTGTTTCTCGTACGTAATAGAGGGACATTTCTGCCCTCGATCCCTGGTGCAGTGGTGGGGGGGCACATTTCTGACCCCAATTCCTGGTGCCTAATGGGGGGTCACATATTCCCCCCCCAATTACTGGTGCCTAAAGGTGGGACATTTCTGTCCCCTGATTCCTGGTGCCTAATAGGGGGACAGATTTGTCCCTCTATTCATGGTGTCAGTGGTGGGCGGGAAATTTCTGCCCACCTGATTCCTGATGCCTAGTAGTGGGGAGGACATTTCTGCCGCCCATTCCAAGTACCTAATGGGGCAACATTTCTGCTTCCTGATTACAAGTGCCAAAAATGAGGAACATTTCTGGCCCCTGATCCCTGGTGCCTCGTGCTTTTGGGGACATTCTGACCCCCGATTCCTGATGCCTCGTGGTGGGGGGGACATTTCTGACCCCTGATTTCTGGTTCCCAATAGGGGGGACATTTCTGCTTGCCAATCTCTCATACCTCGTGGTGGGGAGACATTACTGGCCACCGATTCCAGGTGCCTAATGGAGGACATTTTTGCTCCTGGATTCCTGGTCCCAGAAAGGAGGGACATTTCTGGGTCCTGATCCGTGGTGCTCCATGCTGGGGGGGAGGGGGCATTTTTGTGCTCCGATCTCTAGAGCCTAGTGGTGTGGGGAGGGGACATTTCTGCCCCCTATTCCTTGTGCCTAATTGGGAGACATTACTGCACCCCGATTACTTGTGCCTAATTGGGGGGGACATTTCTTCTTCCAATCTCTGGTATCTAGTGGTGTGGGGGACATTTTTGCCCCCAATTCCAGATGCATATGGGGGACATTGTTGTCCCCCGCTCTCTGGTGCCTACTGATGGGGGGACATTTCTACCTCCAGATTTCTGTGCCTAATGAAGGGGACATTTCTGCCCATTGATATCTTGTGCCTAAAAGGGGGAACATTTCTGTTCCCCGGTTTCTCGTACCTCATTGTGGGGGAACATTTCTCCCCCGATTCCAGTAGTCTAATGGAGGAACATTTCTTCTCCCTGAATCCTGGTGCCAAAAAGGAGGAAAAATTCTGCCCCCGATCCCTGGTTCTTAGTGGTGGGGTGAATATTTGTCACCCCCAATTCCTGATGCCTAGTAGTGCGGGGGACATTTCTGCCCCCTACGCCTGTGGCCTAGTGGTGTGGGGGACATTTCTGCCCCCCGATACACCATTGCTTAATAAAGGACATTTCTGCCACCTGTTTCTTGCATCTAATAGAGAGAGATTTTGCTATCTTATCCCTGGAACCAAGTGGTGTGGGGGACATTTGTGCCCCCCAATCTCTGGTTCCATGGGTCGTGGGGGACATTTCAGCCCCCCGATTCTGGTACTTGAGAGTGGGATATTCTGTCTCCTGTTTCTCGTAACCAATATAGGGGCATTTCTGTTCCCTGACCCCTGGTGCATAGTGGTTAGGGGGACATATCGGTCTTCCAATCCCTGGTGTTCAGTGCTATGGGTGATATTACTGCTCTCTGCCTCCTGGTACCTAATGGGGGGACAATTCTGACCCTGATCACTGGTGCCTAGGGGTCTGGGGGACATTTCTGCCTCCTAATCCCTGTTACCTAGTGGTGACAGGGGCATTTCTGCCCCCGATTTCTGTTGCCTAATTGGGAAGACATTTCTGCCCCTCGATGTTTCATACATTGTGGTGGGGGGACGTTTCTCCTCCCCGATTCCTGGTGACAAAAAGGAGTAACATTTTGGCCTCTGATTCCTAGTGTCTCTTGCTGGGGGGGAGGGGAAGTTTGTCCCCGATTTCTGGTACCTAGTGGTGGTAGGGACATTTCTGGCCTCCAATACATGGTGGCTCGTGTTGTGGGGGACATTTCTGCCCCCTGGTCCCTGGTGATTAGTGTTGTGGGGGACACTTCTGCTCCCCGTCTCCTGTTATGTAATGGGATATTTCTGACCCGATCACTGATGCCTAGTGGTCAGGGGGACATTTCTGCCCCCCAATCTCTCTTACCTCATGGTGGGGGGGACATTGCTGGCCCCCAATTCTTGGTTTCTTATGGGGACTTTTCTGTCCCCCAATTCCTGGTGTCTAATTGGGGGTCATTTCAGTCCTGATTCCTGGTGCCTGGATGGGGGTGACACATCTCTCCAATTCCTGGTGCCAAAAAGGAGGGACATTTCTGGGCGCTAAATCCTGGTGCTTCATTCTGGGTGGGTACATTTTTGTCCCCCAATTCCTGGTGCCTAGTGGTGGACTGTACATTTCTGCCCCTGATTTATTGTGCCTACTGGGGGGGGGGGGCACATTTCTACTTCCCAATCCAAGGTATTTAGTGGTGTGGGGGACATATTTTCCCCGATTCCTGATGCATATGGGGGACATTTCTGCTCCCTGCTTTCTGGTGCCTACTGGTGGGGGGACATTTCTGCCCTCCTATCCCTTGTGCCTAAAAGGGGAGATATTTCTGTCCCTGATTTCTCATAGTTCATGGTGGGGAGGACATTTCTGCCCCATTTCAGGTGCCTAATGAGGGGATATTTCTGCCCTCCGATCCCTTGTGCCTAAAAGGGGGGATATTTCTTTCCCCTGATTTCTCATATTTCATGTTGAGGAGGACATTTCTGTCCCGATTCAGGTGACTAATGAGGAGACATTTCTGCCCCCCGATTCCTGGTGTCAAAGAGGGTGGACATTTCTGCCCTCTGATCCCTGGTGCCTAGTGCCTAGTCTCTGATTTCTGGTGCCTAATAGGTGGACTGATTTGCCCCCATTCATGGTGCCAGTCATGGTGGGGGGGGGGGGGAGGGGATTTCTGTCTCCCAATTCCTGGTGCCTAGTCGTGGGGGGACATTTCTGCCTCCCATTTCTTGTGCCTAAAAGCAGGGACATATCTTCCCCATGATTCCTGGTGCCTCATGGGGGGGGGACATATCTGCCCCCTGATTCCTGGTGCCTAATCGGGGGACATTTCAGTCTCTATTCCTGGTGTTTATTTTTATTTATTTATTTATTGCTTTTTGGGTCACACCCGGCAATGCACAGGGGTTACTCCTGGCTCATGCACTCAGGAATTACTCCTGGCAGTGCTTGGGAGACATATGGGATGCTGGGAATCGAACCTGGGTCGGCTGCGTGCAAGGCAAACACCCTACCTGTTGTGCTATTGCTCCAGCCCCAATATTCCTGGTGTTTAATAGGGCGGACATATCTGCCCCCTTATTCCTGCTGCCTAGTGGTTGGGGGGACATTTCTGCTCCCATCCCTGGTGCAGTGCGGGGGGGGGGCATTTCTGCCCCCGATGCCTGGTGCCAAGTCGTGTGGGGGACATTTCTGCCCCCGATTCCTGGTACTTATCGGGGCGACATTTCTGCTCCCTGTTGCTCGTATCTAATAGAAGGACATTACTGCTCCCTGATCCCTGGTGCCTAGTGGGGGGAAGGGACATTTCTGCCCCCCCCCGCCTCTTGTTACGTAATGGGTGTACATTTCTGCCCCCCGATCACTGGTGCCTAGTGGTCGGGGGACATTTCTGCCCCCCTATCCCTGATACCTAGTGCGGAGAACATTTCGGCCTTCTGATCCCTTATGCCTAGTGGTGGGAGGGACATTTCTGACCCCCGATCTCTGGTGCCCATAAGGAGGGACATTTCTGCCTCCCCATTCCTGGTGCCTGATGGGGGACATTTCTGCTCCCCGATTTCTGGTGCCAAAAAGAAACATTTCTGGGCCCCGATCTCTGGTGCTTCATGCTTGGGGGGGGACTTTGTTTTTTTTTTTTCATTAGTGAAATACCATGAGGTACATTTATAGCCTTACAAATTTTTGTACTTGGGTTTCAGTTATACAACGATCAATAACCATCCCTCCACCAGTGCCCATCTTCCACCACCACGGGTCCCAAGCATCCCTCCAACCCCCCGCCCTCCATCCCACCCTGCCTCTGTGGCAGGGCATTCCCTTTTGTTCTCTCTCTCTCCTTTTGGGTCCTGTGGTTGCAAGAGAGGCATTGAGTGGCAATCATGTTTGGTCTATAGTTTCCTTTCAGCATGCTTCTCCCATCCTGGGAGGATCCTCCCAACACCCTTTATTTGGTGCTCCCTTCTCTATCTGATCTTCCTTTTCCCCTAGCACATGTGACTGGCCTCCAAGTCCCCCAATCCCTGGTGCCTAGTGGTGGGGGGACATTTCTGCCCCCGACTCCCTGTGCCTAATTTGGGGACAGGAGCGATAGCACAGCGGGTAGGGCGTTCGCCTTACAAGCGGCCAACATGGCCGACCCGAGTTCGATTCCTCCGCCCCTCTCGGGGAGCCCGGCAAGCTACCGAGAGTATTCAATATGCCAGACACAGTAACAACAAAATCTCCAATGGAGACGTTACTGGGCCCGCTCGAGCAAATCGACGATCAACGGGAGGGCCTTTACCTTTTACCTTTACCTTTACTGCTCACCGATTTCTTGTGCCTGTTTGGGGGATTCATTTCTGCTTCCCAATCCCTGCATATAGTGGTCTGGGGGGACATTTTTGCCCCCCTATTCCTGATGCATATGGGGGACATTTCTGTACCCTGCTTTCTAGTGCCTATTGGTTGGGGGACATTACTACCTCCAGATTCCTGGTGCCTAATGCAGGTAGGGGGAGACATTTCTGCCCTCCGATCCCTTGTGCCAAAAATGGGAGACATTTCTGCCCCCCGATTTCTCGTACTCCATGCTGGGGAGAACATTTCTGCCCTCTGATCCAGGTGCCTAATAGGGGGACATTTATGCCCCCCAATTCCTGGTGCCAAAGAGGGTGGACATTTCTGCCCTCTGATCCCTGGTGCCTAGTGCTGTGGGTGACATTTCTGCATCCCGTTCCCTGGTGCTTAATAGGAGGGACATTGCTGCCCAATGATCTTTCATACCTCATGGTGGGGGGAATATTTGTCTTGCTCGATTCCTGGTGCCTAATGTGGGAACATTTCTGCTCCCAGATTCCTGGTGCCCATAAAGGAGGGATATTTCTGCCCCCTGATCCCTGGTACCTAATAGGAGGACATTTCTGGCCCCCATTTCTTGTACCTAATAGAGGGAGGTTTCTCCTCTCTGATCCCTGGTGCCTTGTGGTTGGGGGGACATTTCTGCCCCCGATCCCTGGTGCCTAGTGGTGGTTGGGACATTTCTTCTCCCTGATTCCTGGTACCTAATGGAGGGGACACATCAGCCCTCCATTTCCTGGTGCCTAATTGGGCAGACATTTCTGTCCCCCGATCTCTGGTGCCTCTTGGTGGTGGTGGTGGAGCATTTCTGCCCCCGATCCCTGGTGCCTAGTGGTGTGGGGGACATTTTTGCCCACCGATACCTGATGCATAATGGGGGACATTTCTGCCCCCCGTTCTCTGGTTTCTACTGGTGTGGGGACATTACTACCCCCCAGGTCCCTGGTGCCTAACGATTGGGGGGACATTTATTGCCCCTCGATTACTGGTCCCTAATGAGGGGGACATTTCTGCCCCCTGATCCCTGGTGCCTAATGATTGGGGGGACATTTCTATCCCCGGTCCCTGGTACCTAGTGATGGGGGGTAAATTTCTGGCTCTCCCAATCCCTGGTGCCTAGTGGTGTGGGGGATATTTCTGCCCCCATTTCCTGGTACATAATGGTAGGACATTTCTGCCCTCCAATTCCTGGTGCCTAGTGGTCAGGGAGACATTTCTGCCCCAAGATCCCTAGTACATAGTGCCCGGGGGGGGGGACATTTCTGCCCCCTATCCGTGGTGCCTATCGATGTGGGGGACATTTCTGCCCATCTGATCCCTGGAATTTAATAGGGGAACATTTCTTTCCCCCATTTGTCGTACCTAATAGAGGGACATTTCTGCTCCCTTACCCTGGTGCCTAGTGGTAGGGGGGACATTTCTGCCCCCAATTGCTGGTGCCTAGTGGTGTGGTTGACAGTTCTGCCCCATGTCTCCTGGTACCTAATGGGGGAACAATTCTGCCCCCCCTGATCCCTGGAGTGTAGAGGTGTGGGGGATATTTCTTCCCTGTCTCCTGGTACTTAATGGGGGGACATTTCTCTCCCCATCACTGGTGCCTAGCATTAGGGGGTTCATTTCTGCCCCCCGATTCCTGATGCCTAATTGGGGGACATTTCTATTCCCTGAATCCTGGAGCCAAATGGGGGGGGCATTTCTGCCCCCTTGATACATGGCGCAGGTGGTGGGGGGAAACTTCTGTCCCCCGATCCATGGTGCCTAGTGGTGTAGGCGACATTTCTGCACCCTGATTCCTGGTGCCTAACAGGGGGGACATTTCTGCCCCCCAATTCCTGGTGCCTAATGGGGGGACACACCTGCCCCCCAGTTACTGGTGCCTAAAGGGGGGACATTTCTGTACCCTGATTCCTGGTGCCTAACAGGGGGGACAGATTAGCCCCCTGATTTGCTGTGCCAGTGTTGGTGGGGAAATTTCTGCCCCCCTGATCCCTGGTGCCTAAAAGTGGCGACTTACTGCCCCCTGACATCTGGTTTCTAGTGGTTGAGAGGATTTTTCTGCCCCCATCCCTGGTGCCTAGTGGTGGGGGGGACATTTCTGCTCCTCGATTACTGGTGCCCTGTGGTGAGGGGGACATTTCTTCCCCCCCGATTCCTGAAACATATTGGTAGGGGGGAACATTTCTGTCCCCCAATCCCTGATGCCTAGTGGTGGGGAGGACATTTCTGCTCTCTGATTCCTGGTGCCTACTGGGGGACATTATTGCCTGATACCTGGTGCCAAAAGGGGGGACATTTCTGCACCCCGATAACTCATGTCTAATAGGGGGGACATTTCTGCCCCCCGATCTCTTGTATCCCCTCTTGGGGAGGACATTTCTGCCTACCCATTCCTGGTGCCTAATGGAAGGACATTTCTGTTCCCTGAATCCTGGTATCAAAAAGGAGGGACAATTCTGGTCTTTGATCCCTGGTACCTCGTGCTTGGGGGGACATTTCTGCCCCCCGATTCCTGATACCTAGTCATGTGGGGGACATTTCTGCCCCACGAATACCTGGTTCTTAATAGGGGACATTTCTCCGCCCATTTCTTGTACCTAATAAAGGTAGATTCCTTCTCCCTTATCCCTGGTGCATAGTGGTGGGTGGGGGACATTTCTGCCCCCCCCCCCCATCCCTGAAGCCTAGTGGTGGGAGGAACATTTCTGGCCCCAGTCTCTGGTGCCTAGTGATTGGGAAGAGATTTCCAGTTCCCTCGTCCCTACTGGTGGTGGTAGCATTTCTGCCCTCCAATCCCGGGTGCCAAGGGGTGTGGGGGACATTTCTGCTTCCTGATCCTGGTACTCGATACGAGAACATTCTGTTTCTCATATCTAATATAGGGACATTTCTGCCCCCCAATCCCTGATACTAAATAGGGGGACATTTTTGCCTCCCAATTCCTGGTGCCTAGCAGGGGAATAAATCTTTCCCCCAATTACTGGTACCTTAAGGGGGGAACATTTCTGTCCCCTGATTTCTGGTGCCTAATAGGTGGGACAGATTTGTCCCCCGACTCATGGTGGCAGTGGGGGAGGGGAATTTCTGCCCCCCGATTCCTGGTGCCTAGTGTGGGGGGGGACATTGCTGCTCCCCCAATCTCTGGTTCCTAGTGGTGAGTGGGACATTTCTGCCCGCTGATTCCTGGTGCTTAATGGGGAATATTTCTGCCCCGTATCTGGTGCCAAAAAGGGGGATCATTTCTCCACCCCAATTGCTAGTGCCTAATAGGGGGGACATTTCTGCCACCCATTCATGGTGCCTAATGGGGCAACATTTCTGCTCACTGATTCCTGGTTCAAAAAAGGAGGGACATTTCTGGGCCCTGACCCCAGGTGTCTCGTGCTGGGGAGGACATTTTTGTCCCCCAATTCCTAGAGCATAATTTTGGGGGGACACTTCTGCCCCAGATGCCTTGTGCCTAATGGGGGACATGACTGCCCCCCCCAAATTCTCGTACCTTATGGTGGGAGGGACATTTCTCCCCCCGATTATTGGTTCCTAATGGGGGAACATTTGTGCTCCCAGAATACTGGTGCCAAAAAGGAGGGACATTTCTGGCCCCTGACCCCAGGTGTCTCGTGCTGGGGGGGGCGGGGGGAATGTTTCTGTTCCCCGATCTTTAGTACTTAATAGGGGGACATTTCTGCCCTCGTTTCTCGTACCTAATAGGGAAAGATTTCTGCCCCCGATCCCTGGTTCCTAGTGGTGGGGGGAGGCACATTTCTGACCTTAATTCCAGGTGCCTAATGGGGGGACACATCTGCCCCCCGATTACTGGTGCCTAAAGGAGGGACACTTCTGTCCCCTGATTCCTCATGTGTAATGGGGGGCATATTTGCCCCCCAATTCATGGTGCCAGTGGAGGGGGCATTTCTGCCCCCAATTCCTGTTGCCTAATCATTGAGGGGACTTTTCTGCCCCCATTCCTGGCGCCTAGTGGTAGGGGGGACATTTCTGGCCCCCATTCCCGGGTGCCTCCTTATGGGGGGACATTTCTGCCACTGATTCCTGGCACTTAATAGGGGGACATTTCTACCTTCCATATCTCATACCTAATAGAGGGTGATTTCTACTCCCTGATCCCTGATGCCTAGTGGTTGCAGGACATTTCTGCTCCCGGTCCCTGGTGCCTAGAAGTGGAGGGGGACATTTATGCCCCCCAATTCCTGGTGCCTAATGGGGGTGGACACATCTGATCCCGATAACTGGTGCTTAAAGGAGGGACATTTTTGTCTCCTGATTCTTGGTACCTAAAAGGGGGGACAGATTTGCCCCCCAATTCATGTTGCCAGTTGTGGGGGGGGGAATTTCTGCCCGCCCGATCCCTGGTGCCTAGTGGTGAGAGGGGACATTTCTGCCCCCCGATTTCTAATAGCAGGGACATATCTGTTCCATGATTCCTAGTGCCTTATAGGGGTGACATGTCTGCCCCCTGATCCCAGGTGCCTAGTGGGTTTTGGGGAAGGCAATTCTGTCCCCTGATAACTGTTGCTTAGTGGTTGGGGGGACATTTCTGCCACCCAATCCCTGGTTCCTAGTGGTGGGGGGGACATTTCTGCCCCCCTCTCCCTGATGCCTAGAGGTGGGAGGGATATTTTTGACCCCCGATCTCTGGTTCCTAATGGGGGGACACTTCTGCCCCCCGATCTCTCATACATTGTTGGGGGGCACATTACTGGCCCCCAATACCTGGTGCCTAATGAGGGACATTTCTGCTCCCCGATTACTGGTGCCAAAAAGGAGGGAATTTCTGGGCCCTGATCCCTGTTGCTTCATGCTGGGGGGGGACATTTTTGTTTCCGATCCCTGTTGCCTAGTGGTGGGGACACATTTCGGCCCCCGAGTCCTTGTGCCTAATTGGGGGACATTAATGCCCCCCCTTTTTTGTGCCTAATTGTGGAGTACACCTATGCTTCC
This sequence comes from Sorex fumeus, assembly GCF_029834395.1. Lineage (NCBI taxonomy): Eukaryota > Metazoa > Chordata > Mammalia > Eulipotyphla > Soricidae > Sorex > Sorex fumeus. Next base: position 10,773,521 of record NW_026606168.1, read on the forward strand.
TAATCCCTGGTATCATTCCTGGTGCCTAATGGGGAGGGGGGATTTCTGCCCATTGATACCTGTGCCTAAAAAGGGGGACATTTCTGCCCCGGATTTCTTGTACCTCATGGTAGGAGGGACATTTCTCCCCCCGATTCCTGGTGCCTTAATGAGGGAACATTTGTGATCCCCAAATCCTGGTCCCATAAAGGAGGGATATTTCTGGCTCCTGATCCCAGGTGCCTCGTGCTGGTCAGAACATTTCTGCACCCCGATCCTTGGTACTTAAAAGGGGACATTTCTGCCCCCCGTTTTTCATACCGAATAGAGGGAGATTTCTGCTCCCTGATCCCTGGTGCCTAGTAGTTGGGGGGACATTTCTGCCCCCGATCCTGGTGCCTAATGGGGGACATTCTGCACTCCGATCGCTGGTGTCTAATAGGAGACACATTGCTGTCCCCCGATCTCTAGTATCTTGTGGCGGGAAGATATTTCTGCCTCCCCATTCCTGGTGCCTAATTGGGGGACATTTCTGCACCCTGATTTCTGGTGCCAAAAAGGAGGGACTTTTCTGGCCCCTAGTCTCTGGTGCCTTGTGCTTGGAGGGGACATTTACGCCCCCCGATTCCTTATGCCTAATTGGGGCACATTACTGCCCCTCGATTACTTGTGCCTAATTGGGGGTGGAACATTTCTGCTTCCCAATCCCTGGTATCTAGTGATCTGGGGGACAGTTTTGCCCCCGATTCTGGATGCATATGGGGGACATTTTTGTCCCCCACTCTCTAGTGCCTACTGACGCGGGGGCATTTGTACCTCCAGATTCCTGGTGCCTAATGGGGGGACATTTCTGCCCCCCGATTTTTTGTACCACATGGTGAGGGAACATTTCTTCCCCCCCAATTCCAGGTGCCTAATGGAGGAACATTTCTGCTCCCCGAATCCTGGTGCCAAAATGGAGGAACATTTCTGGCCCCTGATCCCAGGTGTCTTATGCTGGGGGAGACATTTCTGCCCCCTGATCCATGGTACTTAATAAGAGGACATTTCTGCCCCCCGTTTCTCTAGAGGGAGATTTCTACTTTCTGATCCCTGATGCCTAATGGTTGGGGGTATATTTCTGCAACCTATACCTGGTGACTAGTGGTGGGGGAAAAATTTCTGCCCCCAAGATCCCTGACTCCTAGTGTCTTGTGACACTACTTGTGATCTACTTTCTGATCCCAGGTCTCTTGTGCTGGTGCCACTAGGCACCAGGCATCGGGGGCAGAAATGCCCCAACCACGACTGCAGCAGAGGTGGCAGCAGAAATGTCCATCCAACCAATAGGCACCAGGAATCACGGGGCAGATATGTCCCTGCTTTTAGGCACCAGGAATTGGGGGACAGAAATGTTCCCCCCCACCACCACCACTCAGCACCAGGGATCAGCAGCAGAAATGTCCCCCCAACCACTAGGCACCAGGGATCAGGGAGCAGAAATCTTCCTCTATTAGGTATGAGAAACGGGGGACAGAAATGTCCTCCTATTAAGGATCAGGGATTTGGGGGCAGAAAAGTCCCCCCCCCAGCACGAGACACCTTGGATCAGGAGCCAGAATGTCCCTCTTTTTTGGCACTGGGATCGGGGAGCAGAAATGCACCATTTAGGCAACAGGAATCAGGAGGGAGAAATGTCCCCTCCCACCACCACAAGGTAAGAAAGATCATGGGGCAAAAATGTCCCTCCTTTTGGCACCAGGGATTAGGGTGCAGAAATGTCCCCTCATTAGGCACCTAAATCGGGACAGAAATGTCCTCCCCAACTTGAAGTACGAGAAATCAGGGGACAGAAATGTCTCCCCTTTTAGGCACAAGTTATCGGAGGGCAGAAATGCCTCCCCATAAGCTACCTGGAATCTGGAGGTAGAAATGTCCCCCCACCAGTAGGCACCAGACAACAGGGGGCAGAAATGTCCCCCATATGCATCAGGAATTGGGGAAAATATGTCCCCCACACCACTAAATACCCCGGATTGGGAAGTAGAAATGTGCCTCCCAATTAGGCACAATAAATCGGGGGCAGTACTGTTCCCCAATTAGGCACAAGGAATCAGGGGATACAAATGTCCCCCCCCCCCACTAGGCACCAGGGATTGGAGGACAAAAATGTTCCCGCCCCAGCATGAAGCACCAGGATTCAGGGCCCAAAAATGTCCCTCCTTTTTGGCACCAGGAATCAGGGAGATGTGTCCCCCCCATTAGGCACCAGGGATCAGGACTGAAATGTCCCCCCCATTAGACACCAAGAATCGGGGTACAGAAAAGTCCTCATGAGGCACCACAAATCAGGGGCCAGTAATGTCCCCCCCACCATGAAGTAAGAGTGATTGTGGGGTAGAAATTCCCCCCCACACACACACACTGGGCTCCAGGGATAAGGCAACAGAAATCTCCATTAGGTGCAAGAAACAGGTGGCAGAAATGTTCCCTATTAAGCAATGGTGTTTCAGGGGGCAGAAATGTCCCCCACACTGCTAGGCCACAGGCATGAGGGGCAGAAATCCCCCCCACCACCACAAGGCATCAGGAATTTGGGGTCACATATGTTCACCTCACCACTAAGAACCAGGAATTGGGGGCAGAAATGTCCTTCCCAGGACCAGACACCATGGATGGGGGCAGAAATGTCCCCTCAACCACTAGGCACCAGGAATCAGGGGGCAGATATGCCCTCCCTATTAGCACCAGGAATCTGGGAGCAAATATGTCTTTTAGGCAACAGGGATTGGGTGGCAGAAATTTCCCCCCAACAACTAGGCACCAAGGATCAGGAGGCAGAAATCTCCCTCGATTAGGTATGAGAAACGGGGGGCAGAAATATCCCTCCATTAAGTACATGGGATCAGGAGGCAGAAATGTCCCTCCTTTTTGGCTCCAGGATTCAGGGAGCATAAATGTTCCCCCATTAGGCATCTGAAATCGGGGAGAGAAATGTCCTCCTCACCAGGAGGTATAAGAAATTGGGGGGCAGAAATGTCCCCCACTTTTAGGCACAAGATATCGGAGGGCAGAAATGCCCCCCCACCACCACCACTAAGAACAAGGGATATAGGAGCAGAAATCTCCCTCTATTAGTTACAAGAAACGGGCGGCAGAAATGTCCCCTATTAAGCACCAAGTATCAGGGGGCAGAAAGGTCCCCCACAGCACTAGGCACTAGGAATTGGGGGCAGAAATGTCCCCTTCACCACTAGGTATCAGGAATCGGGGGGTAGAAGTCCCCCTACCCCCCCCCCCCCCACTAGGCACTAGAGATCGCGGGCAGAAATGTCCTGCCCACCACTAGGCAGCAGGAATCAGGGGCCAGATAAGTCCCTCCTATTAGGCACCAGGAATCATGGGGCTGATATGTGCCCGCTTTTGGACACCAGGATCGGGGGCAGAAATGTCCCCCCAACCACTAGGTACCAGGGATAAGAGAGCAGAAATCTCCCTCTATTGGGTACAAGAAACAGGGGGCATAAATATCCCCCTATTAAGTACCAGGTATTGGGGAGGAGAAATGTCCCCCCCTACACTAGACACCTGGGGCCAGGGACCAGAAATGTCCCTTCTTTTTTGGCACCAGGATTCGGGGAGTAGAAATGTTCCCCCAATAGGCACCAGGAATCAGGGGGGAGAAATGTTTCCCCCACCATGAGGTACGAGAAATTGGGGGGCAGATTGTTCCTTCTTTTAGGCACATGGTGTCGGAGGGCAGAAATGTTCCCCCCCATTAGGCACCAGGAATCTGGAGGTAGAAATGTCCCCCCACCAGTAAGCACCAGAGATCAGAGGGCAGAAATGTCCCCCATATGCATCAGGAATCGGGTCAAAAATGTCCCCCACACCACTAGATACCAGGGATTGGGAAGCAGAAATATGTCCCCCAATTAGATGCAAGAAATTGGGGGACAGTAATCTCCCCCGATTAGGCACCAGCGGTTCAGGAGCAGAAATATCCCCCCAACCACTAAGCATCAGAAATCGAGAACAGAAATGTACTGCCACCTATAGGCACCAGGGATCATAGGGAATGAATTTCCCAACCCACCACTGGCACCATGAATCGGGGCTAGATGTGTTCCCCCTATTAGTCACCAAGAATCAGAACAGAAATGTTCCCCCATTAGGCACAAGGAATAGGGGCCAGATGTGTCCCCAGTTAGGCACCAGGAATTGGGGGCAGAAATGTCTCCCCGACCACTACGACCAGTGATCGGGGTCAGAATTGTCCCCCCATTAGGTACCAGGAGACAGGGGAGCAGTAATATCCCCCACACCACAGGGCTCCAGGGATCGGGGGGCAGAAATGTCCCCCCAACCACTATGCAACAGGGATCAGGGAGCAGAAATGTCCCTATATTTGGTACGAGAAACAGGTGGCAGAATGTCCCCCTATTAAATACCACGGATCAGGGCCAGAAATGTCCCCCACACCACTAGGCATCAGAGATCAGGGGCCAAATATGTCCCCCTTATTAGACACCAGGAATCAGGGGGTAGATATGTTCCCGCATTTAGGTACCAGGAATCAGGGGGCAGAAATGCCCCCACACCACGAAGTATGAAAGATCAAGGGGCAGAAATGTCCCCCCTATTGGGCACCAGAGATCAGGGGGCAGAAATGATTTCCCCATCCCCCCCAACAACTAGGCATCAGGGATAGGGGCAGAAATGTCTGCTAAACCACTAGGCATCAGGTATCAGAGGGCAGATATGTCCCCCCCTATTAGGCACCGGGAATCATGGGACAGATATGTTCCTGCTTTTAGGTACCAGTAATCTAGGGCAGAAATCTCCCTCTATTCTGTATGAGTGATTCCTTGTACTTTTCGGGGCGATATTTCTGCCCCCTGTTGCTTGTACCAAATAGAGGAACATTACTGCTCCCTGATCCCTGGTGCCTAGTGGGTTGGGAGGGAGGGACATTTCTGCCCCCCCATCTCCTGGTACGTAATGGGTGTACATTTCTGCCCCCCAATCACTGGTGCCTAGTAGTTGGGGACATTTCTGCCCCCCTATCCCTGATGCCTAGTGGGGAGGACATTTCGGCCTTCTGATCCCTGATGCTTAGTGGTGGGAGGGACATTTCTGACCCCTGATCTCTGGTGCCCATAAGGGGGTATATTTCTGCCCCCCCCGATCTCTGGTGCCTAGTGGTGTGGGGGACATTTAGCCCCCCAATCTCTCGTACTTCATGGGAGGACATTTCTGACCCCCATTTCTCATACCTAATAGAGGGACATTTTTGCTCCCTGATCCCTGGTGCCTCGTGGCAATTCTGTCCCCCTTCTCCTGGTACGTAATGGGTGTACATTTCTGCTCCCCGATCCCTGGTGCCTAGTGGTGGTGGGGATATTTTTGTGCCAGATTCCTGATGTATAATGGAGGAGAATTCTGCCCCCCTCTCTGGTGGACATTTCTGCTCCCCGATCCCTGGTGCTTAGTGGTGGGGGGTAATACTTCTGTCCCCCAATTTCTGGTGCCTAATTGGTGAGAAATTTTTGCCACACATTTCCTGGTGCCATATGGGGCAGACATTTCTGCCCCCAATACTTATTTCCCAATGGGGCAACATTTCTGCTACCTGATCTCTAGTGCCTCTTGGTGTGTGAGGGGCACATTTCTGCCCCCAATCTCTGGTGCCTAGTGGCAGGGGGGACATTTCTGCCACCCAGTCCCTGGTGCCTAGTGGTGTGGGGGACATTTTTGCCCCCCCATACCTGATGCATAATGGCGACATTTCTGCTCCGTTTTCTGGTTTCTACTGGTGGGTGGACATTTCTACCCCTCGGATCCCTAGTGCCTAATGATTGGGGGGACTTTTATTGCCCCCTGATTACTGGTCCTAATGAGGGGGACCTTTCTGCCCCCTGATTCCTGTTGCCTAGTGGTTGGGGGGACATTTCTGTGCCCGATCCCTGGTGGCTAGTTATGCGGGGACATTTCTGTCCCACGATCCCTTGTGCCTAGTGCTGGGGTAGAAATTTATGCCCCCCGGTTTCTGATGTCTAATAGTAGGATATTTTTGCCTCCTGATTCCTTGTGTTTTTGGGGGGGCATTTCTGCCCCCCAATTCCTGGTGCCTAATAGGGGGACATTTTGGCCCCTGACCCCCGGTGCCTAGTGGTGGGGGTCATTACTGTCCCCCGATTCCTGATGCAAAATTGGGGATATTTCTGCCTCCTGCCCTCTGCTGCCTGGTGCTACAGGGGATATCTCTGGCCCCGCTCTCTGATGCCTAGTGCTAGGTGGGACGTTTCTGCCCTCTGATTCCTGTTATCTAATGGGGGCGACATTTCTGCCCCCTGATCCATGGCAACTACTGGTGGTGGAGGCATTTCTGCCACCCATCCCTGGTGCCTAATTGGGGGTACATTCCTGCCCCCGATCCCAGGTGCCTAGTGATGTGAGGGACATTTCTACCTTGTCTCTAGTAACTAGTGGTCTAAGTGATATTTCAGCTCTACATTCCTGGTGCCTAATATGGGGAGGGGGGGATATTTCTGCCCACGGGTCCCTGGTGCACAATGGTGGTGGGACTTTTCTGCCTCTTGATCCCTGGTGCCTACTGGTGGGGGCATTTAATTTATGCCCCAGATTCTGGTGCTTAGACTTCAGGGGGACATTTCTGCCCTCCAATTCTGGTGACTAATAGGGGACATTTCAGCCCCCCATTCCTTGTGCTTTTGGGGGGACATTTCTGCCCTCCGGTCACTGGTGACTAGTGGTGGGCAGACATTTTTTCCAAATCCCTGGTTATAGAGGTGGGGGGGACATTTTTCCCCCTGATTCCTGTGGCCAAAGAGGGGGACATTCTGCCCCCAATCTGTTGACTAGAGGTGGGGTGGACATTTTTGCCCCCGATTGCTGATGCTTAATGGGGGACATATCTGTCCCCTGCTCTCTGGTGCCTACTGGTAGGGGGACATTTCTGTCCCCTAAATTCCTGGTGCCTTGTAGTGGGGATATTTTTGCCCCAATATTCATGGTGCCTAATAAGGGGGTTCATTTCTGGTCCCTATCCCTGGTGCCTAGTGGTAGGATATGTTTGTCCCCCAATTCTGATGCATAATGAGGGACATTTCTGTCCCATGCTCTCTGGTGCCTACTGGTGGGTGAACATTTCTGGCCCCCAATACCTGGTACCTAATTGTGGGGGAGACATTTCTACCACCAATCGCGGGTGACTTCCTGTGTGTGGACATTTCTTCCCCCCATCCTGGTCCCTAAGGTTAGTGGGGGGGAATTTCTGCCCCCAGAATATCTTGTGCTTATTGGGGGGACATTTCTTTCCTGCCATCCATTCACTGGTGCCTACTGGGGTGGTACATTTTTGCCCCCGAATCCTCATATCCTTGGGGGGGACATTTCTGCCACAAATCCCTCTTGCCTAGTGGTACAGGAACATTACTGCCCCCCGATCCCTGGTGCCTAGTGATGTGGCAGACATTTCTGCCCCGTGATTCCTTTTGCCTAATATGGGGGACATTTCTGCCCCCGATACCTGTTGCCTTGTCCTGGGGGGACACTACTGCCTCTGATTTTTGGTGTCTAATGGGCAGAATATTTCTGTCCACCTTGTCCCTGGTGCCTCATGCTGAGGGTCAACGTTCTATCCCCTGACTCCTTGTGACTAATGATGGTGGGGGGGACATTTCTGCCCCCTGATCCCTGGTACCTAGTTTGTGGGATATTTCTGCCTCAGGTACCTGGTATCTAATGATTGGGGGGAAATTTTGGGCTCCTGATTTTTTGTGCCTAATTGGGGGACATTTCTGCCCTCTGATCCTTGGTGTCTACTTTTTGTGAGGACATTTCTGCCCCCAATCCTGGTATCTAATGTGGGGGCATTTCTACCCTGTGATGGCTTATGCCTAGTGAGGGGGACATTTCTGCCTCCCGATCCATAGTGCCTGTGGTAGGGGAGACATTTCTGACCCCGATTCCTAGTCCCTGATGGGGGGACATTTCTGCCCTGTATACCTGGTGTCTATTTGTGGGGGAGGAACATTTCTGCCCCCATTCCTGGTGCCTACTGATGAGGGGACAATTTTCCCCCAATTCCAAGTGTTAAAGGGGTGACATTTCTGCCCCCCAATCCTTGGTACCTAAGGATGGTCATTTGTACCCATGATACCTGGTGCCCGGTCTAGGAGGTATTTGTCCCCCTAATACCTGGTACCTAGTGGTGTGGGGCATTTCTGTCCCCATGATCCCTTGTCTTCAGGTGTGTTCCTCACATCCCTGCTACCTATTGGGGATATTTCTGTCCCCTTGATCCCTGATGCCTAGTTGTTGTGGCATGTCTGACCCCCATATTTCTGTTCATAGTGTTGGGGGATATGTCTGCCTCCTGATCCCTTGTGTCTTGTTGTGGTTGATCTTTCAGCCCCCCTGATCTTGTGTTTTTCAGGTGAGGGATATCTCTGCTCCCAACATACCTGATGCCTCGTTGGTGGCAGGTGAGAGTGGCAAGAGGAGGGTGGAAGTAAGAGCAGAGAAGGAGGAGGATGAAATGAGGAAAGCAGGAAGTAGGGGGGTGGGAAGGACAGCATTGGGGCTAGATGAATTGGATTTGGAGAGGAGAGTGTCCATCAGACAGCAGAAAAAAGATAACAGTGGGGAATAAGGTTCCAGCCGAACCTGTGCTGAAGCTCTGGATGTGGAGGCTCAGTCTGCGGCCTGGGTCCAAGGTCTGCGGCCTCTTGTTCCACACACACAGGCACAGGAGAGTCTGTCTTGATCTTCACGTACTTCATGGTCCCTGTCTTCTGTCTTGACCATGGCCTCCAGTCCCACACTCCTCTACACTCCACCAGCTCATCCTCCACCACTTCCTCCTTGATGACAATGTCAAGGTCCACTCCCAGATCCCCGAGAAGGTCTTCCTCTTTTTTCTTCCTTGATGACAATGTCAAATTGCACTCTCCTATTCCCCAAAATGTCTTCAAATTTTTTTCTTTTTGCTTTTTGGGTCACATCTGGTGATGCTCAAGGGTTATTACTGGCTTTGCACTCTGGAATCACCGCTGGAGTGCTCCACATGCAAGACAAATGCCCTACCCTCTGTGCTATTGCTCCAGTCTGAAGGTCTTCCACTTTTATCTTCCTGATGAAAATGTAACGTTCCACACTCCTTATCCCTGAAAAGGTCTTCAACATTTTTTTTTCTTTTTAGGCAAATTCCCTACCTGCTGTGCTATCTCTCCAGCCTTGAAGATCTTCCAGTTTTTTTCTTCCTTGACAACAGTGTCAAGATCCACTTTCCTTATTCCCTAGAAGGTTTTATGCTTTTTTTTTTAACTTTTTGACTTACATCTGGGGGTTATTCCTGGCTTTTCATTCAGAAATCATCCGGGCGATGCTCAGAGGACCATATAGGATGCTGGGAATCACACCTTGGTCTGCTGCGTGCAAGGCAAATGCCCTACCCACTCTGCTATCACTCCAGCCCGGAAATTCTTTCAGTTTTTTCTTGCTTGACGACAATGTCAAGTTCCACTCTCCTTATCCCCCAGAAGACCTTTCATATATATTTTTTTTTCCTTTTTGGGTCACATCTGGGGATGCTCACTGGTTATTCCTGGCTTTGCACCCCCCGGAATAATTCCTGGCTGTGCTCAAAAGGTGAATATGAGATGCTGGGAATTGAACCTGGGTCATCTGAGCACAAGGCAAATGCCCTACCCACTGTGGTATTGCTCCAGTGTGGAAGGTCTTATATTTGTTTTTAATCTTCCTTGATGACAATGTCAAGTTCCACTCTCCTAATCCCCCAGATGATTTTTTTTTTTTGCTTTTTGGTGATTTTTAGGGATTTTTCCTCGCTTCACACTCAAGAATCACTCATGGCTGTCATCAGTGGATGATATGGGATACTGGGAATCGAAGTTGGTTTGGCCACATGCAAGGCAATTGCCTCATGCACTGTGCTATCACTCCAGCCTTCAGCCCCGAAGGTCTTGCACTTTTTCTTCCTTGATGACAAAGTCAAGTTCCACTCTCCTTATCCCCCAGAAGGTCTTCCTTTTTCCCCCCCTTTTTGGATCACATCTGGCGATGCTTACTGGTTATTCCTAGCTTTGCACTCAGGAATCACTCCTGGCAGTGCTCAGGGGGTAATATGGGATGCTGGGAATCGAACCGAGTCAGCTGACTGTAAGGCAAATGCCCTATTTGCTACCCTCTAATCCCTAAGTCTTTCACTATTTTCTTCCTTGATGACAATATCAAGTTCCACTCTCCTAATCCCCCAGAAGATCTTCCTTTTTTTTTTTTTTACTCTTTGGATTACATTTGGGAATGTTCCGGGTTATTCCTGGCTTTGCATTCAGAAATCACTCCTCGAAGTGCTCAGGGCGCCATATGATATGCTGGGCATTGAACGTGGATTGGCCCTGTGCAAGGCAAAGGCCCTACCCTCTGTGCTATGGCTTCAGCTCTGAAGTTCTTCCACTTTTTTCTTCCTTGATGACAATGTCAAGTTCCCTCTTCTAATCCCCTAGAAGGTCTTCAACTTCTTTTTTTTTTTTTACTTTTTGGTTCACATCTGGGAATGCTCGGGAGTTATTCCTGGCTTTGTACTCAGAAATCACTCATTGAAGTACTCAGGGGGCCATAAGATATGCTGGGAATTGAACGTGGGTCGGCCCCATACAAGGCAAACGCCCTACCCTCTGTGCTGTGCTTTTGCTCCAGCCCGGAAGTTCTTTCACTCTTTTCTTCCTTGACGACAATGTCAAGTTCCATTCTCCTTATCTCCCAGAAGATCTTCCATATATATATATATATTTTTTCCTTTTTGGGTCACATCTGGCGATGCTCACTGGTTATTCCTGGCTTTTCACCAAGGAATAATTCCTGGCTGTGCTCAGGGGTACATATGGGATGCTGAAATTGAACTTGGATCATCTGATCACAAGGCAAATGCCCTACCCACTGTGGTATTGCTCCAGCCTGGAAGGTCTTTTATTTTTATCTTCCTTGATGACAACGTCAAGTTCTACTCTCCTAATTCCCCAGAAGGTCTTCACCTTTTTTTTTTCATTTTGGGCCACATTCGGTGATTTTCAGGGATTACTCCTGGCTTCACACTCAAGAGTCACTCATGGCTGTCATCGGTGGGCAATATGGGATACTGGAAATCAAAGTTGGTTTTGCCGCATGCAAGGCAAATGCCCCACACACTATCACTTCAGCCTCCAGCCCTGAAGGTCTTGCACTTTTTCTTGATGACAAAGTCAAGTTCCACTCTCCTTATACCCCAGAAGGTCTTCACCTTTTTTTTTTTCTTTTGGGGTCACATCTGGGAATACTTACTGGTTATTCCTGGCTTTGCACTGAGAAATCTCTCTTGGCGGTGCTCAGGGAAACACATGGGATGCTGGGAATCGAACCTGGGTCAGTTGAGTGCAAGGCTCATGTCCTACCCTCTGTGCTATTGCTCCAGGCCCTAGGTCTGCCACTATTTTCTTCCTTGATGACAATGTCAAGTTCCACTCTCCTAATGCCCCAGAAGATCTTTTTTTTTTTTTTAACTTTTTGGTTACATCTGGGAATGCTCAGGGGTTATTCCTGGATTTGCACTCAGAAATGACTCCTGGTGGTGCTCAGGGGGCATATGACACGCTGAGAATTAAACGTGGGTTCGCCCCATGCAAGGCAAAGACACTAGCCTCTGTGCTATTGCTCCATTCCGAAGTTCTTCCACTTTTTTCTTCCTTGACCACAATGTTAAGTTCCACTCTTGTAATTTCCCAATAGGACTTCAACTTTGCGGGGGGGGCAGGGCGGGTCATAGCTGGGGAAGCTCAGGGGTTATTCCTGGCCTTGCACTCAGAAATCACTCTTGGCATGACTCAGGGGTTCATACGGGATGTTGGGAATTCAACCTGCGTCAGTTGAATGCAAGGCAAACGTCCTACCCGCTGTGCTCTCGCTCCAACCCCGGAGGTTTTCCGCTCTTTTCTCCCTTGACCACAATGTCAAGTTCCACTCTCCTAATCCCTCAGAAGGCCTTCAATTTTGGGGGGAGGGGGGTCACACCTGGGGATGCTCAGGAGTTATTCCTGGCTTTGCAGTCAGAAATCACTCAGGGCAGTGCTCAGGGTACCATATGGTATGCTGAGAGTTGAACGTGGTTTGGCTGCATGCAAGGCAAATGCCCTACTCGCTGCTATCACTCCAGTCCCAAAAGTCTTCTACTTTTTTCTTCCTTGACGATAATGTCAAGTTTCACTCTCTTTCTTCCCCCCAGAAGGTCCTTGTTCTTTCTTTTTCTTTCTTTCTTTCTTTCTTTCTTTTTTTTTTTTTGCTTTTGTGGTTCACATCTGGGAATGCTCACTGGTTATTCCTGGTTTTGTACTCAGAAATCACTCCTGGAGGTGCTCAGGGTTCCATATAGTATGCTGGGAATTGAACGTGGTCGGCTGTGTGCAAGCCAAATGCCCTACCTGCTGTGCTATTGCTCCAGCTCTGAAGTTCTTCCACTTTTTCCTTCCTTGATGACAATGTCAAGTTCCACTCTCCTTATCCCCCAGAAGATTGTCCTTGGTTTTTTGTTTTTTGTTTTGTTTTGTTTTGTTTTTTGCTTTTTGCTTTTTGGGTGATCTGGCGATGTTCACTGGTTATTCCTGGTTTTGTACTACTCAGGAATCACTCCTGGTGGTGCTCAGGGTTCCATATGGTATGCTGGGAATCAAATGTGGCAGGCTGCATGCAAGCCAAATGCTATACCCGTTGTGCTATTTCTCCAGTTCTGAAGTTCTTCCACTTTTTTCTTCCTTGACGACAATGTCAAGATCTACTCTCCTAATCCCTCAGAACGCCTTCAGATTTTTTTGGTGGGGGGGTCACATCTGGGGATGCTCAGGGATTTATTCGTGGCTTTGCACTCAGAAATCAAAACTGGCAGAGCTCAGTGGTTCATATGGGATGCTGGGAATCCAACCTAGGTCAGCTGAGTGGAAGGCAAATGCCCTACTTGCTCTGGTATCACTCCAATCCAAAGGTTTTCCATTTTTTTCTTCCATGATGACAATGTCACGTTCCACCACTCTCCTTGTCCCCCAGAAGGTCTTCCATTGTTTGTTTTTGTTTTTGTTATTGTTTTGCTTTTGGGGTCACATCTGGCGATGCTCACTGGTTATTCCTGGGTTTGCACTCAGGAAACTCTCCTGGCAGTGCTCTGGGATTCATACAGAATGCTGGGAATCGAACGTGGGTCGGTCGTGTGCAAGGCAAACTCCCTACCTGCTGTGCTATCGCTACATCCCAGAAGGTCTTTCACTTTTTTCTTCATTGATGACAATGTCAAGTTCCACTCTCCTAATCCCCCAGAAGGTCTTCAACTTTTTTTTTTTTTACTTTTTGGGTCACATCTGGAACTGTTCAGGGGTTATTCCTGGTTTTGCACTCAGAAATCACTCCTCAAAGTGCTCAGGGCGCCATATGATATGCTGGGAATTGAAAGTGGGTTGGCCCCATACAAGGCAAAGGCACTACCTTCTGTGCTATTGCTTCAGCTCCGAAGTTATTCCACTTCTTTCTTCCTTGATGACAATCTCAAGTTCCACTCTCCTAATCCCCCAGAAGGTCGTCAAAATTTTTTTAGGTCATATCTGGGGAAGCTCGGGGCTTATTCCTGGCTTTGCACTCACAAATCACTCTAGGCGGTACTCAGGGGTTCATATTGGATGTTGGGTATCCAACCTGGGTCCGTTGAGTGCAAGGCAAACACACTACCCGCTGTGCTCTCACTCCATTCCCGAAGGTTTTCCACTCTTTTCTTCCTTGACCACAATGTCAAGTTCCACTCTCCTAATTCCCCAGAAAGTCTTCAAGGTTTCAACTTTTTGGGGGGGAGGGGTCACATCTGGGGATGCTCAGGGGTTATTCCTGGTTTTGCAGTCAGAAATCACTACTGGCGGTGCTCACCATATGGTATGCTGGGAATCAAATGTGGTTTGGCCACATGCAAGGCAAATGCCCTACTCGCTGCTATCACTCCAGCCCCGGAAGTCTTCTACTTTTTTCTTCCTTGATGACAATGTCAAGTTCCACTCTCTTTCTTTATCCCCCAGAAGGTCGTCATTATTTTTTATTTATTTATTTTTTGCTTTTGTGATTCACATCTGGTGATGCTCACTGGTTATTCCTGGTTTTGTTCTCAGGAATCACTCCTGGAGGTGCTCAGGGTTCCATATAGTATGCTGGGAATCGAACGTGGTCGGCTGTGTGCAAGCCAAATGGCCTACCCGCTGTGCTATTTCTCCAGTTCTGAAGTTCTTCCACTTTTTACTTCCTTGACGACAATGTCCAGATCCACTCTCCTAATCCCCCAGAAGGTCTTCATCTTTTTTTTCGGGGGAATGGTCACATCTGGGGATGCTCAGGGGTTTATTCCTGTTTTGCACTCAGGAATCAAAACTGGCGGTGTTCAGTGCTTCATATTGGATGCTGAGTGCAAGGCAAATGCCCTACTCACTCTGCTATCACTCCAGCCCAAAGGTTTTCCATTTTTTTTTTCCATGACAATCACATTCCACCACTTTCCTTATCCCCCAGAAGGTTGTTCTTTTTTTTTTTTTTTTGGATCACATCTGGTGATGCTCACTGGTTATTCCTGTCTTTGCACTCAGGAATCACTCCTGGTGATGCTCAGGGGTTGATACAGAGAGCTGGGAATCGAACGTGGGTCGGCCGTGTGCAAGGCAAACGCCCTACCTGCTGTGCTATCGCTCCAGCTCAGAAGGTCTTCCACTTCTTTCTTCCTTGACGACAATGTCAATGTCCACTCTCCTAATCCCCCAGATCGTCTGCACTCTTCTTTTTTGACCACGATGTCGAGTTCCACACTCCTCTCTCACTCCGGCACCTTCTCCACCGCCTCCTCCTTGATCCTCCAGCTGCACACTTCACCTGGTTGCACGCTGTTCCACAAGTTTCGCTTCTGTCGGCTTCCTTTGACACTGGTCTGCCTGTGGGGCAGCCAGAGTGTCTCAGCCAATGGAGGTGGGTGGAGAGGTCTGAGACAGTGTCCCCATTTCCGCCTCCCCAGTTGCACACCTCCTGACCCCCAAAGGGTCTTCTCCTTCAAGCCACTTACCCTTTCCAGGGCCCCTTGCGAGTGCAGCAGGGCCTGGAGCTGCTGTTTCTCCTTGTTGAGTCTGACTGAGCAGCCCCTAGAGGTGAAGGCAGGAGGTGAGGAGCAGGGAGGGAGCCGGTTGCTGCCTTCCTGTGCTGGCAGCCCTGGCCCCCCTCTCACCTGGGTGTCCCTCAGCTGGGCGTCCTGTGTGGATTGCGCCAGCTGCAGCTGCTCCATGAACTGCTTCTGCTGCAGCAGCTGCGGGTGCAGCAGCTCCACTTGGAGTCCAGGTGATGGAGGGCCTCCAGGGGCTGTTGGGTCATAGCTGTGTGCTGCTCGAAGAAGCAGGAGAAGGGTCCCAGTGAGGCCACAGGCCTTGCACCTTCTCATCCAGCAGCTGCATCTGTGAGCAGGTCAGAGATGTGAGGACAGGCAGGTGGGCTGAGCAGACCCCAGCCAGGAGCTACAGGGCTCAGACCCTCACTCCCCGGACCTTGCCAGGCAGTACTGGGGTGACCTGTCCCCTGCAACGCCCCCAGGAGTGTCTATCCCAGGACCTAATCATGGGGCCTCACCCTGCTTTGAGTCCTTAATCCTACCCCACAGCCTCCCACCTCCTAGGACCCACTGCAGTTCCTCAGAGGGTGGTGTCCTAGCCTGCCCTTCCATCACCGAGGGCTGGCTCTTTGCCTCCCAGTGAGTCTCACCAACCTGTTACACAGTCAGGAAAGTCAAGGCCCAGAGGGCTGAAATATCTCTCCCCCGCTCTCCAAGAAAGGCCTAAGCTGGAGTGGAGCAGCCGGCCAGGAGATCCCTGCACAGGCTCAGGAAAGTCTGGTTGCTCGGCCAGCTGCTCCTGGTCTCCAAGTATGGGGACAGGTCGCGGAAAAATGTTGCCTAAATCCCTTTCCCCTGTTTGTGAGACACAGCTCAAGCCTAACCTGGCTCAGACCAACCCCTGGAACCCTCAGACTGCAGGAGGCACTGCCCCTGCCCCTGTGACCCCTTCTCAGTCCCTCAGCCCAAACGGGCATCTGCAGTTGTTCTCTCAGCTCACCGGTTCTTGCTGGAACTTCCTGGCCCCCATCTTTAGCCGGTTTGTTGTGTGGCAACACCCAGATGGCTGAGCCACGGGCACCCAGGGGCCAATGCCCCTGAGAGGAAGCCAATGGTCTAGCTCCCCGGAGCCTCAGCCCCACTCTAACTGCATGGTCCACAGTCCTCGCCTTGGGGCTCCTCCTGCTCCTCTCCGGGGGCTGCTCATTTCTCATGGCCTCAGCTGCTCAGGGTCCCTGACAAAGTCGCTTATTCCCTGGCTTGGACTCACTTGAGACCTCCTGGCAGAGCTGGAAAGGGACAGGACATAAGTGAGGGTTTCATGGCCCGGGCCCTAGAGCTCTCTGCATTTCCATGCCCAGAACATTCTGGGGGGCCCGAATCTCCACCTGCTGTCCACAGAGGAGGACAGTGAGGAGCAGGACTGTGAGACTCTCCAGCTCAGCTCCTGCCCATCTCTCAATATCACAAGTCCCTGTCACAAGGCCCCGGCCATGGGCATCTAGGCCATCCCTTCCCGACATCCCCGTCCCCACATGTCACAGGCTTGAACCCCTGATCCCATGCCCCAGAGACCCCAGTCACTCACCCAGTCAAGTGTGACCTGCCATGCGGTCTTCCGAATGTTTTAATATATTTGATGTTTTAGAATTCTTCTTTTAACGCTTTTCTCTGTCCAAAACATGAGGGAGGGCGTGTTGGCAATGGTCAGGCCAGGGGTCTCTGCACCCAGGGATCGTGCCTTGAACCCCGGCACCTCAGAGGCAGCTCCTGAGCACTTGTTGGATTTTCCTCCCCTGCTGAGCTCCCACCCACATTGTTTCCTGAGCTGGGACGACCAGTGTCCAGGCCCCTGGGTCTTTCCTGTGGCAGGAGGAGGGGAGAGGTTCTGGAGAGGGGGCATCTGGGGGGTCCCCATCCCAGAGTCCTGGGGAGAACCTGATAGCCAAGGCTACTGGGGACGGGACTGGCTGCAGACCTGGGCTGGAAGTGGGCTGGGGTCTTCATCCTTGGCCTCTGGGCCTCACGCTCTGACCACTGCGGGGCCATCCCAGGACCTTGGGCTGCAGGGGAAGGCCATCCCAACACTCTGACCATCTGTCGGGCTTTGCCCATTTCCAGCTATCTGGTAGAGAAAAGTAAACGTGGGTAAGGGGCTTATGGCCTCTTCTAGCTTAAGGGTCTCTGCCAGAGGGTGCCCTCAACTGTTAGGGCGGGGCTCGTGGGCGTGGCCTCGGATCTGCAACCCCATTGGCCAGCGAGAATTCCAGCGCTCCCAGGGGCCCCGCCCCCACCCAGAGGGAAGCTGACCTCACAAGGAAGGCTGCACCAGCCTCTGTCCCTTGGGCACTGCCCCTACCCATGATGGAGGCTTGGAACTCTGTGGCCCCAGGGTGGGCCAAGAACGTATTCCGAGGGAAGCGCGTCTGTCCAGGCACTGACCCTTTCAGTCTCCCCATAGCTCAGTCCGGGACTTTCTCATTCCCAAATCACGCCCCCAGATTCCCAGACTTGTCCTGCAGCCTCTGGGAGTCGTCTCTGAGCTCCCCCAGGTTTGACCTGGCTGCTGGTGTCAGAGTCCAGAGCATTCGGCTCAGGGGGTGTTCAGGCCACTGTCCACACCGCCCCTCACTCACCCTACCTCTCTCTCTCTCTTTCTTTCTTTTTTTTTTTTTCTTCTTGAGCCAAACACAGTAACAACAAAGTCTCCAATGGAGACGTTACTGGGCCCGCTCGAGCAAATCCACGATCAACGGGAGGGCCTTTCCTTTCCTTTTCCTTTTCCTTGAGTCACAGCCAGCAATGCACAGGGGTTACTCCTGGCTCATGCACGCTCTCCCTGTCCTATCTCTGTCCTCTCTCTGCTCCCTCCCAGCCTGGCAGAAAATCTATGAGGCCTTTGAGACCCTGGCCCGGTCAGCCTCGGACCAGAATTCCGTCTATTGCATAGAGACGTCCCCTTCAGAGCCCACAGAGGGCTCTTCCATGACCCCCTCCCCACCATAAGCCCCTCCTCAGTCCCTGTTCCCGCCCCTCACTCTGAGACATAGTCCATCCTAGCTGGCCTTGGCATTGGGAAGGTGGACGCTTCTCTCGTATGGCTCTCAACCTGTTCTGGAAATCCTTTCAGTGCACACACATGTACCTTTGGCCTCTAGCCTAGCCATGTGCCCTAAGGGAGTCCTACAGCCTGACTACAAGGGATCCCAACTCCCCACATCACCCCCTGCCCGCTATGCCCCCTGCTGAGTGCCCCTGTCCTCCCTGCCCCATGCACAGCTAGGACCAGTGCTCTGAGCTGCCTCCTGTGCTCTGACTGCGATCGCTGGGCTGAGAGTCAAATCCATCTCTGAGTGGTGGGGAACAGGGTGCCTGTGGGCTTGTGCTGTCTGGGGAGCTCATGGGCAGTGAAGGGTCCTACATTGGGGTGCAGGGCTCTGGGGAGAGAAGGTGCATCCGGTCCTGGAGAGGCTTGCAGAATCCCTGTCTGTGCGGCACGAGGATTGAGTTTTCCCCAACAAGCTTGGCTTTGGAGGTAGTTAGGAGATGAGGGAGGGAATTTCCATTGGCCACCAGTTGGTGGGAAGCTCAGAAAATCAGGCTCCTTTGTTTCCTTCTCCTCTGTCACATGCCAAGGTAAAGGTCAGCTAGGGGCCGTTCAACTGTGGCTGCTCTGTCCAAGTGAACCCCTAAATTGAAAGTCTGACTCTCCATCTAAAATGGAGAATTGGGAGGGTCATCTGGAGTCCAGCTCGAGCTTTATTCAGTCTGGCAGGTGAGACTCTGGTTCTGCACCTGGATGACCTGGGTTTGAGCACCCCATATGGTCCCCTGAACATTTCAGGAGTGACTGCTAGCACAGAGCCGGGAGAAAGCCCTGCTCACTACCTGGTATAACTTCAAAGCAAAACAAACCAACCCAAGAAAACAAACAAAAACAAAAACACCCCAAATTGCTGAACTTATCTGGGCTTGAGAATGTTGCTTGCAGCTGGGAGGGAAAGGGCATTTGCAGGGGCCAGTATGGAGGGCAGTTTCAGCGACTGTTAAGGATGAGAGGTTACCAGGCCAACAGATAATGACCAGCACACTTGTTTTGTTTTCATTTAACAATCCAGCTGGGCACTTAGGCCTCTCTGGCTGTCTCCATAAGCCAAGGCCTGGCTGCCCGGTGCTGAGACAAAGGCAGAAACTTGTGGTATGGAGGATGCCTTGCCAGCCTCCCAGCCTCTCAGCTGGGGGGTCAGGTGGTGTTGTTCTTTTTCTCTCTTTCTTCGGTGTTGGTTTTCACCTCTGGGGTTACAGGCTTTTCCTCAGTATTTCTTTTGGATTATACAAATGCCCCTTTGGTGGAAAGGAGTCAGGGTTTCATCCATGAGAGCTGGGCCTTTTTATTATTTTTTTTATTTTTGGGTCACACCCAGCGTTGCACAGGGGTTACTCCTGGCTCATGCATTCAGGAATTACTCCTGGCAGAGCTTGGGGAACCATATGGGATGCTAGGAATCAAACCTGGGTCGGCTGCGTGCAAGGCAAACACCCTATCCACTGTGCAATCACTCCAGCCCCAAACTAGGCCTTTTAAAAAATTAATTTATTGCTAACTAAAGAAAAGATGAGCCACTGGGGTTTAAAGATTGGACAGGCAAGCCCAGATGAACCTGGAAAGGACGTTTTAGGATTTCAGTTGGCATTAAGGTATTGGAGAAGGTAAGAAATTATTTTACCCTGCTGTTATACTTCTTGAAAAAAGAATTTGGTCTCTTTTATATGTTAGAGTATCAGTCCTTAAGAGGTCCTCTTTAGTCTTCATAGATAATGGAAAATGTGAAAAGATGGCAGACAGTTCAGGAGTAGAAACAAAATTTCCTGGATCTATGTGTAAAGTTGCCTGGCACCACTAGATGGTAGTATGACATTAGGAAAATGACACTCTTCAGCCAGGAGGCCCCTGGAGATCTCTGAAGCCAAAGGGCACAGCCAGAGACTTCTTTGAGTAGGCAGAGAAAAACCCATTTCTGTACTTGTAAATGTGATCCATTTTGTTTGAAGAGAGGGGATGGTTTGGGACCACACCCAGTGCTGCTCAGGGCCTGCTTCTGGCTTTGTGCTCAGGGACCACTCCTGGCAGAGCTCAGGAGACCGTGTGAGATTCTGGGAAATAGCAGTGGGGTCGACCACATGTAAGGGAAGACTCTTCCTCCCTCTCTGGCCCCAGGTGATGGCAGTTTAAAAACTCCAGGGGACTGGGGGTGGGGGGCTATGTCTGTTAGCGTGAGGACAGCCTCAGGTTACAGTCCCACCGTGAAGTTGGTGCTCAGTGGGCCCTCGACAAACCAGGGAATCAGTCTTTGAACAATTTAGATGGTCACCCAAAGAATCATTTCAAGAGTATGGAAAGTTCTGGAATAAACCAAAATGCCTGAGATTAGGGGGGGGTTGGAAGCTATGGATGACCTGGGAAAGGTGTCTGTGGAGAAGAATCACTGGGAAAGAGCATCTGGAATGGCAAAAGCCCCAAGAACCCCTGAAAGGCCTGTGCTTGCTTTCTGCTTGTAGCCTGCTCTGACCTCACCTTACCTTTATTAAAAATCAAGGAAGGGTATAAACCTGTAAATTTGGATTACCCCCCTCCTTGAGTCTATATTACTTCTAAGGATGGATTGATATTAGAAGGGATCCCTAAATAAATTTATTCTTCTCTGCCTCTCATTCACTGGTCTAATTGTTTACTTCTTATTCATTCATTCTGCGTGCGCGCGCGCGCACACACACACACACACACACACACACAAACCTCACTCACACCACGCCTGGTGATGCTCAGGGATTATTTCTGGCGTATGCTCAGAGATCATGCCTGCTGAGCTTGGGGCATCATATGGGGTGCCAGATATCAAACCCAGGTCAGCCGGATGCCAGGCAAGCCCACTCTGCTGTCTCTCTAGTCCTTGTGCTACCAATACTAATAGAGCTTATATGTGCTATGGCTGAGGCTGAGTGACAAACACTGACCTTTTCCTCTCTCGGTCTGAGTTTTGATAGTCAGTAAGTTGAAGGAGCAAGAGCATCCAGATCTTTCTCTTCTCCGTGTTCTTTATGTTCCTGCCTGGCCCAGGCCTCTGTTGCCTTTCACCTGACGCACTGAGCAGAGCCAGCTTTCCCTGCTACCCCCATTATCCTGTCAGACCCATATGCTGTCCAATTGTGCTCTTTCCTGAGCGCCTGGGGAGATAGCCCAGCTTCAGGGGCAAGTACCAGGCAATTTGCATCCCACGCCTCACGCCCCTTGAGCACCCCTGGGATTGCCTTGGTGGTCCAAACAGCATTGTTTGCCAGGCTGAACACTGAACTACCTATCACAGGGAGTGGTCCAGGGTACCTGAATCCTGCTTGGGAGACCCCAAAACCAGTCAAACGGAGCACTCTCCCTGCCCTCAGGATCAGGACCAGCCTCCCTTGTTTCATGTTCCCCAGGCTGAGTCCTGCTCACTCGTTCCCTATCCCTCTTGCCTCTTGCTCTATGCACAGGAGGAATAATTTTTGCCCTTTTTTTGTGGGAGGGGACTCACACCAACAGTACTCAGGGGTCACTTTTTGCTTTTCACTTAGGGAACCCTATACAGCACTGGGGTTGAAAAGGAGATGGGGTTGGCGGGGGGGGGGGGGGGGCATGGCTGTGTGCAAAAGGTGTGTTAACCCCTATAACTATCTCTTGCTATCTCTTGGATCTCCGAATTTATTACTTCTAATTAGGCCCCTCCGCTCTTACCTTAGGCCTCTCATTCCTCTTATTTTCCCTTCAACTTATACAATTCTAGGTTTTTAATTTAATTTAGTGTGTGTGTATGCGCGCGCGCACACACACACACACACACACACACACACACACACACTCCCTTCCCCCACCTTCCTGGTTCTTTGCTACTTCCGTTTTAGCACTCGGCTTGCACATCGCTCACCTTGGGCAAGTTTTTCTGACCACTTTCTGGTGATCACTTTCACTTTCCCTCTCCTGTCATCTCAGCTTCACAGCTTGCCACCTTCCTGCCACACTGAGTTCTGGGAAGTTCACAGAACTTTCAAGCATGGCTGAGTGGAGGGTGTAGTGCAAAGGACTGGAACCCAAGCCTTGCATGTATTAAGCCCCAAGTCTGAATCCTGATACCACATTCCCCACCCAAACACTGCTGTTGTAGACTTGGTGGCTCCCCGCACTGAAGGGCCCAGGCAGCACCACATCATAGGCTTGAGCACCAAACTGTCAGGCCCCCAGTCCCAGGCCCCTGGACTTCCAAACACCAATAGGAAGATACCGCTTCCCCCTAAAAAGAAATCACCACATATGCTACATGGAAAGTATCCTGTTAAGCGAAATGAGTCAGAAAGAGAGGGATAGACATAGAAAGATTGCATTCATCTGGGGAACATAAAGTAACAAAACAGGAGACTAACACCCAAGAGTGGCCGAGATTAGTACCAGGAGTTTTGCTCCATGGCTTGGAGGCCAGCCACACATTCTAGGGGAAAAGGGAGCTCAGATAGAGAAGAGAGCACCAAATAAAGGGTGTTGGGAGGGTCCTCCCAGGATGGGAGATGCATGCTGAAAGTAGACTATAGACCAAACATGATTGCCACTCAGTGCCTCTTTTCTTTTGCAAATCACAACACCCAAAAGGAGAGAGAGAACAAAAGGGAATACCCTGCCACAGAGGCAGGGTGGGATGGGGGGGGTTGGGGGGTGGGAGGGATACTGGGACCCGTGGTGGTGGAAAATGGGCACTGGTGGAGGGATGGGTGTTTGATCATTGTATAATTGAAACCCAAGCACAAAAATTTGTAAATCTACAACTGTACCTCATGGTGTTTCACTGGCAAAAACTAAAAAAAAAAATGTAAATGATGGAGAATGGGCACTGGTGGAGGGATGGGTACTGGATCATTGTATAACTGAAACCCAAGCACAAAAATTTGTAAGTCTACAACTGTACCTCATGGTGTTTCACTAATAAATTTTTTTTAAAAATCACCACATAGTTGAGTACCTGGCATATACATATGTGTGAATGAGCAAATCAACAAAAAACATCTGTGACTAGGATAGGAGAAATAGTACCAGGGTTAAGGCAACTCATTTTGCATGTGGTCAACCCTGGTTCAATCCCTGGCATTGAATGCAGTTGCCCAGCACCAGCAGGAGTGACTCCAAGTGCACTGCCAGGCATGACCCAAAAATCTAAAAATAGAAAAAAAAAAAAACCTAAAAATAAAAACCAAATAAAAATCATTTATGAGGCACCTCCTTCCTTTAGCATAGATTTAGGGACTGGGGAGATGGTTCAATAGGCTGAGCACGCACTTTGCATGCAGGGGCTCAGGTGCCATCCCCTGCACCACATGGTCACCCCCCCACACACTCTGCCCCCACCCCAAGCACTGTGGAAGTGACCCCAAACATTGAGCCAAGAGTAGCCTCTGAGCTTGGCTGGGCGTGCCCCACCCCTCCCCCCCCCCACACACACACAAAAAAAAACAAGAGTATATACCTCCCAGAAATGTGAGCTGAGTCATACAACAAAAAATCTAGAAGGAGGGATGGGTGGGGGCCACTTTGAATGCTGCCATCTGAGGCTGAGTGGGTTGTGACAACTTGAGATATCAGCGGAGATGCCCTTGGAGTTGGTGAGAAAGTGACAGAAAAAAAAAGGGTCATTGGGGACAAAGTGACAGCACAGCAGGTAAGGCGCTTGCCTTGTATGCAGCTGACCCAGGTTCCATCCCCAACGTCCCATATAGTCCCCTGGGCACTGCCAAGAGTAATACCTGAGTGCAGAACCAGGAAAAACTCCTGAGGGAGCACCACCAGGTGTGGTTCATTACCCACCCCCACCCCCGACCAAAAAATAAAGGGTGAAAATGAGGCATGACAGGACCAGAACTTCAAGGGCAGGACTGGACATGGCCTGTGATCGTGGGTCAGGCCTTTGGAGGTCGACTAGAGAGCGAGCTCTAATGTCACTGGGGAGGACCCATTGGTGACTTTTGAACAGGGAAGTGATGGGGCTAACTTAGGGCTTTAGAAAAAACTCAACTGGGGTGGAGCGGTAGCATAGTGGGTAGGGAGTTTTCCTTGCACGCAGACGACCTGGGTTGATTCTAAGCATTTCGTATGGTCATCCGAGCACTGCCAGGAGTAATCCCTGAGTGCAGAGCCAGGAGTAACCCCTGTGCTTCGTCAGGTGTGACCCAAAAAGAAAAAAAAAATCAACTATTGGCTGTGAAACGAGGGTTGGAGAAGACCAGCCAGGCCAGCGAGACTGGTCAGTGGGCCAGCACCAAAGTCAAGGATGGTAGGATGGTGTGCAGTGAGGGTCTGCATTCTGTTGGTGGCAGTAAGAACAGGAACAAAAGCACCGTGCAGGAGACAGATTAGTAAGAACCTGGAAACGGGCACAAAAGGGTGAGGAAAGGGAGGCCCACCCTGATGGCACAAGGCTTCGCCAGCATCAGAAATGACGAGGATCGAAGGAAGAACACATTTAAGCAGAAAGAATTTCCAAGGTGGACTGCTCCGTAGGAGCTATGGCTGCAGGAGCGGTGCACTCTGGGAATCCAGGCACTGTGTGGGGCGGGAAGGAGGCACAGGGGGAGGGAGTGACAGAACTGAAAGCCACGGGGGTGGGCTGTCCCAGCGCTGTCACTCAGGGAAAATACACCCCCGGGGGAGAGCCAGATGAGAAAGTATGTTTGCTCTGTTCCCCTTTGAATTTATAAAACCACGCATATTTTATGGGTGACTAAGAGCTGGTTTGAGGATAATTTTGGCCGTTTGCCATCTCTGCCCTATATGCTGATCTTAATTATTATCTTTTTTTTTTTCTTAGTGAAGTAAAATAGTTTTGTGGGCTTAGGAGTCACAGCCAATGGTGCCTAGGGTTTCCTTCTGATTCTGTGCTCAGGGATCACTCCTGGCCAGGCTCAGGGAACCATATGGGAGGTGCCTGGAATCAATTGTTCGGCATCTGCAAGGCAAATGCCTTATCACTGTACTATCTCCCACTCTGTGAGGAGAGAGAGAGAGACAGAGAGACAGAGACAGAGACAGAGTGAGAGGGAGGGAGGGAGAGAGAGGGAGAGAGAGAAGGGAGAAGGAGGGAGAGTGAAAGGGAGAGAGAGAAAGGAAGGAAGGAAGGAAGGAAGGAAGGAAGGAAGGAAGGAAGGAAGGAAGGAAGGAAGGGAAGGAAAAAGAAAGAAAGAAAGAAAGAAAGAAAGAAAGAAAGAAAGAAAGAAAGAAAGAAAGAAAGAAAGAAAGAAGAGAAAGAACATGTGTTTCTGTAGAGGGGGAAAGGCCATATATTCTGATTTTAGACCTAAAGTCTAAGACAAGTTTTAGGGATTTTTGTTTTGTTTTATTGTTTTTGGTTTGTTTGGCCACATCTGTTGGTGCTTGGAGGTCACTTAAAGCAGTGCTTGGGGAATATCCTGGGGTGTCGGGGATCGAACCCTGGGATCCTGCATGTAAAACATCCCATCCTTTAAGCCATACCCCTGGCTCAAGATTTAATTCTTTAAAATATGTGCCAGGACCTAGAGAGATAGGACAGTGAGAAAGGCAATTGCCATGCATGCAACTGATCCAGGTTCCATCCCTGGCACCCCATTTGGTCCCCCGAGCCTGCTAAGTGTGAGCCCTGAGCACAGAGCCAGGAGTAAGCCCTGAGTACAGTTGGGTGAGGCACAAAAAGAAAACAATAGAAATGTATCACACAGGACTGGGCAGTAGGTGTCACTGAGAAGACACATCTCGTCCCTGTATTTAACTGCACACAGTCTAGCTGAGAACAGGGACCAGGGTAGCTGGCTCGATGGGGTGCTGCCCATGTCTTGTTTGAGGCCCTAAGTTTGATCCCCAGCACCACATGGCACTCTGAGTGTGACCCCCAGGCAGCCCAAGACCCCTGGGGAGGCCCCAATAAAAACGTTTAGGAATAGAAAATTGGGCCATAGTCTAGGATAGTGGTGAGGGAGAGGCCAGTGAAATGAGAATGGAGTTTCTGTGTGTGTGTGTATGTGTGTGTGTGAGAGAGAGAGAGAAAGAGAGAGAGAGAGTGAGAGAGAGAGAGAGAGAGAGAGAGAGAGAGAGACCCACGTCTGGACTTGAAGAGATGTTTGGAAGAAATCTCACAAGAACAGTGAGGAAAATGAGGTCCTGGAAAGGGGTATAGCAGAATTGAGAAAACGTCTAAAGAGAACAGTATTTTTTTGTTTGTTGTCTTTTTAGGGTGTGTTTTGGGCCTTATCCAGCCATGCTCAGGACTTATTCCTGGCTCTGTGCTGAGGGGCTCAGTGATCACTTCTGGTGGTACTTGGGGAACCCTATGCAACGCCCCAGGGAAAAACAGAGTCAGCCATTTGCAAGGCAAGTGCCTTGCCCGCTGTTCTGGCTCTCTGCTCTCAACACACTTTTGGTCAAAGGCAGGAAGAACCATACAAAAAAAATGGAAGAACAGGGGGCTCGAGCGATAGCACAGCAGGTAGGGCGTTTGCCTTGCATGTGGCTGACCCGGGTTCGATTCCCAGCATCCCATATGGTCCCCCGAGCACCCCCAGGAGTAATTCTTGAGTGCATGAGCCAGGAGTAACCCATGTGCCTCGCTGGGTGTGACCCCACCCCCCCAAAAAAGGAAGATCAGCGAAAGAGGGGGCGGAAACCCCAGGCCAGATGTGGATAAGACTGAGAACATGAGTTTGCCAATGGTGACCTCGGAAGAGTTGCAGTAGGGTGTTATGGAGGCAGAGAAGGAAAGGGAGGCATGCAGCTCTAGAGGGACAGCATCAGTAAACTCCGGCTGGATGTGCAATCTCCATCCCAGGGAGTTTTCCTGCAGGCTGTTTGGGATTTCTGACGGTCGGGATGTTGGTCTTTGTGTTTCTCCCCAGGCTGATGGGCTACATACTGCCCTGTCCGCTGGAAAGAAACTCCCCTCATGCCACCCTGGTCCGGAAATAGGCTTGGCTTGACATCAGCCTGACAGTGGAGCTTGAGTGGCACGTCCAGCTGAGCCACAGATCTCAGCTGTGGTGGTCGCATTTCATCCTAAACGCATTCATGTTATTTTCTCCTATAAGTAGAATCCATGTTCCCACATGACTGCAAATGCTAACTTGCTAATAGCTTCCCTGGAGTTTGCTGCTTGCAATTACCTCATCAGAATTTAGACAAGGCAACATAAAGCAATTTATTCTCGGATGCAGGGAGCTCAGGGGTTTAGTTGGTGGTTTCTTTTTCTTTTCCTTTTTGATTTCTGGACCACACCCGGCAGTGTTGGGGGTTGCTCCCAGTGGTGCTCAGGAGACCATTCCATGCTGGGGATTGAGTCCAGGTCTCCCGCATGCAGAACATGTGCTCTCGTCTTTGAGATATCCCCCTGGTCCCTGGTTCCTAGTTTTTTTTTATTTTATTGATTTATTGTTTTTGTTTTGTTTTGTTTTGTTTTTGGGGTCACACCTGGCAGTGCTTAGGACTTACTCCTGGCTCTGTGCTCATGAAGCACGCTTGGTGGGGCTCAGGGGAGCCCAGGCATCTCAAAGATCAAACCTGGGTCAGCCACATACAAGATGTGCACCCTAACATCAGTCCTATCTTTCCAGCACTTTTTTTTTTTTAATTTTCTTGAATCACCATGAGATAGTTACAAGTTTTCGTGTTTGGGTTACAATCACACAATGATCAAACACCCATTTCTCCACCAGTGCACATTCCCTACCACCAATATCCCTGGTATATCCCCCCTTTCCCACCCTCCCCCTGCCTCCATGGCAGACAATATTCCCCATGCTCTCTCTCTACTGTTGGGCATTATGGTTTGCAATACAGACACTGAGATTTTATCATGTTTGGTCCTTTATCTACTTTCTGTACACATCTCCCATCCCAACCAGTTCCTCAAGCCATCATTTTCTTAGTGATCTTTTCTCTATTCCAGCTGCCTTGTCCCTTTGCTCATGAGGCAGGCTTCCAACCTATGGAGCAAACTACCTATCTCATGTATCTACTATCCTTAGGTGTCAGCTTCATGTATGTTGTTATACTCCAAAAATGAAGCACTTGTTCTTATAAGGAGATTTAATAACAAGACAAATAGTTATAGTTATTATAATCTTAGAGTTATCTAGTGGTTACCATTTCGGATGTTTTCTTCATTACTTTAGGTAGATACGCAGGGAATCGGTTTCCTTCTGCCTGAAAACTTTAAATTTCCTGTAGTGCCAGTTTCTTAAAAATAATAATTCATTCCCTGTTTGTAAATCCGAGAAAACATTTCTCTTTACCTTCATTCTTTTAGAGATGTTTTGGCTGGTAAGGACTTCTAGGCTGATGTTTTTCCCCCCCTTTCAATACTTTAAAGATATTGTCTCACAATCTTTGGTACATATTTCTAATAAGAATTCCAATACTATTCCTTGTTGTCTCTGTGTGTACCAGTATAAGTATTTTTTTATTGCTTTCATAGTTTTCTTTATTTTTTGGAGGGGAACACACCCAGCTGTGCATAGGGTTCACTCCTAGCTCTTCCCTCAGGAATCAGGGGACTGGGCTGGAACAATAGCACAGCGGGTAGGGCGTTTGCTTTGCATGCAGCCAACCCGGGTTCGATTCCCAGCATCCCATATGGTCCCCTGAGCACTGCCAGGAGTAATTCCTGAGTTCAGAGCCAGGAGTGACCCCTGTGCATCGCCAGGTGTGACCCAAAAAGCCAAAAAAGAAAAAGGAATCAGGGGACTTATGGAGTGCTGGGGATCAAACCTGAGCCATCTAGGTGTAAGGCAAGATCCTTCCTTATCGTACTGTCTTTCAAGCCCTTTGGAAATATTTGATCCTTTTGTCTATTGGGGAGCTGAGGCCATCATCATCAGTGCTCAGTGGCTAATTCCTGACTTTGTGCTCAGGAATAACCCCTGAGGGTGCTCAGGAGACTATATGTGGTCCCAGGGATTCAAACGAGGGTTGTAGCAGCTGCTACTGGATGCAAGGCAAGTGCCTAACCTCTTGCACTACCTCTTTGGCCTCAGATTTTTCATTTGGGACCAGAGTCTCCTTTATAGTCTAGGGCAAGTTATTCCCTACAAGAGAAGCAAAGCATCTTCTGAGTACTGACCTACCCAAAGTCCCTGAACTTCGAGGCCTGTCCACTGTGGCTGATGAATGTCAGAACGGTTCTTGTCCCTGTGTGAGCTTTAAGGAGAATTCCCTCCAGTTCTTGGCGCTGGCTCTTTTTCTCACCTCTGAATACTTTTTTCACACTCCTGCACTCATCAACGCCTAGCTGACAGTTGGACTTTGGGGGCAGCTCTTCCCTCTAACGTTCGGTCCTGAACTCTGACTGCCTTGCTTCTGGGCTCCTCAACTCAACTTGGCCTGGGTTCCCTCTCCCTTCTGAAAACGCTCTAGGCCAGTATTTCTCCACCTTTTTCTGACTGTGACCTCCTTCTAACCTTGTTTCCTTCCTGTGCCTTCCAACCCTGCATCCTTCTGATTGGCCCCTAGTCTCATGCTCTGCCCCCTGCCCCTCCCCTCATTTATGTAATTTTCTGCTGTGGCACCCTTGTAAAATCTGGGGATCCTTAGGGAGCCAAATGGCCCCCCATTGAGAAATGCTGCTCTAGGCCTTTCATCAGCTGGGGAGTCATTTCACTCTGTCAAACTTCTGCTGTGATTACTGTCCTTCACTTGCTGCTGTTCAACATCTTGAAAACTATTGTTTCCTATGTTTGTTCCAGTCTTTGATTTGCTTAAAGTGAGAGGGAGGATCCAGTTGTTACCACTCATCTGGGCTAGATGCAGAAGTCTGTGTTTTTTTGTTTGTTGATTTGGGCCACACTCAGAGATGCTCAGGAGTTAATCCTTACTCTGTATTCAGGTATCACTCTTGGTGGTACTCAGGGGAGCCAATGGGATACTGGGGTTTGAACCTGGGTTGGCCACGTGCAAGGCAAGCACCCTTCCCATTGTACTACCACTCCAGCCCTGCAGGAATCTGCATTATTCTTTAAGTTTGAAAACCTTTTTTGAGAGCTTCTGGTGCCTGTGACTGCACCAAGTCCAGCTGGCTGTCCCAAGTCTGGGAAGGAGGCTACATTATGGGAGGCAAAAGGGGCTCCTAACATCACCACAGAGACTTTTCTTTTTGGTCTCTGGGCAAGTCCTGGCTTGACCTCAGCTTGCTCTTTCATATTCCTTTGCCAGTGAAAGCTTTGGTTTCTTCTAACTCTGAAATGACACCTTGAAATCTTACCTTTTCCACTTGATTCCCACTTGCCTCCCTGCTTGTGGATTTGGTCCCCAAAGCATCTTCAGCCGGGGTAAATTAAAGATTCTCTGTGATATTCCCAGCACCAGAACCCGCTCCTGTGGTAGATGGAACCAGAGATATTCACCCAAAAGGACTGTGCCCTAGTTTTTAGTGGTGGTAATGGTGGTCGAGGGAATACCCAACTGTGCTCAGGGGTAATGCTGGCTCTGAGGTCAGGGATCACTCCTGGTGGGGCTCAGGAGACTATATGGGGTCCTGGGGACTGAACCCAGGACACCCAAATGCCCTACCCACTGTACTCTCTCTCCGGTTCCTGGGCCTTCTTGAAGATGAATGGCAGACATGCTTTTACAAGGCAGACCCTGCATGTGAAGGGTGAATAAAATACCACTTAGCGAAGCATTCCAGCTGGTTAAATTTAGGATGAGGGAAAAACAAACAAACAAGAAAAAGCAACCTGACCCAAGAATATCCTCTGGCTTACAGCCCAGGGTGTCTTTCCTTTCTGAGTGAATTTTGGTACATTTTCATTCATGTGGAGCAGTTGCCCTGCAGCATTTTATTTTGAGATGGAAGATCAACAATGATGGCCTTGTTGCTAAAGCCAGCGGACACTCTCAGTTAACCCCCCTTGACCTCTCACAGTCTCCGGCGCTGTTATTCTCTCTGGCACGATCTTCCCGATGCTCTCCCCGGCATTCCTCCTCCCTTTCTAGCTTCCCAGCCTTCCTTTCCTCTGCCTGCTTTTCTTGTGCCTCTGTTTCTGGACACACACACACACACACACACACACACACACACACACACACACACACACACACCAAGCCTGGCTCTCTTGCATACTCCTGACTTCACTAGGAATTTCTAAATCTCTATTTTCTAGCCTGGTGTTTTTCCTTGACTTCTGTCTGGTAAATGTGGTGGTGGCTTAACACCCACTCTTGGAGAGTAACCCAACCTTTCTTTTGGGGGGTGGGCGACACTTGTAGGTACTCAGGGTCTATTCCTAGCTCTCTTCTCAGGAATGAGCCCTGACTGTACACTGGGATACCTTATGTGGTGTTGGGGGTGTTGAGGATCAAACCATGGTTGGCCCCCATGCAAGGCTAGCAACCTTACTCCCCGGTGTAAGAACCCAGCCTTAGCTAACTCAAATTGGACTTGTCAACTTTCTCCTGCTGGTTTTTCACTGGGTCACTCTGAGCCCAGGATTACTTTAAAGATGACTTTCTAGAGTAGTTCTTTCACTGAATTCTTATTTCTTCACTGTTTGTTACTTTCTTTTCTTTTTTTTGGAGGGGTGGTTATACCCAGAGGTGCCCAGGAATCACTCCCAGCAGTGGTAGGAGATTACATGGCATTGAAGCTTGAATCCAGGCTCTAGCTCTTGCCTGCCCTCAAGCCCTTCATGTTATCTCTCCTTCTGTTTGCTGTGTTTGTAACTTCAGGAGACCACACTGAACCTTAGTCGTTTCATCTATATATACCAATTTTTTATTGTTATTATTTTTAATTAGCGTGGTGTCGGGGGTGGGGCAGAGCAGGCCCAACCAGTGGTGCTCAGGGCTTACTTCTTGCTCTGCACTCAGGTATCACTCCTGATGCGGCTTGAGGGAACCATAATATAGAGTACCAGGGACTGAACCTGGGTTGGCTGTGTGCAAGGCAAGAACCTTACCCCTTGCACAATCTCTCCAGCCCTAAGTTTCAGCTCTTGAATTTCCTGTAGGCAAATGGTGGAACTAGATGATTTTACTCTTTTCTATTTTGTTGGTTACTCATATTTTACACATCAATTGAATTTCCTTTCATGCACTGGCCACTTGTGTTCTGCGGGACATTTGCATTTTTCTTCTCTTTTTAAAAATATCGTAAAAACTTCAATTTTATTATTTTTTAAAAATTTATTTTATTTTTATTTTTAATTTAAAGAATTTTTTTATTGAATCACTGTGAGATAGATCCTTACAAAGATCTTCATAATTAGGTTTCAGTTATACAGTGTTCCAACACCCATCCCTCCACCATTTACATTTTCCCTGCTGATTTGTGAGACATTTAAGGAGCCAAGTAGATGGCTCAGTGACCAGGAAGGCATGCTTGAGTTTGACCCTTTGCTCTGAAAAAGTCTAGTGTGGTTGTGGCAGCCCTCAGCACTGCTGGGTTTGAGCCAGACCATGAAACCCATTGGCCTGATTGAGTGGGTTATTGGTGGGAGTGGCCCTGGGGGTCACTTGAGCACTATTAGAGAGGCTCAAAAAAAAGAGATTAAAAAAAAAACACGCTTCTTTGGGGCTGGAGAGATAGCACAGCGGGTAGGGCGTTTCACGCCTTTCACACGGCCAACCCGGGTTGATTCCCAGCATCCCATATGGTTCTCTGAGCACCGCCAGGAGTAACTCCTGAGTGCAGAGCCAGGAGTAACCCCTGTGTAATCGCCAGGTGTGACCCCCCAAAAATCAAGCTTCTTTATGCATACACATATATTTGTCAAATATTTATTCATACCTAAAACGCATTTTATTTATTATTTTTTTTCAGGGGCCATAGCTGTGGGTACTCAGGAAGCAATTCTGGAGGCTCCTGGCAAAACTGTCTGTGGTGCCAGGGATTGACCTAGAGTCGGCCACATGCAAGGGCTTTCTCCCCTGTACTATTTTTCACAACTCCCCCAAATTTATAAAAGTGACATTATATTAAAAATATTTTAGTAAAAATTTTATTTATTTTTGTCAGGATAAGGCGGGTCACATCTGGAATTGCTCAGGGGCTATTTCTGTCTCTATGGTCAGGAGTCACTTTTGGTGATGCTCAGGGACCACATGTGGTGGCAGGGATTCAAATTAGGGTCACTGGAATGCAAGGCAAGGACCTTAACCCCCATGCTATCTCTTTTTCTTCTTCTTCTTCTTTCTCCCTGCCCTCCCTGTTCTTGTTTTTGGTCATGTTGGGCAATGCTCGGGGGTTACTCGTGGTCCTGTACTCAAGAATCACTCCTGGTAGGCTCAGGGGACCCTACAGGATGCTGGGGATGGAACCCGGGTTGTCCAAGGCAAGCAAGGCAAATGCCTTACTCACTGTACCATCAGCCCAGCCCCTTAATAAATCATTTTAATTAAGCACATATTAATTTGTTTGGCCACGTCTGTCTGTCCTCAGGACTTACCCCTGACTCTGTGCTCAGGGACCACTCCTGGCAGGGCTCAGGGTACCATATGGGGTGTTGAGGATCAAGCTAAGTCAGTCCCGTGTAAGGCAAGCACTCTACCCATCGTACTATCTCTCCAGCTTCCTATTTTAATTTTTTATGACTGTAGAAAAATCTAAAAAAATATTTTCTAACTACTTAAAAGTACAAAGTTTAATCTGTGTTCATTTGCTGTATAGAGATGGTGCCCAGTATAAAATCCTACATAGTTTTCTGTATCTGCCAGTCCCTCACTTACACAGTCATTACATTTGAATCATCTTTGCATTCTTGTAATAAATATCACCTGACCTGAATATATAATAGGATTTGACTTGCTGAACTTTTTGGGAGGGTTTTTGCATTTATATACATAAGTCAGATTAAACGATCAGAAGTTTCAGGCTAGTTATAGGGCGAACATAAATATTATTTGGCGACTGTGATATTCTTTGAAGTTTTTGAGTAAATTACTGATATTAAAAATAATTGAAAAAAATCTTAAATTTTTGATGTTTTTAGTTTAGTTTTGTTTTTTTCTCGAAATAATGGAATAAGGGCTGGAAAGACCGTGCAGCAGGCAAGGTGCTTGTCTTGCATCCGACCAACCGGCTTCAACCCCTGGCACCCTCTGTATCCCCAAACCTCACTAGAAGTGACCCCTTAGCACAGAACCAGGCTGGGAGTAATCCCTGAGTACTTCTGGGTGTGGCCCCACAAAACCAAAATAAATAAATAAATAAATAAAGATAAACAAATAGAATGAAGGAAGAGGCAAACTGGGATTACCATAGATCTTCTCACTATTGGTTTTCCATTTCCTTTATTCTTACCCTCATTGATTTGTTTTGGGGGCCTCCTGAGCATGTCAGGAAGTTTAGGGCCCCAGGGGAGATTCTCCGCCAGCTGTACAGAGGGTCAGAGCAAAGGCCCGAGAACACAAGGCTGCTCAGGCCGTGTATTGTTGGTTATAGCTGGGTCACCCCTGTGGTGCTGGGGGCCTCCAGGGCTGTATGAGGTGATGTTTGGGGACCACTCGTCAGAATCAACCTAACTCCTGGCCACTCCACCCTTAATGCACCCTTCGCCTTTGGTCTACAGTTCTAACTAATCTGATCTAGCTTTTATCTTTCCCCAAAGTTAATTTTATCTGTTTAGACCTGGCACTGGGAAATATTTTGTTCCAGCTCTGAAACCATTCAAAGTACAGAAGTATTGCCATTTCTTTGAAGGTCTTACAGAACTGGCATCTAAAACATCTGGATCTTCTTGAATTCTGTGGGGTAGAGTTTTGATTTCCGTGTATAATCTATGGTAGGGGAGCTATTAACAACTTTAAACTCGTATGGATTATAGTAATAATAATTAATTAATATCGGTGTCCTTATTTCAAATTTATAAAATAAGTTGCAATGGTTTTTCTCATGTAAAAAAAAGGACACAAAACAGGGGCTGGAGAAATAGCACAGTGGGCAGGGTGTTTGCCTTGCACGCGGCTGACCCGGGTTCGATTCCCAGCATCCCATATGGTCCCCTGAGCACCGCCAGGAGTAATTCCTGACTGCATGAGCCAGGAGTAACCCCTGTGCATCACCGGGTGTGACCCAAAAAGCAAAAATAAAATAAAATAAGTTTAAAAAAAAAAGACACAAAACAAAAGTGTGCCTGGAGAGAGAGCTCAGTGAGCAGGGTGCTTGCCTTGCACACCAGGGTTCGATCCCCAGCACCCATACAGTCCTCCAGCCATGCCAGGAGTGATCTCTGAGTGCCAAGCCAGGAGTAAGCCCTGAGTACTGCTGGGGTTGTGGTCCAAATCCCCACACAAAAAAAATAAAAACACAAAAATAAAACCTCTGTATCTTGGCTACCTTATGCTTTGCTAAACTTGTTTATTTATAGTTTCCTTTGTTTGAGAAAATAAAGTTCTATTTTATTTTTTTTAGGGGACCAGACTTTGGTTCTATTGTTGCCAGTCTATTTTCTGTTTTAATGGGGCCTCCCCTCACAGTCGGGGGTGGGGATGAGGACAATCCTAGAAATTGGTCCAGCATTGCTGGCTGAACCATAGGTCTGGCAGTGTGAGGTGGGTTGGGGTACAAGGTGGAGGGTGATGGGTGGGAGTGAGCGGTGCTCTGGTATCTTGTGGTGGAAGGAAGGAGTAGAAAGACCCTATGCTGAAATGGATCCCATCACTTAAACTGTCTCCTCTATTGTTAAAGCCTATTTAAAAAAAAAAAAACAAACGAACAAAACCAACTTGAATTTTACTTTTTTCTTTGAAGTTTTCTTCTGAAGTAGCATGTTTTTCTTCTTTTTGAAATAAATCTTCAGTTAAAAAAAAAGACTTTTTTTTTCTTTTTTGGGTCATACCCAGCAATGCTCAGTGGCTACTCCTGATTCTGCACTGAGGAACTGGTCCAGAACTGGCAGTGCTGGAGGGACCATGAGGGATGCTGGAGATTGAACCTAGGTCAGCCGCGTGTAAGACAAACACTGCTGTACTATTTTTTGGCAGTGCTCAGGACTTACTCCTCCTGGCTCTGTACTCAGGGATCAATCACTCTTGGTGGTGCCAGGGATCAAACTTCACTTACTCTCTCTTCAGTGCATGGGGATATATTATCATAATGCCACTTAACATTGGGTCATCCAAGTCCATATATTATTTTTTTTCAAAAATTTCTTTGAGGGATAGCGATTTTTTTCCTTGGCTTCTGGGCCAGATGATATCTTCTAGGAATAGAGTCTTGGATAGTCACTATGAAATGTACCCACAGGAACCCCTTGTCTCTTTTCTTCAAACCCAGAAGTCCTTGTTCTCTAGAGATCACGTCAGTCTTGAAAATGCCTGTCTCAATCTGTGTGTCAATGGGCACAGGTCCACGTGCCCTGCTTGGGGCTTCACAAAGTGCCTGT
Source organism: Sorex fumeus (assembly GCF_029834395.1). Taxonomy (NCBI): domain Eukaryota; kingdom Metazoa; phylum Chordata; class Mammalia; order Eulipotyphla; family Soricidae; genus Sorex; species Sorex fumeus. The sequence goes on from NW_026606168.1 coordinate 10,810,086, forward strand.
GCATGTGTGTACATAGGATGCATGGACAGTGAGTGCATGAGTGCTTATAAAGATAATGTGAATTACGTATGTAGTGTGTGTGTGATACAGTAACACACACTTACTTTATAATGTATATATGTGTGTGGGCTGGAGCGATAGCACAGAGGGTAGGGCGTCTGCCTTGCATGCGGGTTCGATTCCTTCGCCCCTCTCAGAGAGCCCGGCAAGCTACGAGAGTATCTTGCCTGCACGGCAGAGCCTGGCAAGCTCCCCGTGATGTATCCAATATGCCAAAAACAGAAACAACAAACAGCACAATTTGTTGTGAGATGTTACTGGTGCCCACTTGATCAAATCGATGAGCAATGGGAGTACAGTCACAGTGACAGTGAAGTATATGTGCAAAGTGGTGTGTATTGTGCATGGTGTGTTATTTTTGTATAAGTGGTGTGTGTGTGTATGTGTATGTGTGTGTGTTGCTGAGATATGAGGTTTGTCAGAAAGCCAGGCTTGGTCCTTATTAACTACCCTCCCTTCTCAGGGCAGCAGGCCCGGAGCTGTGACCCATTCTGGGTACTCCGTTTGACAGAGGGGTCCATGCCATTGTTCTGGCTTCCATTTGAGTCTTCCTCTCTTGAAAAAAATAGCAACCTGCCCCTTTACGAGAAGGGACCATCCAGTTTCGACTGAGTTATAGTCCTGGGGGTGGAGGTAGGGCCCCATGGAGGGCTTACATGGTGGGTTGACGAGTTGCTGCCCACCTATCTGGGGCAGGAGTCTGAAGGAAACCAGCAAAGCAGTGGGGTGAGTTTATGGGAGGCCCCCTGCCTTATCTCCGGGGTCTCACTGGCCTTTGCAGCTCTACCCAGCCCTCCTGCTAGCTCCCACCTACCCTGTGGGCCTCTGTGGACTCCAGCATCTAGAGCTGAGAGATTCCCTCCAGTGCAAGCTCTGGAGAGCTGGGAAGGGGCCAAACCAGGGGACACATCCCTTAAATGTCTCTATTTGCAACCCTGCCATTACCCTGTGTCTGGAAGGCCCTGCTTTCTAGCTCCCAGTGGGCAAGCATGGAGCCCCCTTGTGGGAGGGCATGATCAGGCCACACCCAACCCTACAGGCCCCTGTCCTCTCACCGGCCCACCTCCACGCCTTGTCTGCATCCTGGCGCTTGAGCCGGAGGCTGCCTGTCTTTGGCCAGATGCAGTGGCAGAAGGGACGCCTGGACTCAGACTTCCCTCCCAGGCAGGAGGCAGACATGGCTCCTCTTGGTCCAGGGTGCAGGTGAGTGGGAGAGAGCCAAGGGAGCCACCCTGACCCTGCTTGGGGCTTCACAAAGTGCCAGGATCCAAACCAGCCACCGGCCTTGGGGGGATGAATTTGCACTGGACCTTTAGTTTGCTGGTTCTATCTATGGGTCTATTCATCTATCTACCATCTACCCATCCCTCCACCCCATCCCTTCCCTCTGATGTGCTGGTGGTCACTGAGGTTCCACACCCACGCTTGGGTGTGGTGTTTGCACATTTGGTTGTGGTGCTCACTGGGGGTCACCACAGTGCTCACACCTGAGCTTTCAGGGCATTGACTCCCGACTCCCCTCTCTTTAGTTAAGGTGCTCATGGGGGTCGCCCCTTTTCTTTGTGGTGCTCAGACACACCTGGCTGGAAATCGCTTCCAGAGTCAGAGCCAGGATTTACAGATAGCAGAGCTGCCAGGATCAGTCTGGGGCCTATGGGCGGCACCAGGGACCAAACTCGATACCCACACTTACCAGGTGAGTGCTTCAGCCACAGAGCCATCTCTGCGCACCCCTCACTCACTGGCTCAAGACCATCCAATTTTCTGTTCTCTGCCGGTAACCAGCTACTCGGTGGCATCTGATTTCCTTACCTCTCCTTGAAAGGTGGTGTCGTCCCTGTGCCATAGGGCATATGTCCTTTGGCCACAGGGCAGATGTGAGGCCATGGGAGAAGAGAAGGGCGTAGAGAGAAATGCCATCAGATTTTAGTTCTGCTTTTTCCTGGCTCCGAGCGCCTTGGACAAGTCCCCTGTACCCTCTTAGCCAGAGCTTTTGATTTATTGCTGGTCATGATGGCATGACTCTTGATTTATCTCCATCCGTCTCTGGACAACTGCACCCCACCAACTTAGTCCTGAGCTGCTGGCTGAGCCACAGACCCAGTTGGCAACTCCGTCCCTGTTTTCCGACTTGCAGAAGAGCGGCAGCTTTGCTACCCCCCCTCCCCCCCCCAAACAGTCAGGGATTCCAGAACAGATGCCTGGGTGTGAGGCGGCTTCCAGGAGGAGCTCGTGGGTGTTTGCAGACAAGGCAGGCTGGACGGGCCCTCTTCCCAGCTCGACCTCCTCCATCAGTTCTGCAGATGGGACACACCTGTTACTCTGTCACTCGCTGTGACTTGGTCGGGGGCTGGGGGGCCGTTCTCCTGTGCCCAGGGTGGGGGTGGGAGGAGGCACTCCGGTAGGTTGGTGGGAATCGGTGCCTGTCTGCTCTTACCCAGAGGATGCCCTGGCAGGGACCAGGAGCGGGCCGGGAAGGGGAAGGGGATGCGAGCAGGCGCGGAGGAGAGGGAACAGAGACCGCATCTCCCAACTCCACTGCGCTGGGCCGGGCGGTGGCTTCCCGGCGCTTGCTCGCTGGGGTCCAGTGATTACAGGTCTGCGCTTCAAAGCCGGCTAGGGCCGGGGCTAATTGCCGGCCTGGGGGAGGCGGGCGGGCGGGCACGCCTGCCAGGGGCAGTCCTGGAGCCTGGGGCCCGGTGGGACGGGGGTGCGGGTGGGGGTGGACTGGCCCCCGGGCCGGTGGGGAAGGGGCGACTGGTCAGGTGGACAGCGCCCCATTCAAACGCGCGCGGGCCAATCAGGGCCCTGCGCGCCCGCCGCGTTCAAACGCGCAGCCCGGCCTCCCGCTCGGCCCGGCGCGGCCAACCAGACCCGGGCGCGGGCCGGCGGGAGAACCTGCTGCCCCGGTTACTGGGAGCAACACAGGCGCGTCGGGTTACGGGGATCCGCGCGGGCCATGGAGCGCACTCTGCACCGCGTCTCCCTGGGCAGCCGGCGCGCCCACCCTGGCCTGTCCTTCTATCTCACCACCTTCGGTAAGTGCTTGCCCACCCCGCCGGCCGGCCCCGGGGTGCGGGGGAGCTGCCCCCAGCCCTTTCTCCTCTCCAGCCTCTTCTTCCTCCGGTGGCTGCCCAGGATGGGCGCAGGACCCCGCCTGGCAAACCCCACGACCTCCCCGGGCACCTAGTGGGACCTGGCGCTGTGGATTTCGCCTTCCTTGGCTGTACTCGTCAAACCTGGATCGTGTCCCTGAGTTTCCCATGAGCGGGCAGCTCGGGGTTAAATCAATTTGGTTGCACGTTATTTGGGGGTCCTGTGTGGAGGGGTTGGGACCACACTGAGTGGAGGTGCTTACTCTTAGCGCTGTGCTGGGTGACCGTGTGCTGTGTGCTGTGACATGGCACGGGGTCGCTGGTCTCCCCTGTCCTCTCTCGCCTGCTGTCTTGTTGGGCACCTTAGCATTGGGGGTTTTCCTTCAGGTGCTGGTACTTGGAGGGGGCGTTACTTGAACCTGTGTGAAGCCGCTTTGGGCAGCAGCGAGGGGGAGATTCTTCCCTGCAGGAGAAGGATTCTCTGGAGGGTGGCAGGGCTGCCCAGGGGCTGGAGACGGAAAGCAGTAGAGGGAGGTTCCCAAGCCCTCCCCCAGAGCAGACCTGGGCTCCCCCCAGGGCCAGCTGGACAGTCACTGCCCCTTTAGTCTTGGCTAGCCCAAGTCAGCCTGAGAAAGGTCCCGGTTGGGTCCTGGAGCAGAGCCCTGCGCAGCTCCTCAGAGCCATGTGTCCTTGCCAGCTCTGCTGACATTTCCGCTGCAGAGACTTAAGATGCATCCAGGATGGCCTCCAGGATGACCAGGGCTAGAGTTGGCCCCAGAGCTCCAGCCTTTTCATCCAGAGATGGCATGTCTAACCCGCATGTTTTGAACATTATTTTTTATTTGGGGATCACATCCAGTGGTGCTCAGAGCTGCCTCCTGCCTTCTGGCCCAGGGGTCACTCCTGGTGGGGGCTTGGGGTGGTACTTGGAGGGGGCGTTACTTGAACCTGTGTGAAGCTGCTTTGTTGATCCATCTTTGGTGGATCACTCCTGATGGGGGCCCCTCTGGGGTGCTGGGGATGGGCCCCGGGTGGAAGGCAAGTGTCCTACCCTGCTGTCCTGTTGCTCTAGCCTCATACACGATTCTTGATGGGGGGCTTTGGAGGGGTGGTGTGGGGCGGCCACTACTGCCCAAAACTGGACTTTGCTCAGGTTTCAAAGCCAGAGCCCCCAAGGAGGTAAGGGCTCCCCTGAGTTTTGACCCAGCTGTCCTCAGGCTTGGTTCTGCATGCCCCTGGCCCTCCATGACCTACTGCGTTGTTCTCTGGGGCCAGGGGCGGGGGGGGGGGGGGGTGTATCAGCCTGTGGTATGACATTGTAGAGCTCACTGGTGGGGACAGTAGTGAGTGCCATTAACTGGCCAGCATGTGGCCAGCACTTCCCAGGGCTCATGCATGCATGCTCTGTGCAGTAGGCTATGACCTGCATCGTCCCACTCAAGCCACCCAGCCCTGCTCACCCCAGGGGATGTGGACTCTGTGAATAAGGGACATTTCTCTGAAGTGCCAAGTTGTTGGAGTTGGAATAGTGAGGCCTTGTGACATTAGCTGTGCCCCAGTGACAAAGTGAATATGTGGAGAGCCAGGGTTTAAGGTGCTTGCAATTAACCTGTACCACCTATGGTCCCTCCAGCACTGCTAGGTATGGCTCCCGAACCCTCCCCCCTGCCCCAAACAAAAGTGAATATATATTTTATTGCTTTTCCTTCTTACTGCCACGGAAAGATGTGTTTGTGGTTGACAACTTTCTTAAAAGAGCAAAATAGGGGTCTGACCGGTAGTAGAGAGGGGAGGGCATTTGCCTTGCATGCCGCTGATCTGGGTTTGATCTCTAGCATCCCGTATGGTCCATCTGATCCCCTGAGTAGGAGTAAATCCTGAGTGCAGAGCCAGGAGTAGCTCCTGTGCTCTTGAGCATTGCTGGATGTGACCCAAAAAGCAAAAAAAAAAAAAAAAAAAAAAAGAATTAAATTAAAAAAAAACAAACAGACCAAAGTAAAAATTGGCTTTAATATTATTCTTCAAGACTGTCGTTTCCTGTTGAGATTACACCCTCCCTCACTTTGTGTGTGTGTTTGGGGAGGGGAGGCCGTGTGTTGAGATCATGTTGTATGAACAGTTCTGTAACCTTTTTCGTTCCAACCTGGTGTGATGTGACTGCTTTCTTGCTCTCAATCCACACTTTTTTGCCGTGGTGTTGGTGGAGGTGGAGGTGGGGATCAGTGAAAACCAAGGGGTTGGTGCTTGTTGTGACCACAGCTCCTGGGAGGGAGTCACACACTTGTTCCAGTGCTGGCGGAACTGCATGCCTTGTTGCGCTCAGAGGTGCCGGGGACCAGACACTCCCCCACTGAGCCATATTGCTAATCTCCAGGGCAGATCTGGGGAGGAGGGGCGTGGAAACCAGGCCTGGCCATGCCCCAGGCTGGGGCAGGTGGGCGTCAGTGACGGCACCCTGAGTGTACAGGGTGGGGCTATAATCTGGAGGATGGAGCTCATGCTCTGTGAGTGCCGTTCTCTCCTGATGCCAGAGAAGGCTCCTTCTTTGCTGCAGTAACTGTTTTCTGACAAGGGCTGCCCCTGTTTTTTGGGCTGAGGATTTTCTTTGCTCCCTGAATGGTCTGGTCATGAAAAAGGTTCTGATCCATGGCTACCCGTGGGGTCAGTGAACAGAGGCACCGGGGGAGCCAATCCAAGACAGATTCCTGGCCCTCCTCCCAGAGTGCTAAAACTGGCAGCTGGTGATCAAACTTTTTGTTGCTCCTCTTCTTCTTGTTTGCTTCTTTTTTTCCCTTCTTTTCTTTTTTTGTTTGTGTTTTTTAATTTGTTTTGGGACACACCTGGCGATACTCAGGGGTTACTCCTGGCTCAAGTGCTCAGATCATATGGGATGTCAGGGATTGAACCCAAGTTGGCTGCTTACAAGGCAAACACCCTACCCATTGTACTACTACTCTGGCCTCTCTCTTCTCCTGCCCTGTCCTGTGGTACTCAAGGTCTATTCCAGGTTCTGTGCTCAGGAGTGACCCCTGGCAATGCTCTGGGGATCACACATGTGTTGTCGGTATTGAACCCGGGTCATGGCTGATGCAGACACATGCAAAGCAAGTGCCTTCCCTCCTATGCCATCTCTCTGACCCTCACAATCCATAACTTTAAGAAGTCCCAGACGTATTATGTTGCTCGGCTGGGTCTGAGACAATAGGCACTATCTGTCTGGGGGACTGGCTGACTACCCCCGACTCTGCAGACCTTCGCTGTGTTCCTTTTGCTTCACAGACCTTGCTAGAGTATCCAGTTGCCCTGGGCTCCCAACCCTCCAGCTGTGGGCTCGCCCTGGACAGACCAGATGAAGATGCTGCCTAGCTAGTAATTTCCTGAGCACAAATGCTTCAAGGGGAGAGTGGTATCTCTGTAAGCTTAGAGACACCAAGTTGTTTTTGAGCTGAATTCCCTCTAGGGAGAGGACCGTGTGATTTAGGTAGCGTGTGGCTGCTTGTGTTCTGGGCTCCAACCTCCTGCCCCCTATAAAAATACATTCAAGTCATATTAGTGGGATACCTAAGGGCTCTTAAGGGAGGAGGTGGTCTCACTCCCTGGGAGGGAAATTGCTCACTGGGCCTTGGTGATTCTTTATTAGTGATAGCATTTGAAGAAACCATGATAGGTGTACTGTATAGTTGTTAGCACACTAAAAAAGAGCTTCACTGAGATATAGTTTACATACATTAATAAAAGTATACAGCTAAATGGGCTTTTGTCTATTTAGGGCTGGAGTGATAGCACAGTGGGTAGGGCATTTGCCTTGCACACAGCCGACCTGGGTTTGATTCCTCCACCCCTCCCAGAGAGCCTGGAAAGCTACTGAGAGTATCCCACCCGCATGGCAAAGTCTGGCAAGCTCCCCGTGACATATTTGATATGCCAAAAACAGTAACAACCAGTCTCACAATTTGTTGTGAGACGTTACTGGTGCCCACTCAAGCAAATCGATGAAAAAACGGAAGGACAGTGCAGTGCAGTGCAGAGTTGGTATCTATTATTAGTTTTCTTTAATTTTGAAGTATTTGTTGGGGGGGGGGTGTCACCCCTGGCTGTGCTCAGGCTTCCAGCTCTGCACTTAGGGCTCACTTCTGGTGGTTAGGGGACTATATCAGGTGTTGGGGATCAAACCTGAGTGGGTGGCATGCAAGCCAAGTGCCTTACCCTCTGTACTTTTTCTCTAGCCTCATTACTTTTAATTTTAGGGCATTTAAAAAAATTACTTTCAAAAAGACACAATATATTCCTTATTTACACCCTAATTCCCATGCCTTGTCCCTTTTTTTTTTAGTCCTAAAGAGTCTGTTTCTTTGGATATGCCAGTTCTGAATATTTCATATAAACAGAATCACATACACTGTGCTTTTCTGTGAATGGTTTCATCGTCTTTTTCTTTTCTTTTTTTTTTTTTTGGACCTCACCAGCAGTGGCCAGGACTTACTCCTGGCTCTGTGCTCAGGGATCACTCCTGGAAAACTCAGGGAACCATATGGAGTGTTGGGGATTGAACCTGGGTCAGCCATGTGCAAAGCAAGTGATCTACTGTCTGTATTATCTCTCTAGATCCTAGCATCATGTGTTCATTGTTCGTTCAAACTGTAGCTTGCATCAACCCTACATTTTTTTTTCTCCCTGAATAGTATTCCCTTCTTTGGCTATACCACATTAATGATCTATTCACTATTATGAACAGTGCTTGTTATTAGCATATACATACAGGTTTTTTGTGTAGACAAATGTTTTCCAGTTCTATTGGGTATACACATAGAAGCACATTTTCTGAATCAGGCAATAACTACAATATGTTTAATTGTTTGAGGAACTGCCAAGCTCTTTCAAAGCAGGTGTGCATTTTTTATGTGGCACAGAAAGGTCAGAGGGTTTTGATTGCTTTAGCAACCTCACCAGTTCTTGCCATAGTCGGACTTTTTTTTTGATACTACTTCTTTTTAAATTTTTTAATTTATGAATCACTGTGAGATACAGTTACAAAACTTTCATATTTGAGTTTAGTCATACAATGATCAAACACCCATCTTTCCATCAGTGCACATTTTCCACCACCAATGTCCCCAGTATACCCCACCACCGCCACCACCACAACTCACCTCCCCCCCCCCACTCCTCCTCCTCCATGGCAGACAATTTCCCCCATACTCTCTCTCCACTTTTGGGCATTATGGTTTGCAATACAGATACTGAGAGGCTATCACGTTTGGTCCTTTATCTACTTTCAGCATACATTTCCCATCCGAAACTATCCCTCCAACCATGATTGGCTTAGTGATCCCTTCTTTATCCCAGCTGCCTTCTCCCCCAACTCACGAGGCAGGTTGCCAACCATGGAGCAATCTTCCTGGCCCTGTCTCTACTGTCCTTGTGTGTCAGTCTCATATTATGCTATTTTATATTCCACAAATGAGTGCAGTCATTTTTCTATGTCTGTCCCTCTATTTCTGACTCACTTCACTTAGCATGATACTCTCCATGTCCACCCATTTACAAGCAAATATTCTGACTTCATCTTTCCTAACTGCTGCATAGTATTCCATTGTGTAGATGTACCAAAGTTCCTTTGACTAGTTGTCTGTTCTTGGACACTTAGGTTGTTTCCAGATTCTGGCTCTTGTGAACAGTGCTGCAATGAATATACAGGTGCAGATGTCATTTCTACTATGCTTTTTTGCACTCTTGGGATATATTCCCAGAAGTGGTATTGCTGGGTCATATGGAAGCTCAATTTCTAGTTTTTAAAGGAATGCCCATATTGTGTTTTATTTTATAATGTAGGAACACTGCTATTTATTCAGCCATTGATTAAGCTGATTGAATTGGGCATGAACTTCACATTACTTTTTTTTAATTTTTTAATTTTATAAGTTAGTTCACAATGTTTGATTACATTTAATATTCAAACACCAATTCTACCACCATTACCAGCACCATTACACCTTCCCACCACCAATTTTGGGATGTTTCCATCCCAAACTCCAATCCCTGTCCCAAAACACAACCAAAATAATATATTTCGTATTGTCTGTTATGAAGAACTGCAGAACATGCTTACAAAAAAGTGTTCATATACGAAACAGTGTGAAGATTGTTCTATTTTGGCAGGAGCCATCAAGACATTGTATAAGATATCACTAACATGTTGTCAAAGTTTGGGTGATGTGAGCTTTTGTATATATGTCTGAAAATATGTATCTATGCATATATACATTTCCCTCTATGATTTGTTGCCTACTGTCTGAACCCCATCGAATATGGTGTGGTAATTATGGAGAGAGGGTAGGGAGTGTTTTCTGATGTGTCACGTGGCTGCTTTTGTGGCCGCATGGTCCAGGAATATGTTTACTCATACGTGAGGCTCGGCAGGAGCATGTGGGGAGTGGCCTTGAGCGTGGTGGCGGTTGGGTTGTGGAGGCTTTTGGCTGCAGGAGCTGGGTCCCTTGGGGCAGGGAGCGCTCTCATCCACCCCTCTTCGGGGTGCCCCGTGTGAAGCAGCCTGGCGTGGAGTCCGGTGGCATGGTTATGGAGGCCTTGTGTTATGTTCCCTTTCGGGAGAAGCAGCCGTGTGATTTGGATGGTGGCCAATGCTGAGATAATCTGGTGCCAGGAGTGCCCATTATTGTTTTCCCAAAAGGCTGGACCAGTTGGCATTCCCACCAACAATGAAAGAGAGTCCTTTCTCCCCACATCTACACCAGCACTGGTTGTTCTTGTGCTTTTTCATGTGTGCCAGCCTCTGTGCTGTGAGATGATATCTCATTGTTGTTTTGATTTGCATTTACCTGATGATTAGCAGCATAGAGCAGTTTTTTCACATGCCTTTTAGCCATTTGTGCTTCTTTTTTGAGGAAACTTCCGCTCATTTCTTCTCCCCATTTTTTGATGGGGTGGGAGGTTTTCTTGTTTTGTACAATTCTACTAATGTCTTGTATATCCTGGATATTAACCCCTTATCAGCTAGGTATTGGGTAAATATTCTTTCCCATTCCATGGGCTCTCTCTGTATTTTTTTTTTGATTAGTGAAACACCATGAGGTACAGTAGACTTACAAACTTTCGTGCTTGGGTTTCAGTTATATGGTGATTGAGTCCCAGTGCCCATTCTTCACCACCAATGATCCCAGTAGCCCTCCCCCCCCCATCCCCCCCATCCCGCCTCTGTGGCAGGGCATTCCCTTTTTCTCACTCTTTCCTTTAGGGTGTTGTAGTTTGTAATAGAGGTATTGAGTGGCCATCGTGTTTGTTCTATAGTCTACTTTCAGCTCGCAATGTGACATTCTCTCTGTATTTTGATCACTATTTCCTTTGAGGTGCAGAAGCTTCTTAGTTTAATATAGTTCCATTTGTTCATGTTTGTTTCCACTTGCTTGGTCAGTGGTGTTTCATCCTTAAAGATGCTTTTAGCTTCAATGTCATGAAAGGTTCTGCCTACAGTTTCTTCTATGTACCTTGTGGATTCAGGTCTGATATTGAGGTCTTTAATCCACTTTGATCTGACTTTTGTGCCTGGCGTTAGACGGATGTCAGGGTTTGTTTTTTCCAGGTAACTGAGTCAGACTTTTTTTTTTATCATAGCAATTCTGGGGGTGTGAGGTGATATCTGGTTATGGTTTAGATTTGTATTTCCCAGATAACCAATGATATTGAATATAATTTTATTGACTTTTATGTACCTCTTTTCTGTTTTTGCTTGTTGTTTTGAGCCACATCTGTCTATGCTCAGGGCTTACTCCTGGCTCTGCACTTAGGGATCACTCCTGGTGGACTCGGGAGCCCCAGATGGCCGAGTGCAAAGCAATTACCTTACTTGCTGTACTGTATCATTCTGCCCCCAAATATATCCCTTTTGGCTTGTTTCAGTTTTTGGTTCACACATGGCAGTGCTCAGGACTTACTTCTGGTTCTGCACTCAGGGATCGCTTCTGGTGGGCTTGGGTGCTCGGGATAGAACCCGGGTCAGCCACATGTAAGGCAAATGCCATGGCCTTCCCACTGTGCTGTCACTCTGACCCTTGTATCTACTCTTTGGAGACAATTTAGTTCAGATATTTTCTCCATTTTAAAACAGCCATTTATCATTTTATTAAGGAGTTGTAAGTCTTCTTTATATATTCTGCTCTTTCCTTATCAGATATGTGATAATATATGAAAATATGTTCTGTTTCTATAATGGGGCTTTTGATCTGTTTCCTCGCCCATCTTGCTGCAACTCCAGACAAGATCCAAAGAGAAATTTTATAACCTCTGGATTATAAATCTTTGTCTCTGGGTTTTATAGAGATTTACTTTCCTGCTCTTTGAAGTTCAAATATTTTAAATGTTGATGAAATCTAATCTTATCTTTTTTGCTAGTTCTTTTGGTTTTGACATGGACAACTAAAAAATATATATTTTTTGGCCTGCCAAGTGGTGTCAGGGGGTCTGGGTGCCCCTTTTGGCAATTCACAGCTGGACCCAGGCAGTTCAGTGCATGGACAGAGGATGAGGTGCTGCTCAGGCCTATGGGGAAGGGGATTCTAGGGGCCACCCTGCCATGCTCAGGATCACACATGGTGATGTTCAGTGTCCTTCAGGACTGCAGCTGGCCTTGCTTGGGGGACCATGTGGTGCTGGGGATGGAACCAATTTCTTCTGTATGTGAAGCCGGTGTCTCAACCCCTTTACCATCTCTCCGGCCCCAGCCAAATCCAAGATGATAGAGATTTACCCCTATGTTTTATTTTTCTTTCTCCCTCCCCCGCCTTTTTTGCTGGAGGGCAACCGAGGGCTTGCTCCTGGCTCTGTGCTCAGAGATCACTCCTGGCAAGGCTTGGGGAAAGCTATCCATGGTGCCAGGGATTGAGCCTTGAATGACAGCTAGTGCAAGGTCAGGGCTCTCCCTGCTGTACCATGGCTGTGGCTGATGGAGACACTTAGGCCTCTGATACTCTTGGAGTTCATTTCTCTAAGAAGTGGGGTGAAAGGCCAACTTCATTCTTGTGCGTGTGGCCTTCTAGCTGCCCCCTCATCATTCGTGGAAATGCCTGGGAGTGGCCAGTGGATGGTGCTGGTGCCCTTGTGGATCATGGGATTGACCATTCCCACACGGCTTCACCTCTGGGCTCTCAGTTCTCTTCCTTGGAGTGTGGTTTATCCTTCTGCCAATGGCTGCCGACCCCACTGGAGGCTGGGAAGTGTGACTGACTCCCTCTGTTTTGTACCTCATTTTAAAGATTGTTTTGGCTAGTCCGTGTTCTCTGGGTTTCCGTGTGTTTTTTATTTTATTTATTTAGTTAGTTATTTGGTATGGGATCACATCCGGCGATTCTCAGGACTTACTCCTGGCTCTGTGCTCGGGGGGTCACTCCCAGTGGGGCTCGAGAGACCTTATGTGGGGTTCAAAGAGGGTGGCCCCATGCCATGCAAGCACCTTAGGTGCTGGGCTTCTCTGGCCCCTCTCTGTGCTTTTTTAAGTCTAATGTTTTATATTGTGGATAGAGCCCAAGTTCACGCCCTTGGTTGACAGAGCATCTTCTCTGATGAACAGCTTGAAGGAAGATGATGGACTAATTTGCGAGCAGCAACCAGCCTGGGCATTTGGGGTGTTTGCTCGAGATGTGCATGTGGTTAGTGAGTGATTCAGGGTGATTTTACCCCTGGGTTTCTGGGCCAGGAGGCGACAGGCAGGCTGGACAGGGTCTGAGGGCAGCAGGTAGCTGTGGACTCTGAGAGATACCAGCCCGGTGACTTTAGAATCACTGTCCTCAGATGACCCCGTGCGGTGCAGCCGCGGGGAGTGGCGGGGGCCCCGGAGAAGCTCCTGGAATCTGGTTTGCAGAAGGAAGTCGGGAGGCCTTGCTCTGGAGGCAGCGGGCTCAGGAATGTCTTTATTTTGCTGGGCCTCTGCTCTGTTTTTGTTTGTTGTGGCAGTCTGGTTGCAGCGGGGGCCCATCTCGCCTCCTTTCTGTCTCTCATTAGGAGCCGAGGAGATGGGGCAAACAAAAGCTCTGTTTTCTGCAGACAGCACGAAACTGGGCAGCAGATGCCAGCCAGCTGCTGGGCGTGTGGACCCGAGGAGCCAGGCCCTGGATGGGGGGCCAATGGCTGCCCTGCGGTGACCAGGACGTCCGGAGGGCTGCTCTCAGGAGCCAGTCACTGGGTCTCTGAGCCTCCACGTTTGTCAATCGGTTCAACTATTCTTCCATCTGTCTGCTTGGGAGCTTTGAGAAATTTCTCAACTCTCTGAGTCTACTGAGACCCCTTTAGTGTCTTATCCAACTTTGCCGTTGGTGTTTTTTTCCCCCCATAACCTTTTAAATAAGAATCAGAACACACATGCAGAAAAGCAGCCCCCTCACCCCCACCCACTATACCCCATGACGTAAGGTCAGTGATTTAGCATCAAACAAAGACCTGCGTTATGCACGTATAGCTTAGAAATGGAACATCTCAGGGCTGGAGAGATAGTACGGTGAGGAGGGCACTTGCCTTGCTCATGGCCAACCGGGTTTGATCCCCAGCACCCCATATGGTTCCTCAAGTACTGCCTGGAGTGATCCCTGAGCACCGTCAATGGTATACATTTCCCATCACCAATGTCCCCACCTTTGTTTTATGTTTTGTCAGGAAACACTCTGCATCTTTCCAATACTTTGCCAGCTCAGAGTCTTTTGTTTTGGGTGAGTTTGGGGAGGAGATGGGGTGAGGGAGTTCCCTGAGCACAGAATCAGGAGTAAGCTCTGACCACCACCAGGTGTGGCTTGAAAAGCAACAAAAGAGGAGAGAGAGAGAGAGAGAGAGAACGAGCACTCATGATAACCAGAGACTTGCTATGGCATCATTGTTTTCTTCATTCAGTTGCAAAGACTTTCTATTTTTCTTCCTCATTTCTTCTGGAATCCATGGGGATTTAAAAACAATTATCTTAATTTCCAAATATCAGGGAGTTCCTAGTCATGTATACATATGTATATATGTACATATATTTGGGGGGCTCCCGTGCAGTGCTCAGGGGGCCCAAGGACTATTCTCCATGATACTCAGCCACCCAGACTGAGCCCCAGATGCAGCTCTGCTTGGATCCTGCAGTGCTGGGAACCAGCCAGGCCACTCTGGTCTTGTGGGTCTGCTGGATAAACCTAGCAGTGCTCAGCGGGCCATGGAGTGATGGGAGTTGAACTTGGGTCCTGACATATATCAGAGTTGGCCTCTTACCACTGAGCATCTCCCAGGGCCCTTGAAATGACATTTTTATTCTCTGTTATATTAAAAAAAAATTAGATTTTTTTTTTTTTGCTTTTTGGGTCACACGTGGTGATGCACAGGGGTTACTCCTGGCTCTGCACTCAGGAATTACTCCTGATGGTGCTCAGGGGACCATATAGGATGCTGGGAATCAAACCCGGGTCAGCCGTGTGCAAAGCAAACACCCTACTCGCTGTGCTATTGCTCCAGCCCCTGATTAGATTTTTTTAAAAAACAGATTAAATTTTTAAAACTGAATCACCATGAGATCCACAGTTACAAGGTTGTTCATGACTGGTTTTCAATCATACAATGTTCCAATCCCTCAATCCCTTTCCCTTCACTGGTATACATTTCCCACCACCAATGTCCCCACCTTTGTTTTATGTTTTATCAGGAAACACTGTACATCCTTCCAGTACTTTGCCAGCTCAGAGTCTTTTGTTTTGGGTGGGTTTTGGGAGGAGATGGAGTGGGGGAGAGAACACAGTGGTGTTCAGGGCTAATTCCTGTCTCTGCTCTCAGGGTTCACTTGTGGCAGTGCTCAGGAGACTCTTGGGGGTAGAACCTGTGTTGGTCACTTGCAAGACAAATGTCCTACATGTTGTACTATCTCTCTGACCCCACACATGCCACTTCTGCCCCCCCCAAAGGGGGGGATGGGGACACACTGGCTATGCTCAAGGATTACTCCTGGATCTGTTCAGGAATCACTCTTGGTGATTTTGGGGGGATCATATGGGGAGCTGGAAATTGAACCCAGGTCAGCTGCGTTCACCCTCCCCACTGTACTATCACTCCAGCCCCTGGTCCCTCATTCTTCACCACTTTCCAGTCCTGACACTTGAATGGCCTTCACATCCTCCCCTCCTCCTTTCCTCCTTTCTCTCTTCCTTCCCAGCCCTCTCCCTGCTCTTGCCTCCTCTCTCCTCTTTCCGTCCTAGATTCCTCATGATTTGATTCGCAGTGAGGGACATGATGTAGACCTCGGTTGCATTTATGTTGTCAAAGCATCCATTCTGATGGAATGAATGAAATGCCTCTGGACTTCCTTCCCTCATCTCCTGCTCTTCCCTGGAGGGGGTAAGGTGCACTGGTTTGAACCCACCTCCTTCCAGAACATGCACATACTGACACATATCCCCAGACACAGACAAATAGATGCCCTGTGTGTTGTTCTGCAGTTGGCTTTCTCCAAGGAAACATGGCTCTCTGCCTTGTTCCCAGGCAGGGACACACAGAGCTCCCCCCAACCTTGCAACTGTCTATGGGGGTGCTCCTCCACAGCCCTAGTTCATTCCCAGTTTCCAGCGAGGGCAGTTTCTGTCATTTCTGGCCTCCTCTTGGTTTAAGCAAAACTGCATGCAGGTGGTGAGTTTTTGTCCAAGATACTTACCTGGAAGTAGAATTACACCTTTTGGTGTGTGTGTGTGTGTGTGTGTGAGAGAGAGAGAGAGAGAGAGAGAGAGAGAGAGAGAGAGAGAGAGAGAGAGAAAGAGAGAGAGAGCACTCAACATTGCTCAGCTTTCATCCCTGGTAAGGCTCCCGGGACAATTATGTGGTACCGGAACTTAAACCTGCCTAGGCCGCATGCAAAGCAGGTGCTTTATCCACTGTACAATCTCTCCAGAATGTGGCCATTTTCATTTTAATGGTATTTATAGAAATTCCCTCCATCAGGGCCTGAGAGCAACTGCTCTGCATCTTGACTAGCAGTTGCTGCTGTCTGTCTGGCTTGTGTCTGCCAGACTCGTGGGAAATGCTCTTTTATTGGCATTTTCATTTTCATGCCCCAGATCTTTGTGGGGTTAAGCACTTTTTTATGTTGATTTCCCATTTTGTCTTCTCTGACTTTCTAGTTCAGTGTCCTTTGGTTAATTATCTATTGTGTTGTCTCTTAATTTGGTTTATGATGTCTTTCGTTGCAACAGACGTTTGCCAAATATTCTGGAGTCACATTTATCTGTCATTCCCTTGTGACCTCTGCACTGTGTCTGGCTGAAGAGGGCTCCTTCCAAGCTTCTAAATGGGCTCAGGGACAGGGCCTACCACCCAGAAATCAAGGCTGATCCCTGGTAATAATTTTCAATCACAGATTTGGATTTAGTAGACCTGGAGTTGGGGGACACCCAAGACTCAGAGTTTCTAACTCCCAAATGCTCCTGATGATGCTAGTTTTTGGAGCCTACGTTAAGCAGAAAGCTAGTAATCCAATGTCATGGGAAAACTCCCCTTTTCTTTGGGGTGTCAGGATTCTGTGAAGAAGGTAGCATTGATGTTGAAGGATCCCTCTGCCCCAGCTGATCTCTCTCTCTCTCTCTCTCTCTCTCTCTCTCTCTCTCTCTCTCTCTCTCTTTCTCTCTCTCACTTGCCCCAACTCATTGATCCTGCATCCTTGTATGGTTTTCTGCCTCCTCAGAGCTAGCTGGGACCTCCCAAACTGGAGGGTTTTGGCTGACCCTCACCCTCCCCATACTCCTGACCAAGGAGTATGGACCCTTCATTCTCCAATTTACAAAGTTGTTCACAATGCAGTTGTTTTAGGTATTCAGTATCCCAACACCTGTCCCATCACCAATATGCCCTTCTCTCAATCAATGTCTCTAGTTCCCCCCGCCTCGACCCCCCTGCCAAGCCCTCCAAGCCTGTTTCCTTAGCAGGCACAAAATTATTTACTTTTTATTGCTTGTTACAACACAAATCTCATCATCATGTTGCTAAAGTCATGGCCTGAGGATTTACTGAGCTTTAGGAGCCCGTTGTACCTTCTGTATTATTGTTCTTACGTATTGAGCTTGGGCTGGAGCGATAGCACAGCAGTTAGGGCATCTGCCTTGCACACGGCCAACCCAGATTCGATTCCTCTGTCCCTCTAGGAAAGCCTGGGAAGCTACCGAGAGTGTCCCGCCCGCATGGCAGAGCCTGGCAAGCTCCCCGTGGCGTATTCGATATGCCAAACACAGTAACAAAAGGTCTCACAATGGAGAGGTTATTGGTGCCCACTCGAGCAAATCAATGAACAAAGGGAGGACAGTGCTACAGTGCTACTTAGTGAGCTTAGTGTGCTTCCACCCAGTTTTCCCATCTAATTTTCTGTATTTCTGCTCGGCTGTCAGTTCTGTGACATTTGGAGATTCTGTGCAGCTGCATATGTTGGCTGCACACTTCAGGAGCTTTGGAGCTGTGACAATCAACTGCAGGCGTCTCTCTGGCTTCTCTGAGAGATCAGTTGTGAAGAGGCCCTGCTTCTCTGGCAGCTGCAGGAGCCGGATTTTGTTGGTTGTGCACTGGGCCTTTAGCAGGGCAGGGACACTGTCTAATCCCATGCTGCTAAGGTTCCAGAGGTCTGGGCCTGGTGGTGGCCGGGGCTTCCTTGGAACTTAGGGACTTGTGAACCTCCTTCACCTCAGAGACTGCACAGAACTTTGAGTTGCTTCGCAAGGCTAAGAAGCATTTCTGTCACCGGCCTCCTCCACTTTCCTCCCTACCCAGAGATGAAGTTCCCTCTGGTTGTCTTTCTAGGTCAGCTGAAACTGTCCATCGAAGCCCAGGACCGGGTGCTGCTACTTCACAGTGAGTATAACTGAATTCCTGGTCGGCCAGCAAAAGACTGGAACCAGGGACAGTGTTAACATGGGACGGGGCTGCTATTCTATTCATCTTTGAATAGTGCCCTGCATAATATCCATGGGAAAAAGTGGGGGTTTACTTAAGGTTCTTTCTAGAGACCCTGGATCTGCTCCGATGCAGATGGAGTGTATGCAGTATGCCTTCTCCCTGCAGCTTGGAACTGCTCCTGCCTTAGGAACTTCTGCACCAACCTTGGTCCCCAGGGACTAGGGCCATGGAAGAGTTTCCCTATTTTCCCACTCTTTTTATTCCTTCTTCCTTCTTCATGATCTTTTAACATTCATCATCCACAGATCACCCATGAATCCATCCATTTATCCATCCATCCATTCATTTATTGTTTACCCATCCACCCACCTATATCTATCCAGGAAACCATCCACCCATCTATCCACCCATCATCCACCCATCCACCTGCCAATCCAACTATTCATCCATGCAATGACCTATTCAACCGTCCACATATCTATCATCATCCATCCAATGATCTATCTAACCATCCACCATCTGTCATCCACCTACCCACCACTCATCCAAATGCCCACCCATCCATCTATCCACCCACCCATAAGTCCATTCACCCAGCCACCCACTCATTCATCTACACATCCATCCATGCATCCATCCATCCATTCATATATCATCCACCAATCTACCCACGCATCCATCTATCCATCCATCATCTACCCATCCACCCATCTATCTCCTCATCTATCCATCTTCCATCCAACTGTCCACCCACCTACCAACCCATCCATTCATGACCCACCCACCCATATCCATCCATCTATCCATCCATCCATCCATCCATCCATCCATCCATCCATCTCTGGCAGAATATTGTGGTGGTGTTCAGAAACTTTAGAATGATTCTAGAGCTGAATTCTGGCTCTAGTAATATACTTGCTGAGAAAATTTAAGCAGCTCAGTTTTCTCCTAGGTCAAATGACAGTGCCTACTTTATGGATGATTGTAAGAATTACATGCATTAACGCTAGTGCACTATCCAAGTCAGTGCCCAGCATGTGGCAACCTTCAAATAAGTGTTGATCAAGTCAGATAGATAGCCATAAATGCCTCCATAGGAATTGGGCATTGGTTCTGGACTAGGGCCTGGGACATTAAGAGCAGCACCTAGCTCTGTCTAGGTGTCACCAATAGCAGGGAAGACATATCAAGCAGGCTGGTGCTCACGCACACCTTGAAGGAGATATGAGCTTGGCTGAAGGGAGCAGGCAAGGCACAGTATCCCTTAGAGGGGGAGCCATCAGTGCAGAGACCTGAGTGTCAGAAAGCAAGATATACTTGAATGTCCATCTGCCTCGACTGGGCACAGCAAAGGTGGGGGGTCTGGCACTGAGCAGGGGCCTGGTAGGAGGTCCTGTGTGCCACCGGGGCATTGGTGCTGCATCTGTCCATCGAGCAACCTGGCCGCCTTCCATTGAGTTACAAAGCTTCTGCTATGGTCCCAGTATACTGCCGCCCCCTGCGTGCCCTTATCTTCCCATCCTGTGCACACTTCCTTGAATGCCACATGCTTGCTCATGTCTCTGGGCCTTTGTGCCACAGCCCCTTAAATCTAAGAAAAACCTGGGTCCCTCTCCCCTTTATTTATTGAGATGACATTCATGCATAATGCATATTATAGCCTATATGTGCATGTATAGAGCCTATAGTTACTTCTGAGTTCCTTTTAGAAAATAGTTCTCCCGCACTCTGATTTTTTTTTATTAGTGAAACACCATGAGGTACAGTTGCTTGGGTTTCAGTTATACAATGATCAAGTACCCATCGCTCCACCAGCGCCCATCCTCCACCACCGCGGGTCCCAGCATCCCTCCCACCCCCCATCCCCGCCAGCCCACCCTGCCTCTGTGGCAGGGCATTCCCCCTTGTTCTCTCTCTCTTCTTTTGGGTCCTGTGTTTTGCAAGAGAGGCATTGAGTGGCAATCATGTTTGGTCTATAGTCTACTTTCAGCATGCTTCTCCCACCCTGGGAGGATCCTCACAACACCCTTTATTCGGTGCTCTCTTCTCTATCTGAGCTTCCTTTTCCCCTAGCACGTGTGACTGGCCTCCAAGTCATGGAGCAAAACTCCTGGTACTAATCTCAGCCACTCCTGGGTGTTAGTCTCCCATTTTGTTGCTTTATGTTCCCCAGATGAATGCAATCTTTCTGCCGCACTCTGATTTTTTTTACAAGAATCATGCCTGCCGTAATCACCATCAAGACTCAGGACTTTAAGGCTCGTTTCGCCTCATTCCCTGCTCCACCTTCTAAAAATCACCCCTGTGCCACCTGGCTGGGATATGTTACTTTCTCTTCTTTGTCCCAAACAGCCCGCATCACTCTGGTCTGCTCAGGACATATCTTCACCAGCAGTACAGGGTGGGGGTGCAGGAAGAGAGGCTGTGTCACCGGGGGTGGGGGAGGGGACAGATAATCCCAGGGGTTCATCAGGCTCCTACCTGTCCTCCAGGACCACACCCCGCCAGGGGAATGGTGCACGCAGGTCACTAGGAGAGTGGGAAGAGGAGACCAGCAGGCCCCGGGCATCGCCCCACGGCTGTCCTGGCCTTGGGAGTTCTAAGGTGAAGTTCCCAAGCAGTGCAGGCTGAAGGGTGTTCTCTGCCGCCGAGCCAGCCTCCAGCTGTGCAAACAGTTTTTGCAAAGTTCTTCTTGGCCTCCGCTCCTGCATTTGTCTTGCCAGTTTGCTTTGGCCTCACCCCAGGCTCAGGCCCCGCGTCCTGTCCTGGTCAGCTCCACTCCCCCCTCATGCCTTAGGCCCCGAGAGGAGCAAGGAGTAGAGAACTGTCCTAGAGACACCCCAGGGCACCCTCAACTCAACAGAAAGGAAGACAGCAAAGAGACAGGGCCTTCCTGCACCCACCTCTCCTGTGCCGCAATTACTCCTTCCCTTAGCCAAGCTTGCTTATTCTGTAGACTCTCTGCTGAGTACTTCAGTCTTTCTTTTCCCTCCCTCCCTCCCTCCCTCCCTCCCTCCCTTCCCTGTCTCTTCAACCATCACATTTTCTTTTCTTTTCTTTTTTCCTTTTTTGCTTTTTGGGTCACACCGGGCAATGCACAGGGGTTACTCCTGGCTCATGCACTCAGGAATTATTCCTGGCGGTGCTCGGGGGACCATATGGGATGCTGGGAATCGAACCCGGGTCAGTCGTATACAAGGCAAATGCCCTACCTGCTGTGCCCCTCACATTCTCTTATTGAGTTACCATAACTACCATGTGACATGTGAATGTTCTTATCATTTGTAACCCACCAAGAAACGTTAGATCGTGTCTCTCAGGAAGGGGATGTCACTTGCTGCAGCTTCTTTGGCCAGTGAGAAGTAGGGTTGTGTTCCTGCTTCTTGTGTGTCTGCCTTGGAGCCCCAGTTTTTTGCCTTCTGTGGCCTGTCTGCCAACACAGCACAGCAGGGGGCGCTCTCAGCCCGGCGCCCCACCCGAAGAGGCTGTGTGCAGGGGGTTGGCAGGGTGACAGTTTCTCCAGCCCTGTCACTCCTGTGCATCTGGGATTTTGGGGGGAATTTACTGTCTCTCCCCATCTTCGCTCCACCCCAGACTCATTTACACCACTAAATATTAAGTGAGGGGGGCTGGGAGATAGTCCAGTGGCTAGAGTGTGCGCCTAGCATGAGCCCCACCAAGGTTTGATCCCTGGTACCACCTGGTTCTCAGAGCATCTCTGGGTGCAACCCTGGAGGGTCTGAGCAGTCGGTTGTCCCAGGGATCCCTGGCACCACAGGGCCTGAGCTGTACCACTTCCTCAGACCCTCGTGACCCCCTGAAACTCACCACAGGGGCTTCCAGTGCTCCTGAGCATATGTGGGAGGCCCCCCAGTTAAGTGAGGGTCCAGATGCCCACGTCATTCTGCCGGGAGGGTGCTGCCTGTGTGTGAGAGACAGAGAGACCAGCGAGGGAGAACCGCCCAATATTATTATGCGGCCAAGACCTGCAGAGGGACCCACCCACCCACTCTGCCATTTCCGTCTCGCTCTAGTCATGGAAGGCAAAGGCCTGATGAGCAAAGCACCTGGCGTCTGCGACTCCTACGTGAAGGTATGTGATGGTCTGCAGGTGGGTAGAGGTTGTGGGCCCAGTCACTGGACTGAGTCCCAAGGTGCCAGCACCTTCTGGGAGGTGGCAGTCACCAGGCCCTTATATGGTCATTAGGCATGCATTGAGACCCAGTGTTATGGTGCTGGGCTAGGAAGGGTCCCTTGGTTGCAAGGGCTTCCTATAAGAGTTGAAATCTGCTTGCCGGGGGAAGGGGAGCTGGAGCTGGGGGTGACTCCAAAATAGTGCTCAGGGGGATCAGGGCCCAGTCCTGGTGAAATTCAGCCAACCAGAGTGGACGGACGGCTCAGCGCTTGGGTGGGAGGGTGGGCTGCTGCTCGGACCTTGAAGGGCTGGGAACCGTCGGCCATTCAGGGACCCTCAGAGCCCCCCCAGAAGTCCATGGGGTTGAGCCAGGATCAGCTAATCTCTGAGCTTGCTCCCTTGTCCCAAGAGCTGGTATGTGATATGTGATCTTAGCTTCCTCCTCAGGCACCCATGAGAGTATGGAGGGTGGAGATTCACAGATAATTCCAAACCTTCTCCTGAAGAGCCACAGCCTGGAGCTGGAGAGATAGTATGGGGGTAAAGCCTTGCATGCAGCCAGCCCTGGTTCAATCCCTAGCGCTGCATCTGGTCCCTCAAGCACCATCAAGGATCGGGCAGGGATCACTCCTGAGCATTGCTGGGGTGTGATAAACCCTTCCCCCCAACGCCACCCCCACAAAGAAAGCAACGTCTTCGCTCCTCTCCTTATGCAAAACTGGAAGCAGGATGGCTGGATTTGGGGGGGCTAGAGTAAAGGGAGTGTCCAGAGGAAGCTCCTTCCAGGGACAGGTCCTGTCCAATGACATCTACTGCAGGCCAGCATCCCCCAGAGTGACCACTGCACACTTTTGGAGCCTGTGACAGATCAGAGTGGGGACAGGAAATCAGACGCAAGCAAGGAGTGACCTGGCAGAGGGCAAGCATGGCCTTGGGAGCTGGGCAGAGGAAGCCCTTGAGTCTGGGGAAACCCAGCCCAGAGCCACTGCTAGGAGCTCAGGAGAGAGAAACTGCCCATCTCTAACTGGGCCTGTGACAGCTCTCCCGGCCCCGCCCCATGCTGAGGCCCCAGCCTGGGGTCCCCTCCCTGCTCCTGGCTGGCCTGGGTGGCTCCTTCTGTGCCCATGGCTGTCAGAGGCCGCCACTACAGACGCTGACCTGGGAAGCCTTAAATTCAGAAAGCAGCAGAGTCTGCTGATGGGGTCAGCCAACACCTGCTCTGTTCCCTCCAGATTTCTTTGATCCCCGAGGATCCCCAGCTCCGATGTCAGAAGACGCAGACGGTGACCGACTGCAGAAACCCAGCCTTCCACGAGCACTTCTTCTTGTAAGAGTCCCTGGCAGCCAGGCTCTCCCAACGCGGCCAGGGGTTTTGCTGTGGTGGTTCTTGGTGCCAGCTCTCAGCTGAGCAGAGTGACTTCCGTGGAGGTGTTTGTTCCCTCACTCACTGGTGTCCTGGCTATCCTGAGTCCCCAGCCTGGCAGTGAGGTCCCTCGAGAACGTGCCCCTCCATCGTCCACTCACACGATCAGTGCCCAGCGATTTACCCTCTGTGCTTTGGGCCAAGTGTTCTCCTTTCGAAGAAGGATTTTTAAAAGCCCAAGGATATTTTTTTTGTTTGTTTTCTTTTTAGGTCACACCCAGCGATGCTCAGGGGTTACTCCTGGCTTATGCACTCAGGAATTACCCCTGGTGGTACTCAGGGAACCATATAGGATGCTGGGAATTAAACCTGGGTCGGCCGCCTGCAAGGCAAAAACCCTACCCGCTGTGCTAGCGCTCCATCCCCCAAGGATGTTTTTGCCTTCCGTTCTGTCCTCTTTTAAAAACTTGCTAAGCTCTAAAAGCCTCAGTCTTCTTATTTGTAAAACGGGGCTAACTCAGAATAGTCCTCACCTCAGAGGGAAGCACATCAACTGGGGTTGTTTGCTTTGTTGTTGTTTATTTTTGGTTTTGGTTTTTGGGCCACTCCTGGCAGTGCTCAGGGCTTGTTCCTGGCTCTGCACTCAGGGATGATTCCTGGAGGTGCTTTGGGGACCATATGGGGTGCCAGAGATCAAACCCAGGCCAGACATGTGCAAAGTAAAGCTACCTACCCAACGTACTCCCTCTTGGACCCTCTATGCTATCTTATTTTATTATTATTATTATTAGTGAAACACCATGAGGTACAGTTATAGACTTAAAAATTTTTGTGCTTGGGTTTCAGTTATACAGTGATCGAATACCCATCCCTCCACCAGCGCCCATCCTCCACCACCACGGGTCCCAGCATCCCTCCCACCCCCCCACCCCCCCATCCCACCCTACCACTTGTGGCAGGGCATTCCCCCTTGTTCTCTCTCTCTTCTTTTTTTTTTATTTATTAGTGAGACATCATAAGGTACAGTTGTAGACTTATAAATTTTTGTGCTTGGGTTTCAATTATACAATGATCAAATACCCATCCCTCCACCTGTGCCCATTTCCCACCACCACGGATCCCAGTGTCCCTCCCACCCCCCATCCCCCCATCCCACCCTGCCTCTGTGGCAGGGCATTCCCTTTTGTTCTCTCTCTCCCTTATTGGGTGTTGTGGTTTGCAAAAGAGGCAATGGGTGACAATCATGTTCGGTCTATAGTCTACTTTCAGCTCTATGCTATCTTTTTTTTCCTTCCCCACACTCCTGATCTGGGACCCATAGGAAGATATTGAACATTTTGTATTTTTCTCTTAGTGATGTTTTTCTTTTGTCTTCACTAGGCAAGGTAATTTTGCTTATTGTAGAAAAATAGAAAATATTAAGCAAAAGGTACAGGGACATGCCCCCCCCCCCCCCCATGCTCTCAGTCCCGGGTCTATCGCTCACCAATGCTCCTTGTTTGATTTTCTTTAGGAACATTAGTGTGTGTGTGTGTGTGTGTGTGTGTGTGTGTGTGTGTGTGTGTACGCAGAAGGGACTCATTCTGTGACATTCTGTTGTAACCTCCATGGCTTCGTGGCCAGCAGAGCTGTTATACATGATGGTGTGAGTCAGGACTCTCCTCCCACACGATCTGGGCTCTGCTTTGCTCCATCAATTTCTGGTGGTTGGCCCCGTAGGTTACCTGCATATTCTGCAAAGGCGGCTGCCGTGGGTCTGTCCCACAGCTTGGCCCTTCGGCCTCCCTCACCCTCAGGTTTGCTTTGCAGCCCCGTGCAGGAGGAAGACGAGCAGAAGCGCCTGCTGGTTGCTGTGTGCAGTGGGGCAGATGAATCCAGGTGAGCGAGAGTTCAGCAGGGAGGGAGCCCACTCCCGGCTCCAGGTTCGTACATGGCCGCCAGCAGTCCCTCACTCTGCCCACTCTGCCAGGAGGACTTGACAGCCAAATGAGCATCAGTGACCACACAACTGCTTAGAAGCTGCCTCCTGCACGGAAGGTGGCCAGTCAATGAAAGGCAGCTCTTCTCACTAGCTTAAACCCAGTTTAGGACCGGTTTCCAAGGAGCACTTGCTCAGACTCCGATGTTGGTGTGTGTGTGTGTTGGGGGGGGGGGGGAGTACCCACCTACACAGGCACAGGCCCTTCCCTCCTGGGACCCCAGGTGCTGCCTGGCACAGTGGGATGAGGGGAAACACAGAGCAGGGCGATAGAATCAGGGGCTCTGTGCCCCATAGTGTTGGACTCGAGCTGCTAAGATGATGCTGGTTAGAGGACGTGAGTCAGGGGCCAGCACACTCCGGGCACAGGGAGGCCGAGGCAGTGTTGGGGAGGGTCTGGGTCTGGGGTGAGAGTGGGCAGCTCAGGAAAGGCCCAGGGTCCACTGGGAGCAGCAGGAGCGGCCACTGGCGAGAGTTCTGGGGGAGGTCCTGTGGCCGGGGGGCACCTGTCGAGCTGTCCCAGAGGCAGATGGTGGCTCAGTCAGTGAAAGGCAGCTCTCCTCGCTAGCTCAGCCCCAGCCTATGTAAGAGAGCACAGGAACCCCGTGCGCCCTCACACCCTAAGCGGCACGGCTTGGATTACTCAACCTTCATCAAGAACGCGTTGTCTCGTATTAGAATATTTATTTACCTTTGACAGCTATTTTCCTGGGAAGAGGCTTATGGGGCTGGAGGGATGACAGCTCAGCGGGCTGAGCACATACTGTGCCGATAGGGGGCCTGGGTTGGAGCCTGGCACTCTTTGGTTCTCCCCTCCCCCCTCCCCCAGTACTCCAGGGAGTGCCTCCCCTCCCCCCCTTGCCAGCACAGAGCCAGGAGTCACTCCTGTGCACTGCTTGGGTGTGGCCCCCGCAAGCAAAACCAAACCAAACAAAAAGGAAGGTGCAGATGGTGCTTTAAGCCCATTAGCATTTGTCCATTTTTTTTCCACTTAGTTGCCATTTCTAGGTTGCCACTTTGCCGTGGGAGCTGGGATCATGAAGGTTCCCCAGAGGTTACCCTGCCCTCCCTCCCACACAAGTCAGGGGAGTTTGTTTCAGAGGCCGGGAGAGGAGAGCAGAACTGAGCAAGGGTGTATCAGCCACGTAGGAGCCCTGGCAGCCTCCCGCTATGCCATCTAAATGGGCAGAGGGCATGAGAGCAGAGGTATGCCACAGGGCAAATGCACACAAGATAAGGGTGGTCAGCGAAGGTCCCCAAACTCCTGTGGCCTGCTGCCCCCTTTGCAGAAAGAAAAGTCCTCAGCACCTCACCCCTGCCCCGGAACTCCGCCTTCTTTATGTGAACAAAACAGAAGGTGCCCCTCTCCCCACCGTGACACACGAGGTTACAACCGGCAACCACGATGACCCCAGCACCCCCAGAAAGAGGAAGAGACTGGGCTGGCAATAAGAGGAAGGATGGGGCCGGAGTGCTAGGACAGCGGGTCGGGTGTTTGCCTTGCACGCACCGATCCAAGTTCGCTCCCCAGCATATGGTCCCCCAAGGACCCCCAGGAGTAATTCCTGAGTGCAGAGCAGGAGTCACCCCTGAGCATCGCTGGGTGTGACCCCAAAAGGAAAACAAAAGAGGAAGGAAGAGGGTGGTATTAACCGAGGCAGATGAGGCAATAGATTTGTTCCCTTCCATGCCCCTTGGTATGGTGGTATCAGGAATCGAACCCAAGGCCCACGCATGCCAGGCAAAAGCTCTCCTGCTGACCCCCACCCGGGGTTTCTTTCCTCGCGTGGAACTTTTCTCAGTCCCGGCGGGGACACAGGCGTGTGGGGCGCGCAGGTTCCCAGCTGGGGCTCTGAGGGGTTCAGCGGGGGTCTCCCGTGCTCGGGTCTCAGGGCCCACCCGGCACACACACCGCTCAGCCTTTGGGAGTGGTGGGGGGGAGATGCTGGAGGGGGCGTGTGGAGTCAGGACCCCTCGTCCCAGAGGGTGGAAGGTTGTGAAGGAGGCAAGAGTGTCTTTCTTCGGTTGGGGGGAAACAGCAGCTGTGCTCAGGGAGGGCCCCAGGACCACTCAATGACTCTCGGCCAATCAGGATGCCGGTCGGTGATTCTCAGCCAATCAGGTGAGCGGTTCAGTGATTCCTGGCCAATCAAGACGGCGGTCGGTGATTCCCGACCAATCAGGCAGTGGGTCGGTGATTCTCGGCCAATAAAGTGGGCGGTTCAGTGGCTCTCAGCCAATCTCGGACGCCCAGCTCGTTGCATATTTTGGGAAAGTTACTGAGGGTCTGAGGATGTGGTGATGCCCGGGTCCTGGTGCCGGAGACCACCGGGGCTATCCCGGTGGTGCTCGGGGCCTCTGGGGCAGCACCTAATACGACTTAGGGGAGCATGGCTCAAATCTGGGTCGGGTGCCTGCTTTCTGCAATGTGCCCTCACCCCTGTACCACCTCCCCGGCCCCCCAGAGATCCCATGTGATCTGTAAGCGGGAGGGCTCAGGAGAGAGAGAGGAGAGGAAACAAATCATGTTTAGGAACTGGACCCCGCCTGACTGTGAGAACAGAGCCAAGGTCCACTCCTGGGTCACAGAGAGTGTCCCTAGCAAACTAGCCTGGACATGCTGGTGGGGGATTCTGGGGGTAGCAGAACCTGCAGCTGGTGGTGGGCAAGTGAGTGCTCTGGGGGAGGGATTTCCTGGCTGACCTGCAGCCCAGCAGGGAGAGTCAACATAGGGGCCACAAACACCTAGGCGGGGAGCAAGACCAAGACCCAGGACCCAGAAAACTGTCCTGAGGAAGTGAGGGGCAGGAGTTGGGGTGAGTGGGGGAGGGCGGGGAGCAGCTGCCAGGCTGTGCCCCTCTCGGCATGGGGGTTGGACTCTCCACTGGCACCCAGAGACAGGCCAGAGAGCTGCAGGGGTGCCACTTAGCGCATTCGAGAAAAGAAAGTGGGTCCGGGGAAAGTGAGTCAGCGCCCTGCCAGGCAACTGCCTCTCTTGTTGCCTATTTTGGGAAAGTGAGAGCCCTTCTGAAACCAAACACAGCTGAACTCGGGGCACAGTCCCAGTCCGAGACTTGAGAGGGACACGGGGCTCCAACGGGTCCTGGAAGGAGCCGGCAGTGCAGGCCTACTTGGAGACAGGCTCAGTGGCAGGACAGTGGGCTGGCGCCAGAGGATGGAGCGAGCCAGGCTGACTCCTGGGAGGCCTCGGAGCTGGGGGAGGTCGGTGGAGTCGGGCAGGAAACTTGGGCCCGGCAGAACACTCACAAATCCAATTGTGCTTCGGCTGGTCCAAATGACAGGCAAAGAGGGCAAAGGAAGGAAACTAGCATTATCGGGCTCTTCTTCGTGCCAAGCACTTTTCTTGCATTATCTCATTTAATCTTCATAACAACCCAGGGATGGAGGAGTTATGGTCCCTCTCTCCAGAGAGGATGAAATCAAAGCTCTTGCCTGTGGTGACGACACAGCTCCCATTTTGTGGAGGAAGCATTTACTCTGTGCAGACATGATCTAAGTGCAGTCGGACTCAGTCAGAGGCAGCCCTGTCTCAGGCGTTAATTTATGTTGTCTTTCGCCTTTTTGTTTTGTTTTGTTTTGAGGCCCCACCCTGCAGTGCTCAGGGCTCACTCCTGGTTCTGTGCTCAGGGAACACTCCCGACGCTATGCTTGAGGAGGTGGGGAGTGGGGGAGGGGGACTGTATTTAGTGCAGGGATCAAACCCTGTGTGCAAGGCAAACTCCTTAACCCCAGTACTATGTCTCTGGCCTTTCATTTGCCCTTTTACAGGGGTAGAAATGGAGGAAACAGAGAGGTTAAGGTAGCTTATCCAAGATAACACAGCCAGGAAGCAGCAAAAGCAAGGCAGCCTGGGGCCAGATTCATGTGCCCTCTGCCACAACCCTTGCACTTGCCTGGGCCCATACAGATGCTCAGTGACTGCAAGAACATGCCCTTTGGGAGGTGGGGCTTCTTGGCTCCATCCCATGACATCAGTTGTGTGGTTTTATAGAAACCATCTGGAGGGGTTGCCAGAGAAATAGCAACAACAGGTAAGGTGCCCGCCTTGCATGGAGCCAATCTGGGTTCAATTCCTAGAATCCCACAGGGTCTCCCCAACCTACCAGGAGCTAGGAGTGATCCCTGAATACAGAAGCAGGAATAACCTCTGAGTAACCACCGGCTGTGGCCCACCTCACCAACACCCCTCCCCCTGCAAAAAGAAATCATCTGGTGAAATTTGGGCACTTGGAGACAGAGAACTGTTTGGTGAATTCCGCTGCTTCTTCCCCAGATAGCCAGTGAACTTGCGTGGGGAAGCAATGAAGTTGGGGGAAGGACTGGGTGGCGCCAGCTCCATCCCAGGGGGCACTGCTGAGAACCTGTCCTTACAAGCCCCGGTCTGCCAGCTCTGACTGACTCTAGGCTCCAGCAAAGAGTCCCGTTCCATGCTGGGTCTCATTGTCCTCACCTTTTTTTTTTCTTTTTGGGTCATACCCAGCTATGCACAGGGGTGACTCCTGGCTCTGCACTCAGGAATTACTCCTGGTGGTGCTCAGGGGACCATATGGGATGCTGGGAATTAAACTCAAGTCAGCTGCGTGCAAGGCAAACGCCCTAACCGCTGTGCTATCTATCGCTCCAGCCCCTGTCCTCACTTTTAAGATCTCTGGTAGCTTTCCAGTTTTATGAGATCCTGGCTGGAGGTGTGTGTGTGGGAGGGACGCTTGTTGGCGGGAGGTGGGGGATGGGGGAAAGGCTTTGCAGTGCCGGGGATCAAAACCAGGGCACCAGCACGCAGATGGAGCATGTGATCAGCCCTTAGAGCTTTCTCCCTGGCCACTGTGAATGACTCTATTTAAGTTGATTTATTTTATTTGGTTTTGTTAGACCATACCTGGTGGTATTCAGGACTTACTCCTGGCTCTGAGTTCAGGGATCGCTCCTAGTGGGACTTGGAGGACCATATAGGGCGCTGGAGATCAAACATCACTGGGTCAGCCCAGTGCAAGATACGTGCCCTATCTGTTGTACTATCTCTCTGCCCCCAACTTGTGGGTTACTTTAAAGTAAACCTCCAAACTTTGTCTCATCTCTCTCTATCTCTAAAGAATGGTTTTGAGAAGATAGAATCACATACCATTATCTTGCTTAAAAATTAGCAGTAAGGAGCTGGATCTATAGTAACAGTGGGTAGAATGTTTGCCTTACATTCAGCCAACCGGGATTCAGTCCCTGGTATCCCATATGGTCCTCCAAGCTTGCCAGGAGTGACCCCTGAACACTGAGCTAGGGGTCAACCTAAGCACTGACAATTGTGGTCTCCAAACAAAAACAAAACAAATAAAATTAACAAGAAGGCCCGAGGAGATTGTGGTAGGCTTTGGATACCAGCCTTGCATGCATCTGACCCTGGTTTGACCCCCAACTCCTCATGGCCTCCATCCCCACCATCACTAGGTGTGGCCCTGGTGGTCCCTGGCACTGGTGGGCCTGACCAGCATCTCATCCTCCGGCTTTAGCATTCACTGTCCAGCGAAGTTGACTGAGAATCACCAGGTATGATCAGCACCAACCACTGCTCACAACCCCCCTCCCACACCTCCTGGGTTTCCAAGTACTGCTTGGTGACAAAGAACTAAACAAAACAGATCAAACAATCTAGGCAGATAGTTGTAAGGACTGGAGCCCAATTCTGGCATGCACGAGATCTGTACTTGATCCCTAGCTCTGCTTGGCCCCTGAGCACCCTCAGGATGGCTCTGGTGGCCCTCTGAGCACTGTCGGCCCTGAGCATGGGTCAGACTTGCACAGCTGGGCCTCACATAGCCGGGAAAGGCCCTCAGAACCCCCGAGCCATCCTTGGGGGCCTCCCCGCCACTGGTCAAGTGGTGGCAACTTTTATTGACGACGAACTCTTCAGAAATTCTGCGTGACAGTACAAAATTGGTGACAGCCAAACTTCAGCTTCTATTACTGAGCATTAGTGTTTTCAGAACAGGAGCCCAGAGAACAATCCTGGGGCAAATGGTAAAGCTGGGTGCCAAGTCAGAACGTATGCTCTGACACACTCACGCGTGTGTCTGAAGACCAAGGCCTCTCACGCTAAGGACACTGGCTGACTTTTCTGGAGCCTTGGCTCATTGCCGTGCGTCACATGCTGTCCTGGGCACGCTTAGTATCTGTCACTCTGTTTCATCCGGGACCTCAGAGCCAGGCCTTGTGCTGTGACATTTAAAAGTTTACAAACAGGCATGGGAACCAACCCTAAGGAAAGAGGAAGCATGGAAGAAGTGTCTGTGTTTCAAATCAGCTTTCAGATTAAAAATAAATTGAGGGCAGAGAGAGAGAGAGAGAGAGAGAGAGAGAGAGAGAAGAGAATGGGAGTTCAGGGCAATCCTGGTTCTGTCCCCATCACTGAATACCTGAGTGCCACCAAAAGTGATCCCAGAGCGCAGTCAGGAGCAAGCCCTGAGCCATGCTGGGTGTGACCCCAATAACCCCTGGCTCCCAAACTGAGCAGAAGTTGATCACAGAAATTATTTAAGGCCCTTGAGAGAGAAAGAGAGAAATCAAGTACATTCCCTCAAAAGATCGCCCTTTTAGTCCACAGAGGGTCTCCTACCTCAGGCTTGGCAGACTCAGAGCTGAGAATGTGGGTCCAGTGCTGGGGCACAGGCCCAGGGAGGCTCTGGGTTAGGTTCTTTTTTGTTTGTTTTTTGTCTGGAGGCCACACCCAGCAGTACGTAGGGCTTACCCCTGGCCCTGCACTCAGCAGTTACTCCAGGCGGTGCTTGAGGGATCAGATGAGATGTCTGGGATTGAATCCGGGTTGGCCATGTGCAAGGCAAACAGCCTTCTTGCTGTCCTATCACTTTGGTTCCTGAGTAAGATTCTTGCCGTGGCACAGACTCCTAAGCACTGCTAAGGGGGAGTCTCTGAACATCGCTAGGCCAAGCGCTGCTAAGGGTGGCCCCCACTGTAAAATAAAGGACCACTCCAAGTCCTGTAAGCATTCTATGAAGTCATACCTCTGAGCCTTTGAACTGGCTGTTCTCTCTGTGTAAAATGCTGTTCCTCTTATTCTCTCTGTCTTACCTCATCAGGCGTCTCAGCCCTCAACTCTTCTCTCACCTCCTGACCTTCCAGCTCTTGCTGCCAGAGCTGTCCATCTGTCAATCACCCACCCAGCCGCATCCCTTGAATTGCTGTCTTGAACTGCTGTTTAAATTCTTGCGTGTTTGTCTTGCTTCCTTAATACTGCGGCTCTTTGCCCAGTGCCTGCCAACCACGGGCATGATGGATTCACCCATTTGTCAAGCCTTCTCCGAGGGCAGGGCTCTGGGCTCAGCTTTCAAAAGTAACCAGGGCCGGCTCCCTGAATTTTTTGCATCCAGAGACATTCCAGGTGGTCTCCAGGGTGAATGCTCACTCCCAAGTTAATAAGCAGATGGGTAGACTGCCAGGTACTCGTGTCTGCTTCCTCCAGAGAGTTTTCAAAGAGCAGGCATAAGAAGTAGCTAATTGAAGAACACTTAGCGAGAGGCTCCTGCTTATGGGCCTGAATCAGGGCGATTTTCTCTGCCTCAACGATCACCAACTCATTGCAGGCGCCTTAGCAGGAAGCAAAGCTCCTTGGAGGCTGTTAACCATTTAGCATTCTCCCAGCACCGGGAATGAATGCTCCACTTACAGAAGAAACAGGAAGAGATGGCTTTTATGGCCACTCTTAAGCATCGCGCGCGTGATGATGGAGTGAGCGAGAGGCATAGCCAGGGAGTGGAGAAAAGGCCCCCAGCCGGGTGGTGCGGGCACTTGGAGACTGGCTGGCATGGCCCTGGCAGGTGCTGACAAGCGAAATGAAATTGGCAGCAAGGACGCCGGCAGGGTCTTAACAAGGCTGTTCTGGAGTGGCAGCTGAGCGCTCGCTCTCCAGCAGGGAGATTTGATTTTGGTGCTGGGGAGGTGGGTGCCTTCCACAGGGTCACATCACGGGAGCGTCCTCCATGGGCTTTGAGTAAGTGGAGGAGTGGAGCAAGGAGTCTGAGCGAGGGGATGAGGGTTTGAGCAGAAGGAGCCCGGGCCAGAAAAAATCGGTTGTGGCGAGAGCAGGCTGGGTGCAGAGTGGGCACGGCAGGAGAGATGATGCAATACTGCCTTATTTTTGGGGGGACTCTCGAGCACTACTGGGGTGCATTCATAAGGAGTAGACTGGAACCTTATGGATGCAGCTCTCTCCCGCTCTGGGCCCCCCCTACCCCCCAGCTCTGGGTGTGCCAGGGTTTGTTGTGGTGGGGCCACCCCTGGCAATGCTCAGAGGCTCTTCCTGGCTCTGTGCTCAGGAGCAATCTCCGGCAGTTCTCGGTGGACAGAGATTCGAATCAGGAGCAGCTGCTTGCACGGCCTTATCCACTGTGCCACCTGCCAGCCCTGGGCACACAGGTGTGAGGATCAGTGCCCGGGTTTTCGGCCTTGATAGCCCTCACTTGCCTTGGCTATCTGCAAGCAGCCCACTTTGTTTGGCCTCAGACCATCAGGTGGCTCACTGGCAGCTGTCTGTATTTACAGAGGGCTGGGTAGGCACGGCCAGGGATTCTCCAGGGCACCTCTCATGTGCAGGGTGCCCCTGAGCCACTGGGGCTGACATTTGGACCGGCTCTCGTGGGGGTGCTGGAGTGCACCCCTTGCTATTGCCGTTTCACTTGCTTGGGCCAATTTAGGACTGCCTCCTGGGACGCTCATCCCTGGAGGGATACCTCCCTCCCTTCAGCTGTCTTGACCTTTGCGGTTCTGCCTTCCACGGCCCAGTCCCTCATCCACGGGGCACTTGAGAGAGAGATACCCCTCCAGGATTCACGATGGTTCCCCGGCTGCCTTGTTGTTTGATGAATAGCCATCACTGACCGGCCCGTGCTGGGCTTTAGACGGTGGAGGGACAGAGGCTGGGAGGGTGAGATCAGAGGCTCCAGGTCACAGTGCTCAAAAGCATGAAGGGCAGCGGAGGGCAGGGCTTGGCCACCCCCACCCCCGGAGCCCCCACGCAGTACAGCTCTCACTCTTGTTCTTGGCCTCCTGTTCCCCAGACGGACTGGACTCGTTGGCTGCATGAGCTTCGGGGTGAAGTCACTCCTCACCTCACACAAGGTAGGTAGGGTCCCTGGAAGCTTCAGGCAGGGCTGGGGTAGGGGGTGTCCTTCGCCTGACAGCTCCCATGTGGGGCTTTGGTCTGTGACATGGTGCTCCCCAGAAGTGGTGTCCCCCTGAAACAGTGTTCCCCAGAAATGATGTCCCCCTGAAGTGATGTCCTCCTGAAAAAGTGTCTTCCTGAAAGTGTCCCCCAGAAATGATGTCCCCCTGAAACAGTGTTCCCCAGAAATGATGTCCCCCTGAAACAGTGCTCCTCTGAAATGGTGTTGCCCTCAAATGGTGTCCCCCCCCCCCCCCCCCCCGCCAAAACCATGCCCCTCCTGAGGCACTGCTCTATGCATGCCCAGTGGCGTGACCTTCTGGGATCTGCGCTGGTATGACACCCTATCGCAGTGTCAGGGTCTCCATGCCCTCCCGACTCTAGGTATCTGCCATGGGGGACACTGACTTGAAGCTTTCCTGGGCTGCCTGGAGGAGGCAGCCCAGGCTGCTGTGTACCAGCCCCAGTTTCCGGCTCAGCAGGTGCCCAGGGATTGTCCAAGTCCTCCTGCAGGCTGGGCAGGGTCGTGGGGATACAGAGAGTCCAGCGTCCGAAGGTCCAGTGGTGCCCTGCTCTACTCAGCACCTCACCTGCCCTCAGAGGCTTTTGGCTAGGGGGCCGTGAGCTCCCCTTGGGTGTCCTTTCTGGGACATCCCCCAGGTCTGTTCCCAGGACTTGCCCATCTGGCTCCAGGCTCCAGGTCCCGGAAGTGAAGTCTGGGGCAGTAAGGGGTGGAGCAGCCCCAAGCCTGCATGAGGCTCCCATGTCACCTGGGCTTCCTCGAACCTGGAAGAGTGCTCCCAGGAGGGGACCGCGTGGCACCTTGGGGTGGCCCCATGCCACCTTTCTGACCTCTCCGTCCCTCTCTTCGTCCCTCTCCCCCGTCCCTCCCCGCTGTTCTGTTACCCTCTGTTGGGCTCCGTGCACAGGCCACTGGAGGAGCAGCCTGCAGGGAGATGGCAGTTCTTTAGGAAGAAGAGAACCTGCCCAGACGGGAGCATCCCGGGGCGGGGCCTTCCTGGAATCGGAAGCATCCTCCCGTGCCTCGCACACTCTGCTGTGTGCCTGTAGCAGAGGCCATTCAGCTGCTGTCCTTTGTGGGGAAGGGGTGCTGGTGCCGGCCCTTTGGTCTGAGTGTGTCCACCTTGTCTCGGCACAGGAGATCAATGGCTGGTACTACCTGCTCGGCCAGCACCTGGGTCGGACCAAGCACCTGAAGGTGGCCCGGCGGCGACTGCGGCCCCCCGGGGGAGGTGTGTGCCCCCTGCCTCGGCCCTGCCAGCTATGTGGCCCCTGCTCTGAGCATCGCCCCTGTGATCACTGTTCCACAGCCCCGGGATGGTGCCTGAGCCCTGCTGGGCTGCAGGTCACCTTGGGTTGGGTCCCACCTCCATGCCTTGGGCCCGGCTGTCCCTGGTTGCTCTTCCCGGGAGGGGGCGGTGGGCATGGCTCCCACACCTTCCTGCTGGGCCCGGTGGGATCCCCCCAGCCCCTTCCCTGCAGTCTGCCTGTGACCCCTGGCTGCTGTGCTCTGCAGGCGGAACACGTGTGTCCCGAGGCCCCGGACTGGGGCTCGCTGCCTCTGCGTGTCCTGTCCCTGCACAGGAGCTACCCCCTCTCCAGGCCTGAGCCCTGGGCACCCGCATCGCAGGTTGGGGGTGACCTGGCTTCCACGGCCTGTGGTCCTCTGGGCCACCTCGGATGTTGCAAAAGCATCTTGCCTCTGCTCTGTCCCTTCGCAGGTCCCCCCCTGCAAATACCTGGAGGTGAGGATGTGGAGAATGGGGAGCGAATCCAGGTAGGTGGGGACAGCCAGGCGGGCCCCAGCATTGCTCCAGCCCCCTGCCCACTCCTGGCCTCAGGGACCCCTACTCAGGGCAGCATTTGGGAGCTGATACAGGGTCATCTTCTGGTGCCTGAACCTGGCGCTTCAGTGCTTGGGGGGACCGGGGGCGGGGGGGGGGGGGGGTGGAGCTGCTCAGGCCTAGCGGTGCTGGGGGCCACCAGGGCCAGGCCGGAAGTGCCCTGGGCTGTCCCTCGTGGGTGCTCAGGTCACCCTTAAGGGATTCAGGGATGCACCTGTGGTGGGGGAGATGGGGCCCAGGTTGGCAACATGCGCAGCCAGGGTCTCGCCCCTGTCCTACCTCTCTGGCCCCAATGGTGCATTTCTCAGGGGTGAGTTTTTGCTATTTTCTAGGGACACTCAGGCTAGGGGGCAGGGGTAAGAGAGAGCTGGGTGGAGCTGGACCGATAGCACAGCGGGGAAGGCGTTTGCCTTGCACATGGCTGGCCCAGGTTCGGTTCCCAGCATCCCACATGGTCCCCTGAGCACCGCCAGGAGGAATTTCTGAGTGCAGAGCCAGGAGTAACCCCTGAGCATCGCCGGGTGTAACCCTAAAAGCAAAAAATCAAAACAACAACAACAACAAACAGAGAGAGAGCTGGGCTCTGGGCCCTGGAAACGGGATGATCCGAATCTCACTAACTGTGGGTTGCTGGAGATTCCCAGACCACTGTGGCCACGTGTCCCCCTGCTGTGAACCTGCCAGGCCTGACATCAGGAGGAGCCTGAGCTGTGATGTCCCCCTTGCGCCCCTGCACTATGGACACCTGCCCCCCAGTTTCCTCGGGTCTGTGCGGGGCCAGACAGGGCCCAGGTTTGTCTCCTGCAGCGGAGACAGGGAGAGCTAGACCAGGGGTTCCCCTGCTCCTGCCCCCTCGGAGGTGGTCCTGAGTCCCCAGCATACAGATGAGGGACACACAGGGTGGAGGGAGGCCTCAGCCAAGCACGGCGGGCCTGTGGATGTTTCCCCAGTCGTGGCTTTCCTGGACGTGTCCCTGAACCCAGCAGACATGTCCCGTCTGTTTTTCTCTGCTCCTTTCCACGCCCCCCCCCCCCCCGCCGACCCCCTCATTCATGGCCAATGGAGCATCTCCCTAGGCGGACATCGAATCCAGAACCCGCCAGTCCCTGCCCTCCAGAGGTCCAGCCTCCGGCTATTAGAGGCACCATATTGGCCAGCCCTGGAGCTGTGGCCAGCGAGGCCGGGCACCTCATTCCCCTCACTGGGTGAACTCAGCCGGGACCCAAACTGGCCGCTACTGCGTTGGGAGGCACTGGCGCGAAGTCGCTGTTTGGAGAATTGTCCTTGCTTGAACGGGAGCTTGAGGCCTTCAGAGACAGTGTGTGCGAGGTTCCTGAGGCCCGGGGGTGCTGTTCTGAGGGAACTCTGTCCTTCCTGGGCTCCCCAGGACCCAGAGAAGTGGGGAGCAAGCATTGGGGCTCAGCTGGGGCAGAGGGGGCAATCCCCATTTCAGCTCTGCCCTACTGGGAGAGTCAGAAACTGGGGCTGCCCATTCTCTGTCCTGGCTAGACCAAGGGACACTCTGGCATCAAGAAATGGGTCAGACCAATAGTACAGTCAGTTGGGCGCTTGCCTGGCACATGGCTGACTCAGGCTTAATCCCAGGCACCCACGCCTTAAGTTCTCCTGGGCACCCATAGGAGTGATCCCTGAACAACACCACTGGGTGTGGTTCCCAAACCAAAAAATATATGTATAAGAAGGTAAGTGGGAGGCAGGGAGCTGGGTTCGAGAGCCAAGCTTGTGCCCCATGTGTGGGGGAGGGCTCCAAGTCCGACCCCTGGTTCTCTCGTGACCCCTCAGCATCACAGAGGAGTCCCCTAAGACACAAGAAGAGAGGCAGTAGGTGGGTGGGCTTCCCGGAGAGGGGGTAAGTAGGTCCTGCAGCAAGTTGGGCTTGCCAGACAGGGAATAGAATGGGGGCTGTGGTCCAGCCCGTCCACTCCACTTCTCTTTGGGTTAGTCCAGCAGTTTCAGGGGCGACGCCAGGAGGCAGAGTCCTCCCAATCGCCCCTTCTCCTGGGGGGCCTTTCTTACTTACCTTCCTTTAGTCCTGAATGCATGAGGACACTGGCTTCCGGTTTGGGGCCTTGTTCTTTTGGCCACACCCAACAGGGGCTACTCTCAGTCTGGGCTCAGGGTCTCTCTCAGCCAGACTTGGTGCCAGGCAGTGCCAGGCGTCCTCTCGCAAAGTGCTCCCCCAGCCCTTTGAGTCGTCTCTGCAGCCCCAGAAAACTGACTTGAAAGTAGCTTCCTTACGGCAGGCAGACTCCCCCCCAACCCCCCAAAATAGGGAGATGGGTGTGTGTGTGTGTGTGTGTGTGTGTGTGTGTGTATGTGAGAGAGAGAGAGATTTGGGAAACACCCAATAGTACTTAGAGCTTACTCCCAGCAGTGCTCAAGGGGAACCCTTTTGGTGCCAGGGATTGAACCCAGGTTTGCTGAGTGCAAGTGCCTTCCCCACTGTGCTATCTTTCAGGCCCCTCCAAATGTTTGCTGTTTCAGGAATGGGCCCCCGCCAGGTCACCCCAGGGTTCTCTCAGCTGGGTCAGAGTGTCGCTGGGCGCCCAAGGCATGGGGCCTGACTGTTGTGTTGTTCCAGAACAGCCGTGTGTGTGTGTGTGTGTGTGTGTGTGTGTGTGTGTGTGTGTGTGTTTTCTGCCTGGGTTCCCTCCAATCTGGAGTGTTGGTGAGAACACTGGAATGACAAAGGGGACCCTGGCGGGAGAATGCAGGGGGGTGGGGGGATGGGGGGTGGACAAAGGCGCCCTCTCCCCTCAGGGCTCAGGGAATACTAACGAGTTGACAGGAATTTTAATATAAAACTCTCCCCCTTCCTTGTCACTCGGAGGTTTCAGGAAGCCTTCGGCTTATCGGGCAGAGGCACGCGGCACAGACAGGCCTGGGGAGGTGAGAGGTGGTTTCCTGCTATTCTTCTGCGGGCCGCTTCCCAGGGCCGTCATGCCAGGCTGGCGGGGCGCAGTGCGGCCCCCGCGGCTCGGGGGAGAGCTGGGTTTTCATGGGGCAGCGAGCGAGGCAGCACCCGCAGCCATGAACAGCTTCAATGGGCTCTGCAAGGTGTGTGCGGAGCGCCGCTACCGCCAGGTGGGTAGGTGGGGGGGCCTGGGGGTGAGGGGACTGGGTGGGGGCTCTCCTCCCTTGCCTCCTCTTGCTCCCCATGGAGTGGGAGAGAGGGCAAGGGCTGGGGGCTGAGCGGTCGGTCCACGCTGGCTGGTTCTGCCTTCCATGGCCGGGTAGTGGCCGTCTCGGTGAGGGTCCATCTGATTCATTTTCTGAGTTTTCTTTACGGGGGAGTGTGGAGTAAGGAGAGAAAACAAAAATACTTGGTGGAGCTGGGGTGGCGGGGATGGGGGTGGGGGTGGCTAGAGTGTTAGCCCACAGGGCTGAATATATATATATGCTCTGCATGCCGGAGCCCTGGGTTTGAACCCCAACACTGCGTGGTCCCCCGAGCTCCACCAGCTGGGTGTTGCCCCTGAGCAGGATGGGGTGTGACCCCAAACCAAACAATAACAACAGCAGAACCGGCGATCTGCATCTGGCGGCGGAGGCAGTGGTGGCTCCAGCCGCCAGGCTATTTGTCTCTGTATTTGCCGCTGACTTGGTATTTCCCTGGACCTTCCCCACTCGTGAGAAGGCACCAGAGTCCTCCCGGTGATGCGTGTGCACGTTGGTTTGTGCAGTTGTGTTTGCGTGGATTGGCTGTGCACGCAGGTGCAAGAGAGGCAGGGGGCACTTCCCCCCACACACAGCCGCCTGGGTGCCTTGAGAGAGTCCCGGGGTCTCCCCCACTTTCCCCGGTGGTGTTCATCTCCAGCTTGTGGGACACACTGGGTGGTGGTCCGTTAGCTCCTGAAACTCTGTGGTGGGTATTTCTTGGTTTAAAAAAAAAAATAAAAAGAAGTAGAGGCTGGGCAGGTGGGAGAGTAGATGGCGGTTAAGGAACATGCCTAGCAGGACCTGGGTTCGATTCCTGGCAACACCTGGTTCCTGAGCATGGCTGGGTGCAGTGCCGCCGGCTGGCAGGGGCATTCCCCGCACTGCAGAGACCCAGCAGCACTGCCCCGTAGGGTTCTTTTGCTGAACCAGCGGCCCATTTGGCGGAGACTCTCCAGTGGGCCCTCCCAGGACCTCCTGAGCACTGCCTGAGTGGTCACCTCCTGCCCCCTAAGAAAGGCAGAGGGTCAAGGAGGGTGCCGTGGGCGTGCCCAGGCTGGGAGCAAGCCCTGGATGTGCCAAGCAGAGAACAAGCCCTCCGTGAGCTTCAGTGACCAGCTGCCGGGCCCCCAATGGACAGGGAGATCCCCACAGTCCTCCCTAGAACCCTTCCTGGCACATGGGAGGAGCCTCAGTTCCCCCCGGGCTCTGGCCCAGCGAGCCAGGGGCTCTGGGCTCTGGCCCCGATAGATCTGGAGCCAACCCGGCCCAGGCCCTTTCTTGAAAGTGACGCTTTTC
The DNA here is from genome assembly GCF_029834395.1 of Sorex fumeus. Classification (NCBI taxonomy): domain Eukaryota; kingdom Metazoa; phylum Chordata; class Mammalia; order Eulipotyphla; family Soricidae; genus Sorex; species Sorex fumeus. The sequence goes on from NW_026606168.1 coordinate 10,851,140, forward strand.
CTCCCAGAGCCTCTGTGTACCCCTGACCCAGCCTGGTCTGTGTTGTGAGTTGGGGTGAGACCAAGTGCCCAGCAGGCCAGGTCCGCATGCAGAAGAGGTGTTTCTGGTAAACGAAGGGGATGGGGGATTAAAAAAAACAAAACAAAAAAAAACACTGAGTCCCGATGGGGGGAGGGGGGTCAGACGAAGACAGGGCAGCAGGAGGGGGCTTGGCACGGGAAAGATCCAGAAGCACCCCAGGGAAGGACACTCCTAGGGTCCTCAGGACAGAGCCCACCCACGACCCCCTGGCAGCCCCCTGTCTCCTGACACCCCTCCTCTGCCTTCCTGCCAGGCCCCAGTGGGTGCCTGGCTCTCAGGCTGGGTTCTGAGATTGGTGCCCCGGAAAGGGAGGGCGTGTACCCATGGAAGTCCAGCCTGGATGAGGGGAGCAAATATTCTACGGGCAGCTGCACCTTCAACTCCAGTTTGATTCGGGGTGCGGGTCAAACCCCAGATTCTCAGCACTTGGTCCTCCTAGTGGTACTGGAGACCTGTGTCCAGAGCTGGCACCCCTGGGGGGCCGGAGGCGGTGAGGGCCTGGGCGCCGGGGTGTGTGTGGGGGGGGCGGCGGGGGGTGAAACAGGGGAATCTCAGCTTCTGCTGGGCTGGAGCGGGGGTTTGCAAGGTGGCACGTGGGGAATCCATCTCCCGCCGTCTCCCCTGGCCTTCCCGTACTCACTCCCGGTTTGTTTTTCTTTCTTTCCTTTTTTTTTCTCTCTTCCTGTCTTAGCCGTGTGTTTTCCCAGAATTCTTATGGGAACGGGGCATTTTCCTGCCCCCTCCCCCTTCCCCTTGTCTGTCAGGTTTCCTGTTTGACAAACTCAGCTTTGAATTCAGGCCCAGGGCTGGTGGCGAGGGGAGCCTCGGGGGGCTGTCCCCGGCACCTGCCTGCCCACCTCCCCACCCCGCCTTCCTCAGGCCTGCTGACCTTTGGGACCACAAGCAGGTGGACTCCAAGCCAGGTACTGGCCCTGTAAAGCGAGGTGGCCTTTAACAAGAGGAGACCAGGTAGCCGTGGCTGCCCTTGGCCTTCCAGGCTGGCTCAGTGAGTTTCTTTCCAGTCTATCCTGGGCCATGTCTCCCTAACACTCCCCACCCTCCCCCACATACACAACGAAGCCTCACATCCACCTGCTCTAGGCAGTACATTTGCAAGGGTCAGGCGGGTCCCCTGCTCCCCGCCCGAGGACTTCAGGGCTTCACTGAGCTGAGGGCACCATGCTATGACCCTGCCTGAGGTTGCTGCCCCCTGCCCACTGCCCGTCACCCTCATTGGCTCCACACTCCCAGGTTCCTGCCCTGCCCTCCGGCACCCACCCTGGAGGTGCCTTTCCCCTCTCTGGTCTCACGTTTCTTTCCCTGGTGCACGCCGGGTCCGGCTTTGCACTGGATCAACCCAGGGCAGCCTGGTGCAGCTCTAAGGGCTGAGATTAGATCTCAAGCCTTAGCACCTCCACGGAGTCAGAGCAGGGCCTGCAAGGAGACGCTCTGCGGCTGCATGCTTTATTTTGGGGAAAAGATGGGAGGTGGGCCAGGTCTGGTCATTCTCAGCGGCTACTCCCAGCTTGTGGCTTGGGGGTTGTTCCTAGTGTTCCTTGGGGGCCCGGGGTGGGGGGAGGACCGTGTGGTTCCCTGGATCCAGCCCAGACCTCCTGCACGTAAGAGCCAGCAGTCCACCTCTGGGCACACGTGGTGCTTCTTGCCAAGAGCCTCGGGAGGCAGGTTCTTGGTGGGGGCTTCTAAAAGGAGAGGTCTGGGCCTGGGTAGGCACAGCAGGGCCAGGGGCTGCTTCATGGTCAGCCCTTCCGTGCCCCCCACACCCCAATCTGGGAGCCTGTCCACTGCACGTGTCCCTTGGCCTGAGTGTGCATGGACCCTGCTCTCTCCTGTCACCACCGGGCAGGGCCTCTAGGCCTCCTGTATGCCACCTTCCCAGCCCTGACCAATGAGCCGTGAGCCCCCGGGTGAAAGAAGGAAGGGCCAGAGTGGGCAGTGGACACAGGCAAGGTGGGAACCCTGTATGGGGAAACGGGGGCCCTTTGGAAAAGGCCAGGTCTGCCGGGATGAAGCTCTTACTTGCCCTCTCAAGCCCTCTAAGGTTTACCCAAGCTCCCCTGCTCTTCCGCGGCCGAGCCAGGCTTCAGACGCCTAAGATGCTGAAGGAGCCTGGGCAGAGGCTGGGATGAATGGGTGCCCTGGGCAGGGCCTGGGGGCAGCCAGGCCTTGCTGCTGGGCCTCACTAGGCAGGACCCTCTTCTAGATCGCCATCCCGAGAGGCAAGGACGGCTTCGGCTTCACCATCTGCTGTGACTCCCCTGTCCGGGTCCAGGCCGTGGATTCTGGTAAGTGCGTGTCCCAAGGGGCACTCCCCCACCCCTGACATCCCATTCTTCCCACCCACCTGGACTCAGCAAACAAGACTTTGGAACTGCAAAGTTGTCTCCCCAAATGGGAGATGAGTACTCCTGGCTTTTCAATGTGAGCAGAATAATATTTTCGAACAGCCACAGATGAAACAGTGGTTGATGAAAATAGACCCTTTAAACAACAACAAAAAAATTTTATCAGAAGAAAAATGGAGTTTTATTATTTTGTTTCCCAATGACTTCAACCAGGAGTGAAATATCTATTTCCAGTCATGGCAACATGGGAAAATGAGGGCCGCCCAGGAGCCCTGAAGTGGCATTTTCTTTGATTCTGAACCTGATAAGCACAGACTGTGTATGCGTGTGTGTGTGTGTGTGTGTATGTGTGCGCACGTGCGCACATGCGTGTGCATACTGGGGAGGGTTAGGTCACACATGGCAGTGCTGGGGATTCCATTGGTACTTGGGGACCCTGTGTGATGTTGGGGATCCAACAGGTAGACAGCTGGGTGTCAGATGAACACTTGCAGAGAATCATTTCTTTTTTGTTTCCCCCAAAGTCTAGTGCACCCTAACAGAAGATGCCCGGGCTCAGGCTCTGGGTGCTCATGCCAGCTTGGGGCTGGCACTTGGGAATGGTGTTGAAGGCCTGTAGGACGTGTGTGAGCCGGGCCACAAGGACGGGCTGGCCTGGGGGTGGTAAGGGGCACAGAGGGAGGGAGGGGAGGGTTGGGCGAGGAGGGGTCTCTCTTCACAGTCCCTCACAGTCACCTCTTGGGCCTCCCGCTCTGTGGATAAGGAAGCAGAGAAGGCAGGTCACTGAGGAAGCAGAGAACCCGGGGTCTCCCTTGAGAGGGTCACGGACCTTTGGGGACTTTTTTCTCGGTCCCCCCAGGAGGCCCGGCCGAGCGGGCAGGCCTACAGCAGCTGGACACCGTGCTGCAGCTGAATGAGAGGCATGTGGAACACTGGAAGTGTGTGGAGCTGGCGCACGAGATTCGGTAAGGGGCTCTGTGGTGGGACTCCAGACGGTGGCACCCCCATGTCTCTCCCTGTGCTCCTCCGTGAGTGGTTCTCTCAGCATCTGGAAATGGCAGGTCGTGGCGCAGAGCCGGGAGAGGACCCGAGGGGACTGTGAGTGGCTCTCCTGCAGGCCTGGGGCTTGGAGCGAGTCATTCCCGCCAGCTCCTCGGCAAAGTGGGTGTTTCAAACAGGAGGCAAAGGTGCCACAAGCGTCTCCATCACCCGATTCCTTGTAATCTGTTTGTTTGGCGGCCACTCAAGCAGTGCTCAGAGGAGATTAGGGGCCACTCCCCAAGGCACTTCACCCACCAGGTCGGTGCTTCAAACCATCGGGCTCAGTGCTGCTGGGGGCCATGCTGACCACCCCCGATGGTAGTCCAAGGCCTATGCAGTGCCAGGGATCAGACTCAGGTTCTAGGCATGCCCCTGGTCCCGAAGTCAGCTCTCCTCCTCCTCCTCCTCCTCCTCCTCCTCCTCCTCCTCCTCCTCCTCCTCTTTTCTTTTTTGGGGTCACACCCGGTGATGTACAGGGGTTACTCCTGGCTCTGCACTCAGAAATTCCTCCTGGTGGTGCTCAGGGAACCATATGGGATGCTGGGAATCAAACCTGGGTCAGCCGCGTGCAAGGCAAACGCCCTGCCCACTGTCCTATCACTCCAGCCCCCTGGAGTCAGCTTTCTGACCCACACAACTGATGATGCTTTAAAATGCCCATGTGTGGCCTGCAGATCTAGGACCGGAGTTAAGGCATTTGCCAGGTTCAATTCCTGGCACCTATGGTCCCCTCAGCACCGCCCAGGAGGGATCCCTGAGCACAGCTGGGTTTGGCCCAGGAAAAGAAAAAACAAAAAATTAAAATGTGTGTGTGTGTGTATGTGTGCCCTAAATCTTGGTCCCCGGGGAGAGCCATCAGCTCTGCTCTAGAATGACAGATGAGGGTCTGCCTGCGGGTGGGTTCTGACTCTGCCTTGTATGTTGCTCGTGACAGACGTCAGGTTTAGGTCTCAATTCTTCTAATCTGACCTTGGCCTCTGTGTCCTTCTCAGCCGCTGCTGACCATTAGGGTTGAGATTGGGGACCCCTCTCTAGGCCTGGCCTCTCTGCCCCTCCTTTCCCGAACATTCTCCTCCTCCTCTCTCCCCCCTGCTCCAGTAGACCCTATTCCTGGCTGGTTTGGGGCTCCCCCAGACTCACCTTTCTCTAAGTGACACCCCCCCCCCATCTTCCAGGAGCTGCCCCGGGGAGATCATCCTGCTGGTGTGGCGCATGGTGCCCCAGGTCAAGCCGGGGCCAGATGGCGGGGTCCTGCGGCGGGCCTCCTGCAAGTCCTCACATGACCTGCAGTCACCCCCCAACAAGCGCGAGAAGAACTGTGCCCACGGGCCCCCAGCCCGGCCCGAGCAGCGCCACAGCTGCCACCTGGTGTGCGACAGCTCCGACGGGCTGCTTCTGGGCGGCTGGGAGCGCTACACCGAGGTGGCCAAGCGTGGCGGCCAGCACACCCTGCCTGCACTGTCCCGGGCCACCGCCCCTGCCGACCCCAACTACATCATCCTGGCCCCGCTGAACCCTGGGAGCCAGGTACGGATGACTGGTCTGGGGCAAGGAAGGGCAGGGAGATGGGGCTGGGGTCAGCCTCTGCACAACTGCCCTGGGCAGAGAGAGGATGGGCCCTCATAGCCTCAGGACCAGGTGAGGTTCAGGGATGAGGAGTAAGTGTTCAGCCCAGGAGGGGAAGAGCTTTCTGCTGTCTGTGTTTTCCACAGTGGATGGGCTGCCATGGAGGCAGGGAGCACTTGATATACAGGTGAACACAGACATGGATGGCATGTGGGTTGACAGAGTGCGTAATGGCATGTGGGGTGATGGAGTCCGTGATGTCCTGTGGGGTGATGGAGTGCGTGATGGCATGTAGGGTGATAAAGTCATTGATTGGCATGTAAGGTGAGGAGTCTGTGATGCCACATGGGATGATGGAGTATGATGGCCTATGGAGTGATGGAGTGTGTGACGGCATGTGGGATGATGGAGTCCATGATGTCATGTGGAGTGATAAAGTACATGATGGCATGTGGGGTGATGGAGGCCATGATATCATGTGGGGGGGGTGGAGGGCATGATGGCATATGGGGTGACGGAGTATGATGGCATGCAGAGATGGTGGAATGTAGGAAGCATGAGGAAGATGGAGTGTGTAATGGCTTAGGAGGTGATGAGTGTGTGAAGTCCTGGGGGATGATGGTGTGCGTGATGGGACAGGGATGATGGAACATGTGATGCTGTGCATGGGTGATGGAGTCTATGATGGCATGTGGATGATGGAGTGTGTGCCCTTGGGGGACGACAGCGTGTGTGGTGTCACAAGGGATGGCCACGTGTGTGACCCTGCACAGCAGTCCCAGGAGGTGGTTTGGGAAGGCAGAGTCTGAGAAATGTCCCGTGCTCTTTCCTCCTCTGGAGGTTCCCACCGCAGTGGCTCTGCCCGGGTCTCCCTGGCTCCCTAACTGCTCCTTTATGGCTGGTACTAGCTTGGGGTGCTGTGGAGCAAGCCACCCTACGAGAAGTGCGGGCTCGGCCCCGGGGTGAGATTTAACCACACAGGAGCCTTTCTCTGCTCCGGAGCTCGGCAGGGTTCTCAGCTCTGTGTTCCCTCCAAGGCCCCTCCCAGCAGGACAGCTCATGTTCTCAGGGGCCCTTCCTTGGGGTGGGATGCAGCGTCTCTGGTGGTCCTGAGCACTGAGCACCTGAAGCTGAGCCCTGTCTTGCCCTTGCAGTTGCTGAGGCCCGTGTACCAGGAAGACACCATCCCCGAAGGTGAGTCTGTGGCTCCCTGTGCCCTGGCATCCCAGAGGGACAGTGAGGTTGGAGAGGCCTCGCTTCAGATGCCAGTACCCTGACACCCACCCGGGGACTCCCTGCTTGGGGCCTGATGTCTGAAGGCAGCTAGGGCATCTCTCCAGAGCCGTATAGATGACTGGTTGTCCCACACCCCTTGGCCTTTGAAGGGGACTTGTCCACGGTGACCAAGCCGCCATTAGGGGTCAGGTCTCATGGCAGGGAGGGGTGGCATGGATGGGCACTGCCAGGTCTCAGGCAGAATTCCAGCTCTGGGACTTGGCACAGGGTGTACCCATCAGTTTCTTCCTCTGTAGAAAGGGGGAGATCGCTCCCACTTCTGGGCATATCAGACAGAAGACCCTGGAGTGCAGCTGTGGAGGTGCCCAAACCCTGAGCGGCCCCTGGGGTGCGGAGCCTTGGGACAGAGACTTCTCTCTGGGTTCTTGAGTCCCAGACCTGGGTTTGGACCCCAGGGAGTGGAGGCTGGGCTCAGTTTACACTCTTTTTCCAGAGGCAGAGAGCTGTGGGCATTCCCTGTAGCCCCGGCAGCTGTCTGACTCAGACGCCAGTCCGGTGGGTGTCTAGGGGTGCTGCTTGGGGCCTGCATGAGTCCTGCCTATCTTTCTGCAGCTTTTGACTTTCTTCCTGGAAGTGGTTTTTCCCAGCCCCGCACCCATCTGCGACCCGCTGTGCCCCTGAGGAAAGCCCAGTGTGCTTAGCACAGGCCTCAGGGTGCTTGGGGGGAGGGGGTGCCTCTGTCTCTCAGGGAGCTGGGCCTTGTGGTCACTGGGTTTGGCCTGTCAGGAAAATACTATTTCCCACTAGTGAGGAAGCCATTTCAGTCACCTTGAATTTGGGCTGGAGCCATAGCACAGAGGGTAGGGTATTTGCCTTGCATGTGGCTGACCCAGGTTTGATTCCTTCGCCCCTCTCGGAGAGCACAGCAAGCTACTGAGAGTATCTCGCCTTCACGGCAAAGCCTGGCAAGTACCCTGTGACGTATTCGATATGCCAAAAACAGTAACAACAAATCTCACGATTTGTTGTGTGACATTACTGGTGCCTGCTCAAGCAAATCGATGAACAATGGGAGGACATTGATGGTAACACCTTGAATTTAAAAGGATTCATTATTGGGTTGCAGGAATGCAATGTTTTCAAACCAGTCCCCTCACCAATGTCCAAGTCCCTCCACAAATATCCTCCTTCCTGCCCACCCATGTGCCTGCCTTTATGAGACACACTTTACAATTTATATATATATATAATATATAATATAAATATATTAAAATATCACTGTCACTTCCCTCCCGTTGTTCATCCATTTGCTCGAGCGGGCCCAGTAATGTCTCCATTGTGAGACTTGTTACTGTGTTTGGTATATCGAATACGTCAAGGGTAGCTTGCCAGGCTTTTGCTGTGCGGGCGAGATATCCTCGGTAGCTTGCCGGGCTCTATAATATATGATATATTACATACTATATCATATATTATCACTATATTTCGTTACATATTGTATTATATGTAATATATATTATTAAAACTTTTGACACTGAGGTTAACAGAAGTCTGGCCACTAGGGTTTGATATGAACGTTTCACGACCTTTCAGCCCCGACTCTTCTTCCTGGTTGAATACTTCCCTCCCCCATTTTTAAAAAGCCTTCAGACCTCAGTGGGGTGGACACATGTCTGCCAGGTGGTGGCTTCTGAACGGCAGGGACAGCGCGAGGAACAGCAGGAGATGCAGCGGGCGACCTGGAGGAGAATGGCTTGGGTGTCTCTCAAGGCTAGCCTCAGCGGGTAGTGTGTCCCCTCTGGGGCCCAGCAAGGCCTCTGAGCCTGTCCCACCTTCTGCACCCCCTCTGAGAACGCAGTCGCCAGGGAACTTGAGGGGACAGGGAGGGGGGTGGCAGTCTGAGTCACAGCGGGAACGTTTGGAAGGCATCCTTTGGAGAACTTGACCTTGCTTCCTTTATGCCAGGGTCCAAGGGTGCATCAGCTCTACACCGAGCATCTAACCTTTAGAGCATCCAGACCTGGGGTTCCAAGGAAGGGGTGGGATTCAGGGTATGGCGGCTGGCGGAGCACCCATTTGACACCCCGAGGTGCCAGCTCCCGTCTCTGCCTCAGGCAGGCTGCCCCGCCTCCTCTCAGGAGGGAGTGTGGAGTGACCCTGACTTCAATGGAGCCTGTGGAGCCCGCTGACCTGGGTTTGGCAGAGTCCCTGGGGGCACTGGTGCCCTGGGCATTGTCTGCGGCTGGAGGGGTGCTCTGAGTCACCACTGCCGGGGCGGGGTGGCTGCCCGGGCGTGGGTTCACCCTGGAAGCTGGACAAAGCTGAGTAATTACTGTGTTTGGTCAGTGGGGCAGGTGTTGGAGCAAAAAAAAAATGGGGTGATCGGGGAGGAGGAGGTTGGGGCCAGAGATAGAAGGAGGGAGCAGGTGGGTAACTGAGGTAGGTTTTTTTGTTTTGTTCCTTCACTGAAGCTCAGTATCTGGGTGGCAATTCTGGATCATTCGGAAAAAGAATTTTCAGAAATGGGCTTCAGAGAGCCCCAGGGACTGGTCACCCCACGTCCAGGGGTGTGTGGAGCGGGGGCATGAGGGTGTGACTGCCTGGGTGAGTCACCCCCAGCTCCCTGGGCCCCAGGGACCTGGTGTGCCCAGGGCCAAGCCCAGCTTTCCTGCTGAAAGCGAGGGGTCCTGGGACCACTGGGTGGTGGCAGGAGACAAGCCCACTCATCCCCGGTGCTGGGCAAGGACCGGCAGAAACAGTGCCCGGGAGGGTCCAGGCTGGGCAGCATGGGACCTAGCAAACTGGGCACTTCTCTGATTTTGGTCTATTTTTTTCTGTTTCTTTGTTCGTTTGGGGGCCACACCTCGCAGTTCTCAGGGCTAACTCCTGGCTCTGTGCTCAGGGGTCACTCCTGGCGGGGTTCGAGGGACCCGGAGAGGTACTGGGGCTCGAACCCAGGAGGGTTGCCTCAAGGCAAGCACCCGCCCGCTGCACTCTCTCTGCGGCACCACTTTTGGTCTAGTTTGCCTCGGTCGCCCACTTACCATCCTGTGTGGTTTCACCTCCCTGCGGGTAGTGAGGTAAGTTTCAGGGTGCCCCGGTGACCCCATTCACAGTGAGGTCAGAGGGCACCACAGACGTAAGGCGCAGCTGAGTCGTGGGTTTGGGGTGTCTAATAAGCCCCCAGGCTCTCACGAGGTGCCTCCCTCCGTCCAGGGGGTGCGAGGTAGCATTTGTGGTAGCCCCTCTGGGCTGAGAACGCAGCTCCAATGGGGAGGGACCTGCTCAGGGTGGCGGTCTGTTGTGGGAGGAAGCCAAGGCTGCAGTTTGGGGGTGACACCCCCCCGCCCCGCTCAAACCAGACTGTGCATCCCCCAGGCTGGGGCTGCTGCATGGGCTGGGCAGATGAGCGCCTGGCAACTTCTTCCTTGAATCCACTCCCTTCACCCACTTCCTGCAACCCCTGCTGACTCCCCGCTCAGCAGTCCCAGAGAGGCAGGAAGCAGTCAATCATGACCCTTATGCTCTGAGTATGGCCCCAAGATGCCACGGGGTCAGTGACCACTTGCTGGGGGTCAGGTGTCAGCTTTTTCTCTTGCTCTGCACAGGACAAAGGGCAGGTGGGCGGAGGAAGCAAGTGTGAGACCTTCAGAGCTGGCTTGGGGCTTCCTCCCAGGCTGGGCTGTGGCCCTCATGTGGGTGGGGAGCTTCCCCGAGATGTCGCTGGGGTCCAGCCACCTCCCGCCCCCTCACCCCCATTGCCGAGACCCAGGGGCTGCAGCAGCAGAGAAGTTCCGGGCTGTGCTGGCCAAGGGGCTAGAACATTCCCCACATGGAAGGGGAGCCCGGGCATGGCAGAGTCCAGCTGCTCTGAGCTTGGCCTCCTTCCTACTGGGGCCCCAGACCCCCGCCTTTGTCTCTGCTTTTGTTTGGGCCACACCCAGCATGCTCAGGGCTTGCATCCATAGTGCTGGGGCTGGCCACAGTCGGGCTGCATGTCTGGTGGGCACCTTACCTCCGCGGGTCTCACTGGCCCCACAGCTCCCTGACTCTCTTGCTCTCTGCCAAGGGGTCAGTAGGACAGCGATGCGGCACCCAAGGGCCCTGTTCTTGCAGCCTTGGGGTCTCGCCTCTCTTTCTCCGCCTCTCGCTTCTGAGGAGCAGGATTCGGGAGGTGGTGGCCTTGCTGGGGTTGCCATAAGACCTTGGGCTCTCAGAGACCCTGGGAGCACCTGATGAACTAGCTTTACAACACGTGGAACAACACAGGAATCAAGAAAGCAGAAGCTTCCAGGCCTTGTGCTCAGGACTTTTTGGGGAGGGGTATTCTTTGGGGTCTTACAACACACACACACACACACACACACACACACACACACACACACACATGTACATGCATACTCACACAGACATGCATATATATGTAAAAAGTACATGCATGTATGCATAGACACATGCACACACATACACATATACATACGTGTGCACACAGATGTACACGCACACAGACACACATACACACATGCATACTCACACAGACACACATATACATAATAAGCACAGGAGTGTACAGACACATGAACACACGTACACATACACATATTTACACACACACTCACACACGTACACACACACACATAGCATGGCTTGGTGCCAGTTGAAATCAAGACCCTCGGGATAGGAAGCCACAGTGGGGGGCACAGGCTGGTGAACATGGCTGGGCTCAGGCACTGCCACCTGATTCCAGGCGGGCGGGGGGCTTTGACCCAACACAGGAGCAGCTGTGGTGGCTGTTTCCAGATGGGGGTGTATGCTTTGGTGGGGTGAAGAGAACAAGTCCGTCTCTGCTGCCCCTGGCCCCAGTCCTAGGTCTGGGTGGGCAGCCTGGGCTGGGCAGGTGCGGAGGGAGACAGTGGGGGGCCCTGCGCTCTGCTCCCACCGATGGTCCAGGCAGGTCTGATGGTCAGACCTTACGATGTCTTAGGGGCCACGTTTTCTGATTTCTTTGCTTTGAGGCCAAGCTGAGAGGTCTAGCTGGGTCACCAGACAGGGGCTCCGTGGTCCTTGGGGGTACCCCGGCTGCGTCTCAGGCCTGGAGTGGCTTCCAGGCCCAGGGGCCTCCTGTGAATGGGAGGGTTTTCCCTGCACCTCACTCAAGAGCCCCCCTTCTTCATGGGAGGGCTCCCTTGAGGTCAGGCAATACCTCACGGCACCCCCATCTCCACTGCGCAGAGTCGGGGAGTCCCAGCAAAGGCAAGTCCTCCACGGGCCTGGGCAAGAAGTCCCGGCTGATGAAGACGGTGCAGACCATGAAGGGCCAAGGCAACTACCAGAACTGCTCAGCCCTGCGGCCGCATGCACCACACTCCAGCTATGGCACCTACGTCACCCTGGCCCCCAAGGTCCTGGTGTTCCCCATCTTCGTCCAGGTGAGACGCGCGCCGTGGGGACCCTTGGGGGAGAAGGGAGAGAACCGTCCACAGCGGGATGCAGGGAGGCCCCATGGGGGAAAAGACGCCCCTCCAGGTGCTCAGGAGTCTGAGTCTGGTTCTGAGGGGACAGACGCTTCGGGAGGAGCAGCAGGAAAGGCCAGCGTGAGGCGGGGGTGGGTGCGGGGTCCCCTCAGTCCCCCTCCTCACTTCTCCTTTCTCCTGGGGTCAGGCCGGACACACTGGCACTGCTCGCCGGAGTCTCCCGGGGCTGTTGGCCAAGCCTCAGCTTCCTGGGGCCCATCTGGTGGTTTGTGTTTGAAAATGGCCAACGGGAGCTGTGGCCTGAGCAAATAGGGGCAGGCGTGCCCCTGCGGGAGCCCAGAGTGCGTCTCACCCGCCCTTCTCTCTCCCTCCTCCCTTCTGACACGGCTGGCTGACGTGACCCTTCAGGTCTCTTTCCGTTGTGCCCGCGCACATCTGAGCAACTAGCTCTGCCGCCCACTTAGCACCCCAGGGCTCTCTAAACACACATGGCAGCTCGCACTCTCCCCGCGTCACGAGCTCCGTGCTGCGTAGTCTGTGGCCGTGGCCTCTTTTTTTTTTTCTTTTTCCAGCCCAGGTCTTTGTTTAGACCTTTAGGTTCTGTCGACTCTGCCTGCTGTCACTAAAATAGGCCTGTAATGAAAATCCCCACGTGTGAATAGAGTCTCAGGATCATTCTCCTTGGGAGGACTTCCTCGAACTGAAAGAACCCACTCCCGGAGCGTAAACATTCTGAAAGCTCCTTAGGCAAATGGAAAAGTCTTTGCCTGAGAGCTGGCTCAGCCTCTCCTGCACGGCACGGTGATCCCACAGCCACAAATCTGCAGCCCCTGCCTGCCTTGTGCTGTGTACCCGGACACCCAGCCCACCCCAGCCCTGGCCCCCACCGGGGATCTGAGAACTCACTCTCAGAGCATGGCAGCTGCTTCCCAAGGGAACCCCCCTCAGCCTGGCCTGCCCTTCCCCTTCCTTCCAATGTCTTGGCTTCCACAGGGATAATTTTTTTTTTCTTTTTGGGTTACATCTGGCAATGCACAGGGGTTACTCTTGGCTCATACACTCAGGAATTTCTCCTGGTGGTGCTTGGGGGACCATATGGGATGATGGGAATCGAACTCAGGTCGGCCTTGTGCAAGGCAAACGCCCTACCGGTTGTGCTATCACTCCAGCCCGGGGATCAATTCTTATTTGTAGAAATATTTACCCAAAAGGTCTGAAAGAAGTCGCAAAGCCCTTCTGTGGCCAAACACACCCACCACCTGGGCCTAAAGCTTCCATGGCATTTTATTTTTGTTTAAGAGGCCATGGGCTGGAGTGATAACACAGTGGGTAGGGCATTTGCCTTGCAAGCAGCCAACCCAGCCGACCCAAGTTCGATTCTTCCACCCCTCTCAGAGAGAGCCCAGCAAGCTACCGAGAGAATCTCGCCCGCACGGCAAAGCCTGGCAAGCTAGCTACCCGTGGCATATTCGATATGCCAAAAACAGTAACAACAGGTCTCACAATGGAGACATTACTGGGCCCGCTTGAGCAAATCGATGAACAACAGAGGACAGTACTACAGTGAGGGGCCATACCTGGCAGTGCTTAGGGCTTCCTCCTGGCTCTGTGCTCAGGGATCTCTCTCGGCAGGGCTCGGGGGACCTTATGGGGTGCAGGGGATTAAACCCGGGTGGGCCACATGGGAAGCGGGCACCCTACCTCCTGTACTGTCTCTCTGGCCGGCCATGTGCCCTTTAACAAACCTTTCAACAGGGCATGCCCGCCGAGATGGCGAGACTGGCCAGTCCCCACCCCCGGCAAGGCCCCTCGCATATTCTCTTCTCTCGGTAACACCCTCCTCCTCCTCACCCCGTGGCCTCACTAGCTGGGCTTGAGGATCAACCTGTTCTGTAATTTCTACTGGCTTTGCCTGGCCTCCTTGGGTTCGCTGTTGGGGGGCTTCACCCCACCCCTGTCCTGGGGGCCACCGCTGTTCCAGCCTCCCGTGCTTCGTCAGCTCCATCTGGTGCTTGCGTGGAGTTGACCTTCATCTTGCTACCTTCCCTCCAGCCCCTTGCTGGTGTCGGGTCCCTAGAAATACCTCTGAGTTCCGCCATCTCTGAGCCCCCTTCAAGGGAGACCCTCCTCGGGGGGTCTGGGGTTTCGAGTCTCCCGTACCCACCTTGGGTCAGCTCTGCTGGGCGAGTCAACACTCAGGGCCTTTCTCTGGGCCAGGGTGATGGGGGTGGCATGAGAGAGCTGGGTGCACCTCCCAGAGGCTTCTGGGCACCGTTGGTCCAAACCTGTGTCGAGTGTGGACAGGGCTGGGCCCGGCCTTGAAGGGGCTCGAGCCTCCCTCCCAAGGCCCCTCGGCAGGCCAGGTCTGACTGCAGGGACTTTCCCATGAGGCAGGCCCAGGACAGACCGGGGGGTGGGGGGAGGGCTAGGGTCTGGGGCACCCAGGACCCCCCCTCCTGCAGAGGTGGGGGTGGGGGGCACAGGGGAAAGGGGAGAGGCCTAGTCTGTGGTTGGACTTCCTGTCCGGGTGTCACCGCATGAGGGGGCGGGGCAGCGGAAGGTGGCAGCTGCCGTCTCACACGGGCTCGGAGCGTCCCCCTTCCGTTTCCCTCAGTGGGTGAGGGGCTGAGCGGGTGCTTGGGGTGGGGAGGACGGTCGGTCCTGAGCAGACCCTGTGGTTCCAGCCCTTGGACCTCTGCAACCCGGCGCGGACCCTGTTGCTGTCGGAAGAGCTGCTGCTGTATGAGGGGAGGAACAAGGCTGCTGAGGTGAGCGGGGGGGCCGGGACTCCCCCAAGGGGGTCGATTTCCTCCTCACAGTTGTTCCAGCTCCTGGCCGGACCGAGTGACCCGAGAGCCTTCCAGCCCTCAAACCCACACCCTCCCTGCCAGCATTCCTCGCTAGTCCGTTTTCAGCACTGGGGAGAGGGGGAGCTACCCCTCCCCCACCTAAACTGTTTTCAGTCTTTGTTTTTATGCTTTTGGGGTCACACCCGGCGCTGCCCAGGGGTTACTCTTGGCTCATGCACTCAGGAATTACCCCTGGCAGTGCTCGGGGGACCATCTGGGATGCTGGGAATCGAACCTGGGTCTTCCGCGTGCAAGGCAAACGCCCTGCCTGCTGTACTATTGCTCCAGCCCGTTTTCAGTCTTTGATGTCTAGAATGTCTGAAAAACCCCCTCCGCGGACCCCCACACGATGCCAGTCTGTGGCAGGGGACTGAGTCTGTGATTTTCCCTGGGCACTCACTCTGCTTATCTCTGGGGGATAAGCAGAATCATTTACCCACATATTTCCCCGAGCCAGCCAGCTTCCAGCAAGCTGAATCCGTGTGGGAAGGGGAAGGTGAGCCCTGGGCCCTGACTCTCTGCCCGGGTCTTGGCGGAGGGCAGGCGGCTTTCTGGAGGTCGTGCCCCACTCGCAGCTGGTAGCAGGACATGGCTGGAGGGAGCAACTCAGGGGTGTGGAAAGATGAGGAAACTCCTGCTTCCTCAGTGTTCTCCTCTGAACTTTGAGTGTGTTTGTGTATATGTGTGTGTGTGAGTGTGAGAGTGTGTGAGTGTATGTGTGTGTATGTGTGAGAGACTGTGTGTGTTAGACTGTATAAACGTGTCTGTCTCTGAGCGTGTGAGGGTATGTGTGCGAGAGTGTGTGTATGTGAGAGTGAGTGTGTGAGTCTGAGAGAGTGTGTATGTATGTGTGTGAGAGTATATGGCTGTATGATTGTGTGGCTGTAAGAGTATGTGATTGTGAGAGTGTGTGCACATGAGTATGACCGTGCGTGTGTGTGTGTGTATGCATCTGGTGGAAGCAACAAAGACAGGGTAATCAGAGGCCGCAAGTGCCCCATTAAAAATCACCTTTCTGGAACATTCTGCAGTGCACTGCCCGTATTTATTTCTGAAACTAGAAGCCATGTCTTCCAAAAGTTCGCCCCTTTCTGGACAACTCTGGGGAGACCAGCATGTGTTCCCCTGTCTTGTGGCATCACCTGTGCGTCCCAGGACCTCTTCTTTGGGAACTTTCTTAGGAGCCTCAGCTTGTCTACTGAAGTGTGTGTGTGTGTGTGTTTTAGCGGGATTTGAGTTTTAGGGGCAAGATGTCACAGGGTGCTGTGCTTGGTGAATCTGTGTTGGATCAGAAGGTGAGGTGTGGTCCCAGAATTCAGAAGGCATTTGGAAATGGAGTCCCCAGAAATACACACAGCTGCCCCTGTCCATTCCCATTCCCTGTCCACTCCCTGCTCCCCGCTGAGTGGGGATCACCTCACCCACATGCGCTCCACGTACCTGATTCCAGAGAGCTCCGGAAGCTCCCCTGTAGATGAGGAAACTGAGGCGCCCGTGAGTTGACCCATACCCCTGGGTTCTCCAGGGTCCCTGACTCAGGGGGGCTTCCCAGGCTCCAGGCTGTTTGCAAACACACAACCCACCGTGTGCCAGAGTCTTTGCAAGTTATAGTCTGTCCCCACAATCTTCACCCGGTGAATTCTTACAGCTTTTGAAGAGCAAAAGAATGATCTGGAAAAAGTCAAATAAATTCAGTTCCCCGTCCCCCCGCCACCCCCGGATGTGCAATAGGGAGTAAGTACGTCTGCTGTAGTTGTCAGGGCAAAAAATAAACAGCAGTTTGAGGCCAGAGGGACAAGACAGTGTGTAGGGCACTTGCCTCGCACATGGCTGACCCAGGTTCCATCTCTGGCACCCCATAGGGTCCCCCGAGCCTGAGCTCAGCCAGGAGTGAACCCCGAGCACCACTGGGTGTGGCTCAGAAATGAAAACAAACAAGTAACAAAAGACACCAGTCCCAGAACTAATGAACAACCCCGACCCAAGAGCTGGTAGAGTCCGGGGGTCTGGTCGGACCCTAAGAGCGCTCTGTCTCTGGCTTCCCTGAGACTCTGGTCATGGTGGGAGACCAGTTTCTTCTCATGTCTGTCGAGGTGGCACCTCCAGACAATGGCTTCACTGCTGGCGAGTATGAAATGGTAGAAAAGTGCTCCCGGAAGCTCAACAAGAATCTTTTTTTTGTGTGGGGGGGCCACCCCAGCAGTGCTCAGGGTTTACTTCTGGCTCTGAGCTCAGGCATTACTCCTGGTGGTGCTTGGGGGACCATATGGGATGCCCAGGCTGGCTGCATGCAAGGCCAATGCCCTGCCCACTGTATTCCCTCTTCAGCCCCTCAACAGGACTTCTGATGCTGGGAACGTTCCCCTGCTGGTGCCTGGCCTGAGCATGCTCGGGCTGGTCCAGTCCCACATGGGGACTTGCTGTCCCTGATGCCACAAGCTTCCAGAATGCACCAGGAAGGCTGGGGCCATCATACAGTGGGTAGGACGCTTGTCTTGGGTTCAATTCCCAGCATCCAAAATGCTCCCCTGAGCACTGCCTGGAGTGATTTCCCGAGTACAGAACCAGGAGTCATCCCTGAGCACCGCTGGATGTGACCAAAGTATATAATACAAAAAAAAAAATTATATATATATGTATTTGCTCGAGCGGGCCCAGTAACGTCTCCATTGGAGACTTTGTTGTTACTGTGTTTGGCATATTGAATATGTCACGGGGGGCTTGCCAGGCTCTGCCATGCGGGCGAAATATTCTCGGTAGCTTGCCGGGCTCTCCGAGAGGGGCGGAGGAATCAAACTCGGGTCGGCCATGTTGACTGCGTGCAAGGCAAATGTCCTACCACTGTGCTATCGCTCCAGCCCCATATATATATGGAGATTTGCATGCTGGATCAGCCCCCCACGTGTCTTCACCTGCACTCCTGAGCATCCACACGTGGTACCAGGTGGTGCCAGGCCCCATGCTCAAAGCTCTGGCAGTGTGGGCCTTGGGACTCCACTCACAGTTTCTTAGAACTGACCATTAACTAGGGCCCTGCCTTGGGGCAGGATTCCCAGCTGGAGGCTTGCCTTGGGCTCCTTGGGAGAGTGGCCCTCCTGTTACAAGTGCTCCCTTAGCCTTGACCCCTGGGGAAACAGATGTGCCCCAGGAGCAAGTGTGGGCCAGCAGCAGGTGTTCCCCAGGACCAGCTGTGGCGGGTGGCAGGCCCTGGGGTTGGGCGTTTCCCTTCTGTGGGCAGATGTGGGCTCTGCTGGTGAGCAGGCGAGGACCCAGCTGGCCCCCGCCTGGCACGCTTGCCCTTCTGCCCAGCCTCCTGCTCTGTGGCAATCTGCCTTTTCCCTGACCTGACCTTTGGGGGAAATTCTTTATTGAGGCCGTAATCGCTTCCCGTCTAGACCAGGTCCTCAGCTCTGGGGACCAGGGCCAGAGCAGAGCCGGGAGCTTTGCTCACCTTGCCAGGGCCCTGCCCTGCTTGCTGTCTACCTAGTTCTCTTGGGGGTCCGGTCAGTTGGGACTTTTTCAGCCCCCCCCCCCCAGCCTTTCCGCCACAGGTTGTACCTGTCAGGGTGTCTGGAGGTGGCTGTAGGCAACACTCTTGCCTCGAGTGGCGAGTCGAAGTGTGCGCCCCATGGGGTTCGCCTTCTCCTTTCCCTGCACAGACTTGAGAGTCGTTCCTCCTCTCCACCCAGATCTTCTAGACTCAGGGACCCTTTGCCCTGCCTCCCTTCACTTTGTGATGGTTGTCTCCTCTGCTCATCTTTTTAAGTCTTTATCTGTCTTTTGGGCCAGACACAGCTGTGCTCAGGGATCATTCCTGGCTCTGTACTCAGTGATCATTCCTGGTTCTGTGCTCATGGATCACTCCTGGTGGTGCTCAGGGATCAGTCTTGACTCTATAATCAAGGATCATTCTTGGTTCTGTGCTCAGGGGTCACTCCTGGTGGTGCTCGGGGATCACTCCTAGCTCTAAACTAAGGGATCACTCCTAGCTCTATACTAAGGGATCACTCCTGGTTCTGTGCTCAGGGATCACTCCTGGTGGTGCTCAGGGATCACTCCTGGCTCTATACTCAAGGATCATTCCTGGTTCTGTGCTCAGGGATCACTCCTGGTGGTGCTCTGAAAATCATATGCCAGGGATCAAAACCTTGATCAGTTTCATGTTAGGCAAGTCAAGTGCCTTATCCCCAGTTATTTTGCCTCTGGCCTCTAGAACGCATATTTTGAAATTACAAAAGCAACAAATTTTCCAACCCAAAATAAAGAATGTTTAGGAAGGCAGGAAGTAAAAACCCCACCCTTTAGAGTGAAGAGTGTACTGTCTCAGACATTAAAAAAGAAAACCAGGTGCAATTACAGGGAAGAACACAGCCATGATTCACAAAACCGCAGTACATCTGAGGTACTTTGCACTTGGCACTATTTGGGCTCATGATGGATAATTGATTTTCAGTTCGGCTCACATTCCCTTGTCCGATCTTTCGAAGAGTGGCACAGCAACCGGCTTTCGGGATGCAGAGGGCTTTAGTCTCTAGTTCCTCTCTGGATGGGAGTCCCTGTGCTTCGTTTGCTTTAAGATTCTGTCAGAGAGCTCAGAGGTGGAGTTGGGGGGTGGACACAGTCCAAGCACCACCTGGCCCACGTTCCCGCATCGGCTTCAGCTTTCATCCAATGCACACAAGGCCAGTGCTGGCACCTGCCAATCTCCTCTGGCTGATTTCTTTGGAAGAGATCATGTGCCAGGCTTTGACGCCTCAAAGGGAAGTTCACAGAATGCATCATCTGTTTTCTTGGGGGAGAATCTAAAATTGGATTTTATTGCTTTGGACCGAAGGCCATGGTAGGATTTATGCAACAAAGGACAGCATAATCTGCAGTGGCATTAAGAGGATCAAGTGGATTTCGGAACATTTAGAAATATGCTGAGCATGACTGTTGGTTTACCTATAATGTTTAAAAATAGATTTCCCCTTTATTTTTGGAGCAGCGAGTGCATAAAAACGATAAATGTTATGTGCACGTCTGTGTTGGAGCGTAAGTGACTGGCTCCTTTTGTGGGGGGAGGGAGCCAAGTTGCACGTTCATTTATTTCAATGCGATGGAAGGGGACCCGTCAGGAATTTGGTAATAACACCTGCCAGGTAGAGTGTTTTTCTCCTCAGCCTCCGTAGCACGTCCCAGGAGACTACAGGGAAACCCGCTTCTATAGGACTCGCTTCTCTTTGCCCAGGCGAGTGAGGACCCTGGTCAGTGCCAGCGGTGTGCAGGGAACTGAACCCACTTACCCAGCCACCATGACTGCTGGGGCATGGGGCTTCAGGACTCTGGCAAAGGGGATTCTTCCTGTACCTCCAGGTCCAAGTCTGGGGGGCCCTGTGGGGGAGGAGGGCGGATCTGAGTGGCATTTAGGTTCTGCTTATGTTTTCCTGCTCTGAGGAGTGCAAAGGCAGCAGTCAGGAGCTTGGAGAAGGACTCCGGAGTCTGGCCTGGATGTGTCCTTGGGAATGTGATGAAGGCTTTTCCCCGGGACCACCAACATCCCTGTCTGACCTGGGGAAAGGCTCAGGCCAGGGGCATCCAATGCCGGCTGAGCAGCCGGGAACCCAGAGCTGCCAGTTCCTGAGTGTGTGAATGTGTGTGTGTGTGTGTGTGTTTGTGTGTGTGTGTGTGTGTGTGTGCATGCCTCCATGTGTGTGAGTCTCCACGCATGTGTGTTTGCTCTCCAACACTGCAGGTAACCCTGTTTGCCTACTCGGACCTGCTGCTCTTCACCAAGGAGGACGAGCCAGGACTCTGCAACGTGCTGAGAAACCCCCTGTACCTGCAGAGCGTGAAGCTGCAGGAAGGTGAGTGAGCATCGGACCTGGGCCACCCCCAGGGTGGCTGTGTGCCCAGGGGGGTCCAGCTCTGTGCAGTTGCCCCTGGGCCCAGAGGCTGATTGAGCGTGTGTGTGTGTGTGTGTGTGTGTTTGTGTAGTGGGTTGCGGGGAGGGTGCTGGTGATCCCACCCAGGGCCTCACATAGGCTGCTTGCCCAGCCCCGCGAGGACCCTGGACACTGCCTGCTGCCCTAGGCTGGACACTCCAGTGCTCTGTGGCATCCTGATGTTCTGTGGCTCTCTCCAGACCCCCCATATTCTGCTGCAAGTCTTCTCTCCAGCCCTCTTTCGGGGGGGCAGTGGGGTGGGCTCGGGTGGGGAGAGGCCTGTGTCAGAATCTTGGCCCCACCCTCTCTGTCCGGGGCAAGCCGTTCTGCAGTTCTGAGCCCACCTGTTTGTGGGGTACCCGGGAGACTAATAGAATTGTGGCAGCCATGGTGACTTATGTGCCCTGGAGGGGTGCTGGCCTGCACCAGGTCGTCGGTGACCACCCTCCACCCACACGTCCAGGACACAGGGATGCCCATCTCCCTCTCGCGCGCGCCCCTCTGCAGCTCCCAGCTAGGGCCTGGGATGCGGCTGCCCGGGGTCCCCCGTGGCTGGCGCCCCGAGCATGTGGGAGTGTGAAGTTGTGCCTCTACCCGGCAAACTTTCCACTGAGCCGGGGAGCTCAGGGGGCTGGGAAGCTGCCCAGAGGTTTGGTTTGGCGCCTGCGGTCTCCGGCTTCGGCTGCAAGGGGCCCGGTTTCCTCTCCCAGATGAACGAAAACAACAACAGACCTGTTTGAGCAAGGGGGCCCGGCGGGAGGAAAGCAGTGCCCAGCCTAAGAATTCTGTTTTGACGCATTTGCTCTGGGCAACTTCCTGCCAGTGGGCAAGGCCGAGCCTCGAGCCCAGTGGCCCCCTCTCTCCCCGTTCTTCCTCCTGAGAACCCCGGCAGTGTGGGAACCTCCACGCGAGCCGCCGCAGAAAGTCAGCACACTCCTCGGTTGCTGCCTCTCCTGCCCTCACCAGCCCAGGGCATGTTTCCCCGTGCCATCTGCCTCGGTCACGGGCGAGGTGTGGGCCCCTCAGGGGTTCAGCGCCAACCCTGACCTCCCAGGGACCCTCGGCCCCAACACACACACCCACGGGAGGGGCCAGGTGAGAGCTTCTGGGACCATGCCCTCCCTCCTCTTTCCTGCTGCCCAGTCCAACCCTGCCAACCCCTGCATGCCCGCCCCTACACACACACTCACAGGAACACATAGCACACTCATTCACACACACTCACAGACACACTCATTCACACACATTCACACACACTCATTCACACTCACAGACACACACACAGCACACTCATTCACAAACACAGGCACACACAGCACACTCATTCATACACTCACAGACACACTCATTCACACACAGTTATTCACACACACTCACAGACACACACAGCACACTCATCCACACACTCACAAACAGACATACTCATACACACAGCACACACAGCATACAGCACAGTCATTCACACAGAGCACACTCAATCACACACACACTCATTCACAAACACTCATTCACACACAGGCACACACAGCACACTCATTCACACACACTCACAGACACACACAGCACACTTATTCACAAACACTCATTCACACACTCATACACACTCACAGACACTCATTCACACACACTCACAGGCACATACAGCCCACAGCACAGACATTCACACTCAGTACACTCAATCACACACACGCACACTCATTCATACATACTCATTCACACACTCACAGGCACACACAGCATACTCACACAGCACACTCATTCACACACTCATAAGCACACTCACACTCATTCATACAGCACACTCACCCAGACACACTCACTCAGACACACTCACACATGCTTACAGCATACTCATACATAGGCACACTCACATGTGAACATACTAGTATATACACACATGTGCTCATGTACACATGCACATTTACACACATGCATGCAGACTCACACACATGTGTGTGGACATAATTCACACTTAGACATGTGTGTACACAGTCATACACACACTCATATACGTATTCATACACATGTATGCAATACTCACATATGTACACGCACATACATGTATGTACACACCCACACATGTATGCACAAAACTCGCATGTGTACACACTTAAACATATGTATACACAGTCATGCACACATACTCAGACATATATGCACACACCCACACACTCAGGCATGTGTGCACACATGCACACATGCACATACCCACATGTGCACACCCAAACATGTAACTTACACAACTCACACACACTCAGACAAGTGTATACACAGTCATGCATGTACATACTCATTCACACACTCTCACAAGTGTATGCACACACTCACACACATGTGCACACATGCATATATACTCATACATTCACAGACATGCATGCACACAACTCACACACTCAGACATGTGTATGCCCACAGCCATACATACATGTGTGCACACACTCACGGACATGTAGACACATGCATGCACACATATACTCACACACATGTATGTACATGGTCACACATATGTACACTCACGCTGGGCAATCCCTCCCTCTCTCCCACTGCCAGTTGAGACCATCTAGGACCTGGGCAGCTTTGAGAAGTCTGGGGGGCAGTGTGGGCTACTGTGTGCTGCATGATTATAAGGCCCTTTCTCTGTCTGTCACGCTTGTCATTTGGGCTGCAAGCCCAGATCGCTAGTTTGCTTACCCGCCTGCTAAGAGAGAAAGATGGGGGGACGGGCTGGGTGGGAGAGAGGAGGGTTGGAGGAGGACCTGGAGAACCAGGGGTAGCAGCTGGGAGGTTGAGGCCTGGGCTCCATTTGGCTCCTGGTGGGGCGGGGACTTGAGCTTCCCTTGGCTGCTGAGCTGATGGAGAAACAAGGATGAGGAACCTTCCGAGTTCCCTCCCAAGCCCCTCAGCCCCCTCTCAGGGCTGTTTCCTAAGAAGCTGAACAGGGCCCTGGGGTGCAGCCTCCACCCTGCGGGGTGCCCGCCTGGCCTCGGCTGCAGTATCCCTGTGCAGAGCCCCAGGCTCAGGCCTAAGGTTGGAGGCAGGTGACCTCCATTCTCTCCTGGGTTCTGGAAGATCTGTGGGCGTGGCCTGAGGCCTGGGGTTGTGGCTGAGAGACCCGTAGGACCCCAGGGGCCCTGGGAACAGCCTCCCCTGCCCCCACCGGAGGTGACTGACCCCGGGACTGAGGGTGGGGGTGGGGTTCCTTCCTGGGGCGGCTGAGGCCCTCCCACTGCCCGGCACCCCCAGTCTCCAGCAGTGCTGAACGGCAGAGTGATGGGAACGCGCTGAGAGCTGGCCAACTGACCAACCCTCAAGACGGCTCGGCCTGCCTGCTGGCCCCATTGTGGCCTCTTCCTGCCCACGGTCTCCACGGCTCTTTGTTTCTGCCTGGCCGGCTCCCGCCCTCTGTGTGTCTTCCTGGCCTGCTGGGGGATGGCCTGGAAATGTCCAGCTGGGGCTCTCAGTTCCCCCAGGGGCAGCGGGGTGCCCAAGTTTGACGGGGACGTGGATGTGTTGGGGCTCACCCTCCGAGCTCGCCCGGCTCTAGGCTACTGGGGTGGACGTGGGTGGGGGGTGTTGGAGGAGTCAGAAGAGGTGGGGCGTGTAGTGGAGGAAGATGGGGAGAGATATACAGGGTGGGGGGAGGCCAGGGAGGGCTGAGCCCAGGCTCTGGAGGTCCCCAGTGCCAGCCTTGAGCGAGCCTGCGTCCCTTCCTGGGGCCCCAGTGTGGGCTCTCAGGGCCACCTCTTGTGGTGGAGAATGGGGGGAAGTCGCGGGGGAGATCTCACACCTGGGATGGAAAATCCCCTCTGGGCCTCACCCAGCTATCGGGGGTGGTAATGCCCCGGACTGGGGATCCCCCTGCCCAGCCCACACATTCCTGCTGGGTGGGGCCAGGGAGTCCAACAGGAAGGAACCAGGGACTGGTTCAACATGGAAGTCCTAATGCTGTGGGCCGGGGGGGCCTGCGTGGGCACGTCTCACTGTCCTTTCCCTCCCGCTCTTGCAAAACACTCCCGAGGGCTTCTGGGAGGCGGTGGGGGGCGGGGGCTTGTCTGGGACACTGCAGCTGCTGTTCCTGCCCAGCCCCCTTGGCTCCCAAGGCGGGTGGTCCTGCTGAGCTCTGCCCCCATTCTGTCCTTCCTCGAGGGACAACCACACCAGGCTTTTAGGAAGGGGCTTGCAGGGGGCAGGGGTGAGGGGAGGGGAGGAGAAGGAGTGTTGGGGGGTGTTGGGGGGTGGCTTTACAGACCAGGAAATCGGACAAGGCCCCCGCGGGCAGGCACGCCCCCTTCCTCCCAGTCCTTCCTCTCCCTCCACTGGGGTCCTCGAAGCCCCCTCATCGACCCTGACCCCAGCCTTTCTCCCAGACCCCGAGGGCAGGCTGCTGCAGCGAAGTCGAGGATCAGCCCTGCTTGGTTATGAAAACAAACAAACAAACAAACAAACAAGCAAAAACCAGCCCCAGTCTTCACCCTCCGTGTAGGCAGAGCTGGGCTGCGAGGACACCCCCACCCCCGCCCCCCATTTCTGGATGGGGAGAAGCAGAGGACATTTGCTTGGGTGCCACATCCACTCGGGGTTTATTTGTGGCAGTGCTCAGGGATCGCTCTAGGTAGTGCTCTAGGGGCCCCATGGGGTGTTGAGGATCAAACCAGGTTCAGCAGCATTTCGGACAAGCACCTTAACCTCTGTACTCTCTCACCATCAGGGTATTTTTATCTGGCTCTGGCTGGCAGCACTGGCCCCAGGAATACGGTTTTTTTTTTTTTTTTTTTGCTTTAGGGAGCGGCTCAGAATTTACTCCAAGGGGCCTGGCCCACCCTAGGTATTTTTCTTTTTCCTTTTCTTGAAGGGGGGGTCACACCTGGTGATGCACAGGGGTTACTCCTGGCTCTACACTCAGGGAGTACTCCTGGTGGTGCTCAGGGAACCATATGGGATGCTCAGAATTGAACCCGGGTCAGCCATGTGCAAGGCAAATACCCTACTCGCTGTGCTATTGCTCCAGCCCCCCACCCCAGGTCTTCACTCTCTCCTTTTTCTTTTCTTTCTTTCTTTGCGGGGGGAGTTTACGGGAGCACAGGTGGTGGTGCTCAGGACTCACTCCTGGCCCTACTTGGATGACCATATGGGATGTCAGGGATTGAACCTGGGTCGGCCGTGTGCAAGGCAAGCACTGTACCCAACTGTGCTATCGCTCCAGCTCCTCTCTCCTCTTACGATCCCTTGACTCAGCACACTTTCTCCGTTTCCACCCAGCTTGGCGTTGAGACCGGTTCTGGATTCTCTGACACCTTCTTGGGGGCAGCGGTGTATTGGGGGACCTCCCTGGGGCCGGCTTCCTCGAGGAGCCCGAGGGCTGATGGGGTGGGCGTGGGGTGGGGGTGAAGGTTAGGAGCCCCCGGAGGCTGTGAACTTGTTTTGGGGGACAGAATCAGGCTGCGTCCCCTTCCTCCCTGGCTCAAGCTGCCCAGCCACCACCCAGGGTCTCTGCTTTTTCCCAGTGGCCCCTTCTGAGGGGCTGGGACTCCCCGGCACAGTGCCCGGCTCCTGGTCCTGCTGACCCTCCTATACACGGTCCCTGTCTGGGTATTTGTTTGGTCACACTCAGTGGTGCTCAGGACCTGCTCCTGGCTCTGTGCTCAGTGATTACTCCTGGCAGGGCTCACTCAGGGGACCATATGGGATGCTGAGGATCTAACCAGGATGGCTGAGTGCAGGATAAGCGGCCTCCCACTGTGCTTTCTCTCTGACTCCTACCTGCCCTGAAGCATTTGCTCAGACCCCTGGGGCCTGTCTGCTCTCCCCAGCCTGGGCAGGGGGCTTGTTGGAAATACACAAAGTTAGATCCAGCCTGATAGGGGGAAGGGGGAGGGGTGTCGGGAGGGGAGGTGCTGCCAGGTTCTGGGGTCCAGGGAGTGTCCTGGAAGAGGGGGCTGGCTGCTTCCGACTTTCTCCCTGGGCACTGCCTAAATAACACCCCTCCCACCCCCTGAGTCCCTTCCTCCATCGGGGGTTCAAACTTCTGATTCTGGGTGTGGGGGAGGGGGGGTCACCTTTTGCCCCCTGAGCTTCCATAGCTCATCCTGGGCACAGAAACCGGCAGTGGCTGAGTTGAGGCTTCCAGGCCAGAGCTGAGTGGACACTGCGGAAACTCAGCCAAGGGTGGACCTGGGCCAGGTGGTCTTGGATTCTCCCCACCCCCCACTACCTTCATTCCCTGGTGGGAAACAGAACCCCTGCGCCCCCTCTCACCCACCCACCCAGGGATTAAGTGGCTTCTTGTTGAATCTGGAACCGGTGGGCAGGGAAGGAAGAGAAACCTGGTTTTCTGGGTGTCCCCTCGGGGTCCCAGAGGACAGGTGTTCAGGGAGCACGGGAAGGGGAGACCCCCCGGCAGGCTGACAGGGCTGCTGGGGGCTTCGAGACTGCTCCTGACCCCCCCTCCTCCCACAGGGAGGCCACCGTGCTCCTTGGGGCGGCATCTCCTGCTGGCAGTGACTCAACCTGGTTAGTTATTAGTGGTCCTGCCTGGGCGCCTACGTTTCTCTTCCTCTTTTTCCAGGAAGTCCCACACACAGGCACCTCGGGGCAGTACTGTGGGCTGGGCTGGAGGACTGCGGGAGTAGGCAGCTCGGGGGGGACTCACCCTAACTCCCCTCTGTTCCCACCAGGCTCCTCCGAGGACCTGAAGTTCTGTGTGCTGTACCTGGCGGAGGTGAGTCCTAAGGCCGGGCATCAGAGGCCAGGCGGAGACAAGGCTCTGGGGCTGCGCTCTGCTGCCATACCAGCTCACTGGGGTTTGGGTGGGGGCCAGGCCTGACTCTCCCTCTTAAAGAAGGACAGTGGGCCATGCACACACCCTGAGGGGCTAAGGGGGGCTGTGTGTCTGGTGGGGGCATTGCCTGTCAGCCCCACATTACCCCTCTTCTTTGGCCAGCTCTTTTCTAGAGAGTTCCCAGGTTCTATCTATTGGTTTGTTGTATGTTGGAGCCAGAACCTGGCAGTGCTCAGGGCTGACTCCTGGTTCTGTGCTCGGGGCTGACTCCTGGCAAGGCTCAGGGAACCATATAGGGTGCACCCCTATTTTTTTAGACCCCTCCTCCCCCCACTCTGCCTTCCCATAGCTGGTATGGTTATTGCAATGACAGGGTCATGCAAAGTATGTACTCAGCCGCGGTGCTCGCTGGGGTCTGCCCTCCCTGAGTGGCAGTGGTAATGCACATTCTGGTTGTCGAGCTTCCCAGAAGTCATTGACGTGTGCGTACACACACACACACACACACACACTCGCACACACATACACACACCCACTCAGGGTTGCATGCCTGGCTACAATATTTGCACCTTGCCTTTCTGGCAGTAGTGCTTGCTTTGTGTGTGTGTGATTGCACCCTTGTCGGGGGAGAGGGACCCCCACACACACCTGGGTGTGCTGCAGCTGGAGGTTGCTTGTGGGATGCTCAGAGAGTGGCACTGGCAGGCCCAAACAGCAGAGCGATGGAGAACGGCTCTTGGCTCCTGTGGGCAGCATTGGGGATCACAAAGTCACAAGCCCACGCTTGCAAAACATGTGTTTCATCTGCCAAGCCGGCTCCCGGCTCCCTGTCCTGCTTCTGGTTCCTGCCTCCTTGCTCCTCATCTTCTAGGAACACACCTCCCCCCCCCCCCCCCCCCCGCCCCCCGAGTCCTGAGCCCCTCAAGCATTCTAGTCCCTGTTCCAGAACCCCTGGTGCTAGTGTCCTCTGGGCCCGCCCCAGAAAGTGGTGCTCAAGGAAGCAAGGAAGCCTGGGCGTCTGTGTCTGAAGCAGGGAGCAGCCCCGTGTGTTCCGGTTCAAGTGGAGGCTCTGATGGACAGCACTTTGCCTTCGCTGAGCAATTAGGCAAACCACTTATTGCTGGATGCAATTGGGTAGATAAAACACCATTAAATCAATGGTTTCATCCAAGGGGACGGGGAGGCAGGGGGAGGAGGGGGAGGGGTCCTGGGGCATGAAAAGTGGAGCTCCATGGAGCCATCTAATTTCTGCTCCTTGTTCAGTGCATGCACTGCTCCCAGCCTGGGGTCTCTGCTAAGACGGGCGGGGGTGCGCTCTGCCCCAGGCATTCATTACACCCACTCCTGCCTTCTGCTTCAGGCGCTCTCGCCCCAAAATCCTGGGGCCTGTCTTGGGGGACCGGGGTTATCCTTTGCAATTGAAAAGCGGTCTTCCGTTCCTGCCTAGAAGAGGGGCAGGTGGTCCCCCGAGTCTCCTGGGGTAGACAGACCCCGTGAGGGAGAAGACAGCTGGCGAGACGGAACTTCTGGGGACGGTCGAGGGTTCTGAAGGGCCATGACCCGGTCAGAGCTGAACTAGGGACCCTGGCTGCCCAGAATGGCCCAGAGGCCCGGGGGGGTGGGGGTCGCTCCCCACTTTTCTAATATCAGTCCATGGCTTCTGGCCACAGGATGTAGCTAGCCCTTTGGGGCTTTCACAGGAGAATCTGGGAGGCGGGTGGGGAGGAGCCGGAGGGCACGGCCCCCTTCTGCCTTGGGTGTCCCCCCACCCCCCACCAGCTAGGTCTGGAATCTTGCTCCAGATCCTTGAAGGCCAGGCCAGTTGTCTGCCAAGCTGAGTTTGTTTTTCCTGGCGCCAGGCACTTCTGCTTGCTGGCTTCCGGGGAGCAGGGACGTGCTTGGCCCTGCGAGGCGCGATGGACCATTGATCCAGCGGGTGAATGGGGGGCTGCGGCTTTTCTTCCTGTTGGGGCCGGGCGAGGGGCTTCATGAGGCAGCAGGGTCCCACGGCCAGGCAATGCTTTCTCTCGCAGTTTGCTCTTTTCTCTTGGGCTGGTGTTTGTTTTGGGGTGCACAGAGGCTACTCCCATGCTCCCAGCCCTGTGCTTGGGGGTTCCCCCTTATGGAGTTCAGGGAGACCATGTGGCACTGGGGCTTACACCCAGGCCCCCCACAGGCAAAATCTGCTGTCTGCTCCACCTGTGGACGGTCTGTCTCTTGGATCTGTGAGGAGGGGCAGCGGGGACCTGCCGGCTTTCCAGCCTCAGGCAGGCCTAACTCAGAGGCCAGGGGACCCTGTGGACCCCAGGCTCATGACTTCACCAGGACCATGGCCAGCAGTTTTCCTGTGTTGCCTCAAAGGCAAGTGCCCCCCCCCTAAAAAAAAAAGAGGGCAGGGCCAGAGAGGCGAATCGAGCAGGCGTTCCACAGCACCCAGAAAACACAGTCAGCCTGGAGGCAGTAACTCTGATGTACCCCAGTAGGGAAGCCCTGATGGGCATGTCTTAAACTGTCCTTGACGCCTCGGAGTCTTTGTTCTTCCAGCCTGGTGCCCCTCAGTCCCTGCGAAGCCACTGAACAGGCTGCAGCTCACGACTGGCTTCAGAGCCGCCAATCACCCCAGCCTGGGAAGGGTCTTCGGAGGGGGCAGTAGAGAAGGCTGAGCAATGAGGGCAGCAGCAAGGAAAGGGCTGGGGAGCTGTCCCCTCCAGGAACACGAGGAGGCAGAGACCCAGAACAGGCCCAAGGGTCACGCCTGGTCTGTAGCAGCACCCTGAGTGCCTCCAGGTGACTAGCCATAACCCCAAAGGAAGCTGCTTCGGGGAACTGAGGTGTCAGGGGGGAAGGGAGAGACAGGCAAAGGGAACTCTGGACTCCTCGGACTTGGAAGCCAACGCCACTAATCTAAGAATCTGGCTTTGGGGTCTTTTTGTTGTTGTTGTTGTTGTTTAATTTTTTTTATGAACCATCGTGAGATACAGTTACAGACTTACAGATGTTCATGATTACATTTCAGTCATACAATGATCGAGCACCCATCCCTCCACCAGTGCCCATTCTCCACCACCAAATGATCCCAGTATCCACCACCACCACCCTGCCCCCATCCTCCCCCTCCCCCCGCCACCCCTCCTCCCCATCTCTGTGGCAGGCACATTCTCTCTCTCTCTCTCTCTCTCTCTCTCTCTCTCTCTCTCTCTCTCTCTCTCTCCTTTTTTCTCTCTTTCTCTCTCTCTCTCTCTCTCTCTCTCTCTCTCTCTCTCTCTCTCTCTCTCTCTCTCTCTCTCTCCTTTTGGGTGTTATGGTTTGCAATACCGGTACTAAGTGGCCATCATGCTCGATCCATAGTCTGCTTTCAGCACACATCTCCCATCCTGAGCGAGTCCTCCAAGCATCCTTTACTTGGTGGTCCTTTCTCTAGCTAGCTCAGCTGCCTTTTCTCTTTGGTGTTTTTGGAGGGGGTGTGGGGAGAAAGTCAGCCCTGGATATGCATCGGAGCTGGCTTTGACCTGTCTGATTACCCCCCAAGGCCCCTTGGTGGCCAGCCCAGCCCTGCTGGTCTCTGTGAGTGCCCTGGCCGGGATGTTGTCACGGGGAGATGGGTGAAAGTCGGCAAGAACTGTGCCCAGACACTTAGTGCTGGGCTCGTGCTTGGCAGGGGCTCTGAGGGGGGCAGCTGAGCTGGGAGCCGGCTTCATGGCGGCGTTTGGAGGGGACGGAGCGGGGAGACGATAGAGCTTTCAGAGTCATTTACTCTCCATTAGACACTGCGCCCTGGTGGGATCGATCCCCCGGAGGGAAAGCTAAGAGGGCTCTTGGGCGTCAGCAGATACCCGGGTTCCGGGGGGAGTCCTGCTTGGACTCTCAGCGCCCGCCCACCCTACATCTCTCTCTCTCTCTCTCTCTCTCTCTCTCTCTCTCTCTCTCTCTCTCTCTCTCTCTGTCTGAGTTTACTCATCTGGAGGGACAGCAGTGGCTGCTTCTCTCCTCCTCCCCCCCTTACACCCCCCAAAGTCACATCCGGAGAACTGGGTTACAAGGAAAACCTTTGCCAAGCCCCAACAGACGGGTCTCATTTATCCCCGCCCCCCCCCCCATCCCCAACCCCCGTGTTTCCAAAGATGACGTTAATTCAGGAGCAGGGCCTGATGGGATGGGCGGGGAGGGGAGCTGGGTTTTCCAGGGGGAGCGGGAGGCTCAGGTTTCACAGGTCTGTGCTGGGGCACCTGGGGGCGGGGGTGCTGTGTGCCCGGCCAAGCCGAGCCAGGGAGCTGACCAGAGCACAGCAGGGCACCCTGTGGGGCGACCGGCCCACTCGGTCTGGGTATCCGGCCTGGAGGGCACCAGCGCTGGGCCCAGCGCTAAAGTGGTTCCATTGGGTCCCAAGTGGATGAGGAGAGATGGTTCACAGGCAGGGCCAGTGAAATAGGGGAAGGCGTGGGGTTGGGTGGGGGGTGCTGGGGGACTCGAGGGGGAAGCACTGATCCAGGCAGATGGAGGCAGATGGCCTGTCCACTGCCCAGGTGGGCACTGGCTCTCTCTCCTTCTCTCCTTCTCCCTACTCTCTCTTCTCTCTCCCCCTCTCTCTCCCTTTATCTCCTTCTCTCTCCTCTCCTCCCTCTCCCTCTTTCTCTCATCCTCTGTCTCTCTCTGTCTCTCTCTCTCTCTCTCTTGTTTCTCTCTCTCTCCCCCTTGCTGATCCAGCCTGTGAAACTCCTCTTGAGAGAGTTTGGGGAGCAAAGATCTCCCCAGGTGTTGACCCATCTCAGACAGCAGTCCCTGTGCACTGGCCCAGCCCGGGCTTAACTCCTGGGGCCCTGCGGTGCCCTCCTACACACGCCCGACCACGGGAGGCCACGCCCCAGCCCTATACACAACTGCTGAGGGCTACTGATGCTGTGGCCAGGCCGATGCAGAAACAGGACTTCCCGGAGCCTAGGACCCAGGGTGAGCCACGGCGGGCAGGGCTCGGCCTGTGGCTGTCAGGAGGACAGAGACCCTCTTAGCTGCACACAGAACTTTCCAGGGCTGGGAAACAGCCACAGGACACCGTGGGATGGGGGGGGGGGGTCTCAGGATCCTGCCGCCCATGTGGCATGGGGAGCCCCTGCTGCTTTTCTGAGGAGGCCGAGGGGCACATGCTGGGCAGAGCTGGGCAGAAAGCTTCCCCGAACCCTGTAACCCGCCAGCCAGCACTGAGGCTCTCTGGGTTTGGTTTGGTTTTGCCTGTGTGGGAGTTTTCCTTTTTTTGGGGGGGGGGACAGGAGGCTGGCCCAGCACTCAGGGGACTTGGGGCAGATGATGAGGGTCTTACTGAGATGGGTCACTGCAGTTCAGCTCAAGGCCAACAAGGCTCGGGGACAGTAGGAGCATACCTGGTGCTGCTTGGTGTGTGTGGGGTGGGGGTGGGGGGTAGGGGTTGGGGGCCAGGTCCATAATGTTCCCGCCCCCTCCCTATCGAACTCTGGGTGTGCCCATCAGTTCCCTGAGCTGTCCCTGCAGTTCCTTTTCTGACGTGCTAGGGCTTTGCTGGCCTGCCAATGGCCCCCACAAGGAAGGCTATGCCCAGGTCTGGGGGTAGGGCCTCCCAGGGTCTGGGGGTGGGGCCTCCCAGGTCTGGGGGGGACCTCCCAGGTCTGGGGGGGGAGTCTGTGCAGGTGGTTTTTCTCACCCTCCCCTTGAGTCCCCTCTCTGTGGCTCACTGAGGGTGACTTTTCTTTTCCATAAAAAACGGCAAAGCGGCCTCCACCCTCTCACCTCTTCTTGGAAGGGGAGAGAATGAACAGATCCAAGAGGGATCAGGACGTGGCTGGGGAAGTGCTTTTCCAAGTAGATAATGACATAAAAGGAAGACTTCCCTCCCCGCCCCCCACCGCTTCACAGCAGGAAGGGGGCCCAGGGTAGGAGGGGTTTGTAGTAGAGGTGGGCGAGGGGCCCCCACCCAACACCCCCGGAAGGATGGCCTGAATCAGTGCCACAGCCCGTCCTGGCAGGGGCAGCGACCAGGGGCAGAGGGCACTCAGGCCTGCTCCTGCATGGTCCCCCTGGGGAGTTCTGAGGTCTGCGGCTAGGCGTCCCCATCCCCGCGGTGGCTGGGGTTCTGGGAAGGGGACAAGCCTGTACTAAGTGGGAGTTGCAGGATCCCCCCTACCCACACCCACACCATTAGGCCTGGGCATGGCCTTCTTCCGTCTCCCGCTGATGTTTGTACTGATGATTTCTGGAAGATTCCGTGCAGAACAGAAGTGGCCGGCACCCTGGGAATGCCACAGGGGAGTAGGCTGGGCCCAGAGGGGTGGCACCCCAAGGATCCCTGGGGTGGAAAATATCCCCAAGTGATGTCAGCTCCCCACCCACCCCTCACCCAGCCCAAAGCCTTTGATCTGCTCTTCTGCAGGGAGCAATTTCTTTGGGGTGGGTGGGCTGGCAGACCACTCAAGCAGTGCTTGGGGCGGGGGGCTGGGATCCCCTCCTGGTGGCTCTTAGCTCTCTGGGCTTGGGTGCCTGCTTGGGCAGGATTACCTGTCCCCACCGCCCATGGGCAGGGGGTCTCTAGGCTCACGTCAGTTGGTGAGCACAGCTGGCACCTTCACCCTGGCACCCCAGGGAACAATTTCTCCCGAGCCTTTTCCTTGCTGCCTGCCTGTGGCTCAGCCTTCACAGCTCGAAGGCCCTTGCTGGCCTGGGGAGACCGTTGAGAAGTCTGTAGCCCTGGGAAGCCCCCCCCCCAAACAAAGACAGAATGGGAAGCCTGCCCCAAGGAGGAGCTCGGGTCTCTCTGACTTCTCCCACCCCTGGGACCCAGCACGGGGCCCCTGGCATCTAGCTGGAACCCTTGGTAAGGGCAGCAGCCTCCTGGGGAGCCCGGCTAGGCCTCCTTTGCCCCGAGGGGCCACGGCTATGCCTGCCCTCCTGTTTGACCCATCTCCCAAGGTCAGCGGCTGGGAAGGCTCACAGCTGGGATGCTGACCAGGCCTGCCCCAGCGCTGGATGAGGGCGGCCTGGCGGGATCCGTGGTCTTCCTCCAGGTCCCAGCCCTCTGGCGTCTGCTCCTGACACCCCCTCCCACCGCCCCCACCGCCCTGGGCTGAGTTCATCCTGTTGCAGCTCTGGGGGACAGGATCAGATTCCAGCAGAATCGGGAGGCACTCGCAGGCCCCAGTGGCTGAGTCCAGGAGGTGGATGCTGGCCAGCATAGGGCATCTGTTTGGCACCCCTTCCCCACTGTGCCTGTACCTCTGGTTGCTCTAGGGTGTCTCCTTGGGTGCCTGCAGCTCCTGGTGATCTGCGCTTGGATTTGACCACATTCCCCCGCCCCCCTATTCCCTCCAGGGAGCCCTGGCTTAGCCAGGCCACTGCTGGCTGAGCTCAGCTTGGGGTGCCAATGAGAAAGGCGTTTCTAGAAGTTTCTAGCTGAGGTGGCGAGTCCAGAGAGACGGCAGTCCCCAACAAGGATGACGTGTCACTGAAACTGAACCAGAGGGGGCGGGAGGTAGTGCAGTGGTTAGGGTGCATGCCTAGCTGGTGCCAAACCTGGGTTTGGTTCTTGGTGCCACGTGGTCTCCCTGAGCACCACCAGCTGTGGCTCTGGAGGCCCACCCTCCCCACCCCACCCCACCCCACCCCTGCCCCAGCGCTGCCAGGGGTGGCCACAAGCACAGCTGGTGGGGTGGGGGGGGTGGCGGGGTGCTGGAGATTCACATTGTGTCCCAGGCCCATGCACTGAACATCCTGCCTAGCTGGCTGAGAATCGCCGGCTGGGGGCCTAGTCTTCCCCAGCACCTTCTGAGAGACCACACTTCCTGCCACAAATAAAGGATTGGCACGAGAGCAGACGCAAAGGGGACTTGGTCAGTCTGGCTGGCGAGAGCAGCAGGACTTCCCACCAAAGGCCTGGCAAAGGGTCTTGAGTTGCTTGTAGGTCCCTCCCATAGGAGGGTCCCTCCAACCCCGCATCTGACCGTGGCCTTGTGGTCAGATGCAGCACGGTAGTGGTGTGTGTGTGTGTGTGTCTGGGGTGGGGGGGGGGGGGGGGTTGGCTGTGCAAAACATCAGAGGCGGCCAGAGACCCAGGCCCTCGGGTTCCCCGTACCCCCCCACCCCACCCCAACTGCAGCTCTGTGCTGCCTTCTTGGAGGTGACCTCATCTTTCCTATCCCGGGGCTCTCTGCCCTGCTCACCTCCCCGCCAGCCCTGGACACGGAGCTCGGCTGGCCATCTGGTCCCCCGGGCCGGCTTTCCCGCCCCTCCAGCTGCCTCGATGCCACCAGGGATTAGCATGCATTTGTGGCTTTTAGTGGACCCTCCCCTCCCGGGGGCGGTGGCAGCAGCAGCGGTGGCGGGTGACAGCCTCACCCTCGTGCACCCCCTCGAGAGTGCCGTGATGGGCTGGGACCCGGGAGCCCCCAGAGCAGGGCACAGCGCTGACCGGCCTCTCTCCCTCTGCCCTGACGTCAGAAGGCGGAGTGCTTATTCACGTTGGAGGCGCACTCACGGGAGCAGAAGAAGAGGGTGTGCTGGTGCCTGGCAGAGAACATCGCCAAGCAGCAACAGCTGGCCGCGCCCCTGCAGAGCAAGGTAAGGGTCTGGCCAGCGGCCGCAGCCCTCGCGACCTGGCTCCCCCCACCCCTCCCCAGCCTCTGACTGCAACACGGGACCAACCTGTGCGGAGAACTTGGAACTGGCCGCTGAGCTCTTTTGGCTGGTCTGGCGCGGCACTGGGTCTGTTGAGTCGGGTTCATTGGTGCTGGTGGGCGCAGGGGTCGGGGGCTTGGCAGGGCCAAATCGTGCAGGCCCCTCCGGTCCTGGCCTCCGTCTTTGGCAGGCCTAGCAGAAGGTGCTAGAGTCGATGCAAATCTCACAGCCAGATGGGGCCAAGTTGGCTGGGATGTTGGAGTCCAGTGACTGGGAGAATTGGGAGGCGTCTCCCGGCTGTGACTGATTGGGGACTGCCCCCCTCACCACCACCAGCTGACCCAGTGCCCAGGGGTGGTACAGGGGTGATGTATCAGGAGCTGGAGTACAGTGGCAGTGCCCAGGCACCCATCCATGTGTCCCCCTTTTGCTCTGGCCAGTGGTGTGGCCTGGCCATCTGGGGGTTTGGTCCAGTTGGCGGCGGCAGGAGGTGGTGGAGAGAGAGAATGAGAGGGAGCAAGAGGTCAGAGGTCAGAGCTCACTAAGCTCAGCTTCCTGCCAGGGGAAAGGTCCTCGGAGGGCTGGGAGTGGGACAGGCAGTTCTGAGGCTTTTTACACCGAAGGGTCTTTATATACCAGTCTGGGACAGGGCAGCACTGATGGAGGGGGCCCCAAATCCCTGTCTGCTGTGGAAGGGGGCCATGGACCTGCAGTGGGCGCCCCTACTTGTTGGTGCTGGGGCTGTCCCACCTATGGGCACAGTTTCTTCCCTTCCAGGCTGCCACGGCGCTAATGAAGTTGACGTGGGGCCTGGTATAGAGCAGGGGCTCAGTTTCCGCTGGCCGTGTGAGGGGACTGTGCTGCCCCCACTTACGGGTGGGCATCCAGGCCGAGACCCCCAGAAGATGGAGGGCGGCCCCTTGCCCCTTAGGCCCCGACTGGGCCCCACTCTGAGACCTGGTCATCTCCGTCCTGGGTGGTCCCCATGGCTGAACTTGGGTCTCTCAGCCTTGTCGAATTGGGGGAATCATGGAGAGAGAAAGAGAGAGAGAGAGAGAGAGAGAGAGAGAGAGAGAGAGAGAGAGAGAGAGAGAAGTCTTTTACATGTGGGAATAGCTTCCTCATGCCTTGGCGAATAAGTGTCTCCTCCTTCCTTGGTGGGGGGCTCTGCGGCCACCCAGCTGGGTCTCAGGGTGTGGGGCCAGGGCTTGGGGTCACCCAGATGTGTGGCACCTGGACAGAGCCCATACAAGCCTTTTACAGCCCAAACCCTCAAAGCCAGGCTTGAATAAAGAAACCGAGTGAAGAAGGGAGGTTTCTGCTCTGACTTAACCCCCTCCCCTCTCCTGAGAACGCTCCACCCTCCTAGAGGGGCAAAGTGCAGGATCCTTGGAGTAGGGTCTCAGGGCTTAACCATATCCCCCCACCCCCCATTCCCTCTCCTCATATACACACCTAGAGGATCTTGGCCACTTAGTCCTAGTCACTTACAGAATGCACCCTGAGACAGTGAGATAGTGGTGGCCCCCTCTGCCCCCCCTGACCCCCCCCCCCCTTCCAAGAAGGCTTTAGCAACCTCCAGGTCAGCTTCCCCCCAGGCATGGCATATGCCTCTGAGGGGCATATGCACCTCCTTCCCCTCACCAGCTGGGCCTCAGTTTCCCCCGGGACAGAGCGCAGATGTGGCCTCTGGTGTTTTCAGCCCCTCTAGTACTGCTTGCTGGCATGGCCTGCTGCCTCTATTCTTGGCTTCTCACTGTCCTCTCTGTGATGCTCTGTGAGACCCTTGCCCAGGCCACTCTGATGGCCAGGCCCCTCGACCCACTGTTCTTCTCCTGGATTCCTTCCCCCACTAGTCTGATTCCTTGGAATAAGGTTTCTTCAGGGAGGCCCATCTCTGGGGACTGGAGTGATAACACAGTGGGTAGGACATTTGCCTTGCATGCGGCTGACCCGGGTTCGATTCCCAGCATCCTATAAGGTCCCCCGAGCACCGCCAGGAGTAATTCCTGAGTGCATGAGCCAGGAGTAACCCCTGTGCATTGATTTCCGGGTGTGACCCAAAAAGGAAAAAAAAAAAGAAGGAGGCCTAGCTTTGTAAGACTGTATGGGGACAGGGGTGTTGGGGTGTGGGAAGCTGGCCCTTTAACTGACCAAGGGCCTACGTGCCTGTGCTAGGTATGGCTATCCTGACCTACGTGACCCTCAGCAGGTAAAGCCTGTGCTTTGTATGGTTATCCTGAGAAAACATCTGTCATGGCTGTAACTGACAATGATTAACTTGGTATAAACTTTGTAATGCATGGTATGTCAAACTTATAGACTCTGTAACTTTCCTAACCACATATGGGCACGACCCTTTTTGTGTAACTGCATTGTGCTTTTCCTGTACTGATGGGTATTTAAGCCCCTGCTGCCCTGAATAAAATTCTGTTCTGTTCTGTCCTATCCTACCCTGTCTGCTGTCCTGTCTGCTCTGTCCTGTTTTCTCTACATCATGTCTCTTGTGTCTTGTGTTTATTCGGTCAGTCCTTCCCTGCACCTACGGATCCTAGGGCCATCTCCGCGGGCCAGAGAGTGGTCTGGCGGGGCCCCCCGCATTGGGGGGTTCCTGAAAGGAGAAGCTTGCTGAGAAGGACGAGAGGTTTTAAGAGACAGAGAATGGGCCAGAGAGATAGCACAGGTGGTCAGGTGCTTGCCTTGCACATGGTCCACACCTCAGCGCTGCTGCATTCCTGAGCACAGAACAGGAGTCAACCCTGAGCACTTCTGGGTGTGATTCAATCCTGGCCCCCACAAAAACAAACCCTGGAGAGACGGGGCCCCTGATGTGGCATGGCCTTGGGAAGCGCCTCAACGACCCCACTGCACAATGCTCGGGGGGGGGGCTCTTTGTGACCCCCCCACACACCAGAAGCCCTACAAGCAGAGCGCCTGGTTCTGCCCGTCCTCACCCTGAGCGTTCCATGTCCCTCGAGGATCTGTGACATGGGCTTCCTCTGGGGGCTGGGCTGTCCCCCTTGTGTGGATGGAGCAGGGCCAACCAGGCTCAGACGCTGCCTCTGAGGAGCCCGTGGCCTACAAGTGACCATGGAGGGGGGTGTCTCAGCTGTGCCCGGGGACACCCCAGGAGGCTGTGTGCCCTGTCTGGGGCTCTGTGGCCGGCCAGCCTCTGGCCATGTTCCTACACTGCTGTGGCTGTGCGGACCCCTCTCTGTGGACATCAGGACCCACTCTAGCTCCCTGCTTCCTCCCCCTCTCCCCGCCTGAACCCTGTCTCTCGGGCACCCCGACCTTCCTTCTGCCCCCCCCCCCCCGACTTTGACCAACCCCTTTCGTGCACTGCTGCTTCTCGGCTGGAAGGCCCTGCAGGTGGTCCTACCTGTGGCTTTGAGTTCTAAGCTGAGGGGACAGGTGTCCTGTTGGGTTTGCGTGATCAAAGATACGTGGGACTCGTCTGCTTTATCTGACACCAGCCAAGGTGCTTTGGGGTCACTGCAAGGGGGGTAGGCGGAGCCCTGGTCCCTGTGGAATTCTCCGTTAATGGAACAGATGGGACCTTGGCCGCTTGGCAGCAGGGGCCATGCAGGCAGTTTCTAAGAGCCATGCTCCAGGGTCCCAGTGCTCAGTGCCACCCCCCACAGCCCTTTCCAGTACCCAGTGCAGGGCAGACTACGAGGATGGGTGGCTTCTGCAGGGGGCCGGCCCACCATGTGCTCTCCATTCTCAGGCTCGCCCTGGGATTCCGTTGGGGACGCACAGAGGGGACTGTACCCACGCTGTCCCCGGCGGAGACAGAGGCCGGCAGGTGAAAAACCACAATAACACACAGCTCGGGGAGTGGCTTCTGCTTCGCTAGCCCTCGCACCCAGGGTCCCGGGGAGCCTTGAACTCTTGAGGCACCCTGCAGAGCCGGATCTTGGAAGAAGAGCCCACAGGGTGCTTTTGCTGGCGCCACGTAAAGTCTCCGCAGGAAGATCCACCCGTAATCACCCGCCTGGGCACGCAGCTGCCGGCGGCCACCCTGGCCACACATGGCAGTGGCTTCTCCGGTCACTTCCTGCTAGCCACCAGCCTCGTCCCCGGACCCACGCAGGGACCTCCCTTGCCCAGGCCCCCCAGGCCTGCCCCGCGATGCCGAGGCTCTGGCCACCTGGTCCCGGAGAGGCCAGACCCTGCGTGAGCCCCCCTACTAGGAAATGAAGGAAGGAGCAGGGGCAGGGCCCCAAGTGCACAGCGAGCTAATTCCAGTTCTGTCTGGTTCCACAGAAACTCCACCCTTACGGCTCTCTCCAGCAGGAGATGGGGCTGTCCACCTCCGCCAATGCCACCCTGGAGAGAAGCTTTACCTCATCAGGACAGACTCTGATTGGCTGAGCAAGCCCGAGGGCGGGACTCTGCTTCTGGCAACTTAACCCTTGTGGGGCATCCCCTACCACACAGTGACCTCACCTCAACCGGACCCCCCCACTAAGGACCAAGATGGTGGGCCTGGGGGGCCTCTGAAGGGCACGGCCCCCCACCTGGAGTTGCAAGAGGACTGGCATTGGACGGAGCCCCCAGGGTCCGAGGGGCCCGAGGGCAAGAGCAGCTGGTGTCCGAGAGTCCCACATGGACAAGTCTCAGAAGCTCACGCCCCAGGAGGAAGGAGACAGAAGCACCCCTGGCTTTCGCATGGCAATCGCGGTGCCTGTGCAGCGGGCAGAGGTGGGCCCAGTGGAGAACTGGACCAGGGACCTTCACCACCAGAGACGTCTCCCCACTCACTCTTTTTCCCCCACCATACTCAGTCCTTCATTTTCTCACCCCTGCCATGGATATTCCTCACACCTGCCATGGTGTGTGTGTGTGTGTGTGTGTGGGCACCTACATTTGTGCCAAGCTCTGAGCTAGGAGCTGGGGCTGGGGTCTCAGAGGAACACAACAGATGCGGTCACTGCTCTCAAGATGCCAGTCCTGGGAGAGACGTGGGCCTTGGATGGAAACCAGCAACAATCCTCCATGCATCCATACCCGCTCACACACAAGGGCACACTCGTGCCCGCACCAGCACCCAGGAGAAATTCGTGTGCTGGGAGAGAAGAGCAAGCGCTGGCCAGGAATATTAACTTAGGTGGCCTCATGTGGTGGGGCCTGAAGGCATAACTTGGAAACCGAGGCCCTTGGGCCCAGATGGGGCTCTGGCAGTTTCCCTCCCAGCAGATGGGCAGCCCGGGGGAAGAGGCAGGTGTGTGGAGGAACCCAGACCAGGCCCACGGGGGCGGGGGGGCAGGCCAGGGGAACCGGAGCCCCGCGGGGATGTGGGGACAGTTCCAGATTTTATTCTGAGTCTGTGGGCAGCCATGGCAGGTCTTTGGGGACGGAATCCGAGTGTCAGAGTCATTGTCCATCTGAGAGCCCAAGCAAGGGATCTTGTGTGTGTGAAGAGCTGATTAGGGGGGTCCCTTCACTTCTCCAGGGGAGAGGTCTCAGGGACCCAGGTGTGTAAACACCAGACCCCGGGATACACCTCAGACCATTCCTGGTCTCTGCATCCCCAGGGCTGGACAGTGGGGCCGTCTCTGGGAGCTGGAGGAAACAGCCGGTTAGCCTGGCTGTGGTGAGCAAGCACCCCCCCCCCCCCAGTGTCCCTGGTATGCCAGATGCAGTCCCTCCCTCTCTCCCTCCCTCCGTCGCTCCCTCCCTCCCTCCCTCCCATGGGAGGCCAGAACACAGCAGCCCCCAGGATATGGGCCCTATTTGTTTTCTGCCCATCACCTATAGTTCAGGAACTCTCTGTCCCTCCCCGCCTCCAAGCCCCCCGCCCACCCCCAGCCCAGGGACATGAGGAGATCGCAGCCTCCTCCCAGCCAGCCACACCCTAGCTGGAACCAGGTGTGGTGGTTCCCCACCTTTTCTAAGTGGCCATACTGAGAGCAATCTTCTCCAAAGTGGGTGCTGCTACCCCACGTCCCGTGGAAGCACTGGAATGATAGGGAAGTAGCCTTAGGAGCAATTAGGTAGGATGCTTCCTATTCATTCCATTAAAGAAGGTAGATTTCCAGATTTCCAGGTGTGGGGATTGGGCAGATGCTGAGTGATTTATTTATTTTTCCTGCAAAGGGGGCCATTAGGTTTTGGGAACCATGCCTGGAGGAAGAGGGGAACCTAGACCAGACAGTCCCCAGGCGGCTGGAGTGATGAATGTGGATCCCCTTGAGTGGGATCTTGCAGGCTCCAGAGAAGGGTCCTGTGTCCCACTGCGTTAGCGGGTGAGTTCGGGCTCCTGGTCCTCACCTCCCGCTTCCCCCGCTGCTTCTGAAGGCTCTAACACGAGGCTGCCACAGGCAATGGGACGGGTGTGGCCCCCCTCCCCGCAGCAGGGAACAAACTCCATAGGCACCAGGTCCACACCAGCCCAGAACCTGCCAGCCAGGACTCAGACGTGCAGTCACTCAGACCAGCCCCCACACTTGGCTTTCGTCCCCCTGCCTGAGGACTCCAGGAGAAGGCGAGGCTTTGGAGAACACACGTGGGAAGGCGGAACCCGTCTCCTTGGCTGTTGAGCCCCCCTCTGTGCACTTTGCTGACCACTCCCAACATATCCCCGTGCCGCCGCCGCCGTGGGGCGGGTCCCTTCCTCCTAGACCGTTCCCACCAGCTCAGCGGCCCCCACCCGTCGGGAATGGGGATGAACCTCAGTGCCCCGGTCCTGTGCCTCAGCCCCGCCAACCGATGGAACAATTCAGTGGAATTCACGGTCTGGAGAAGATGGATGATGACCGAGGGCTGCTCATCTGTGTCCCGGCCCGGCCCGCCGTCCAGGATGATGGACACGCTCTTGAAACTGCCCCGCAGAGTCATAATCGCAGGAAGCGGAGAGCCCCTCCCAGCGCATACATCAGGCGGAGAAGCTCAGACAATGGTTCTTTCCTGACTGGGGGCCGATTGTCCGGCCGTGGTGTCTCGGCCGAGAGGAGCCAGGAGAACGGGAGCACAGCCACGCATTGTTGCAAAGGCCATCTGTGCACGATGGGGCACAAAGTGACCCTTCAGCCCTACGCCTTCTGCGCGCCCCGCGCCCTCTGACCCCCTCTGCCCATTTTCTGAGGACTCACGCTCAGAGCCTTTGGAAGCCTGGGGTTGGGGGGAGGGG
Organism: Sorex fumeus; assembly: GCF_029834395.1. Lineage (NCBI taxonomy): Eukaryota > Metazoa > Chordata > Mammalia > Eulipotyphla > Soricidae > Sorex > Sorex fumeus. Next base: position 10,894,221 of record NW_026606168.1, read on the forward strand.
TTGTCTTCTGGAAGCACTGTGGCCCGGGTCTCAGCCGGCTCTTGGCAGCTTGGGGACCTGTTGGAAATAATGATGGCATTTATTTATGTATCTCTGGTCATTGTTTCTTGCCTTGTTTCCAAGTCTCCCCTCCCGCCACCTCGGTCTTTGTCTATCACCCACCACAACCTGCTGAGAGACTTCTGCCAAGTGAGGGGGTGGGCGTTTCACATGCAGAGGGGTTCCCCACAGTGAGGCCCTGGGCTTTAGGGGAGGAGAGTTGGGGTGCCCAGGCATTTCTCCCTGAGGCCTCCTAGAGGCTTTGCTTTCCAGATGCAAGGAACTAAGCTTTGAGCAAATAAATTGACGGTGCAGGCCAGTCTCACACTGCTGGTGGCCTTGTCTGAGCTGTGTGGACCTGTCCTGGGCCGCAGGTGTAGACACGTGTAAAAGCACTAAGTCTGCTGCCTTGGCGATATTGCTGGTTTGTGGACCATCATTCATAACAGGTGCCGGGCCGCAGGTGTAGACAGGTTGCAAATCCCTGCTCTGGAGGAGATGCCTCCAGGAGAAATATGACAAGATGCCAAATGACCCGCACACGGGAGAATCAACTTGCAGGAGTCCTATTCCTGAGCCCTGACCACCTGAAAAGAACCAGTCACTTCACGCATGGGGGAGTGGGGGGTGGGATGGGGAAGAGTGTGGTATGAAGAGCGATGTGGGGGACAGTGGTTTCCGCCTTCCAATTTGGAGCCGGGTATTCACAGGGACTGGTAGACTCGGTGTCGAGGGCCCTGCAGTGTCAGTGTGGCAGAGATGGGCCGAACTGCAGGATGGGGCTAGCACCTATCTGAGTGCCACATCGGGAGGCCCTTGCCCCCCAGGCCCAGCTGGGGCAGCGTCCACTCCAGTCTAGGCCCCCAACTTGGCTTCTTGCCTGCTTTCAAGTCTCAAACCTCAGCAACTCCAAAGGCCTTGCGTTAGATTTCAGCTCTCACCTGCCTCTTCCCTGGAAAAAAAAAAAATTCCACAAGTCCGAGGTGCTCCCTTTCCACCCTGTCCCCATCCTTCCATCTTCGCGGGCCACGGAAGGCCCACCGCCTGGGTCTTCTTCTTCTCGCTCTCGCTCCCAGCCGGCTTGCGGCTCCTTTTTTTAGCTTCCTAGGAGGACAGCCTGACCTTGCCCCCTCTCCTGGTTTTGACCGGATGCACCATCCAGCCATTCTCCGAATAGGGCCATCACCCTCCAGCCCTCCACATTGTTCCCAGGGCTTTCGTTTAAAGACGGCGTCATCCTACCGGGTAATTTGGTGAGCACTTGTGCTGCGAGCCAGCCTGACACCGTGCCAAGCTCCTGACCTACATTGTCTCCTGCCCTCACCGCTGCCTCCCCAGCGTCCCCCTCCCTGTGACACACCGGTTCTCCTTCAATGCTACTCAGGGTCCAAGACCCGAGTCAAGGGAGTTAGCGACTCTCCCGCAGCCGATGGTGTCTGGGTGCTGCAGGACACCTGCTCTGAATGACTGTCTGCTGTTTTCCGGCAATGGGGGGGGGTGTCCTAGGGGCGAGGGAGAGGCGTGGAAAGTGTTCCTGTTTCAGGAAAATTTCAGGAGTGGGGCGACTCCTACAACCCCGCCTTCGCTGGGAACTTACGTGATGGGGGCGGGTCTCAGCCGGACCTTCTGATCCCTGGTTGCTCTTTGGTCCTATAACCCTGTGCCCCCAGTTACTTCTTTTCCTCAACCCCCTGTGCCCTGCCACGCTGGGCAGCTCCTCCTGCCTGCTCTAGCCTGCCCTTCTCTGCTCTCCCCACCAAAGGCAGACCCCCTCCCCTCTTTCCAGGTCCTCTCGGAGGCCCCTCTCTCAGGCCTACTTCTGGAGCCGGTGCTGTTTCTTCATACCCATACTGCTGGCCCAGCGCCCCTGCAGGCCGGGGAGCACCTCCTGGGGAGTCCCTGGCGGGCTCGTGGTCTTTATTTCTGGTGCTGTGGCTGTCTTGCCCTTGGTGGGCGCTGAGCTGTGCAGCGGAGCTGGGTCATGGTTCAGATGCTTCAGCTTTCTGTCATCAAGAAACTAGATGAGGAGACTGAGACTCGAGAATAACAGAAGGTTGAGGGGAAACAACCCCGGATGGTGGGACGAGGCTGTTTTGGAAGCAGGGTTAGAAATCAAGCCCCTGACTCTCTAGGCTCAGCCATTTTTTTTTTTTTTTTTTTGCTGGGAAGGGGTTATACCCAGCAGTGCTCATGGCTCAGTGCGGTGCTCAGGGGTCACTCCAGGTGGGGCTTAGAGATATGTGGTGCCAGGGATCGAACCCCATGCAAGGCAGGCCCTTTGCACTATCGCCCCTGAGCTCAGCTATTTCTGCAGTGAGGTGAGGCTGGAGCAGAAGCCGCAGTTGGTTTGCTAAGCGGCTCCTGGGCCAGTCTCATGGCTCGTTCCCCCCAAGACCACCGTGGGACCATGACCTCCTGGTATTCTTTCCTCCCGTAAGTCTGAGGTGAGGCTCTTTTCCCACCAAGTCCCCCTTCCAGAAAGTCAGGGAGGGATTCTGAAGCTCTTGGTGCAACTTGTAACTTTTGCTGGTAGCTTGTTGCGGTTTTGCTGTTTTGTTTTGTTTTTCTGCTGAATCCCAGTGAAATACACAGTTACAAAGTTGTTCATGATTGGGTTTCAGTCATATGATAACTTGTTATGTGACTTGGGTCAAATGATTTCATCTCTGATGATTTGCTGCTTTATAAGAGACATGAAGGAGTTGCATTTATGATGATTTGGCGGGGGGAGAAGTAAATAGTTTTATTTAAGGAATATGAGGAGAGAGAGGAGAGAGAAAGAGAGAGGAGAGAGGGCAGACTGCGAGGGTGCATTAACTCTGTAGAGTAAAATAAAGGAATTGCACATATGCTACATTGCAATGTGAGTGCCCCCCACACGGAGATTGGTTGAATTGAATTTAGCTGATTTTCCAGTCGTTTTCAAAGCCTCAGGACTCTAATGACAGGATAAAGCAGGGTGAAGGGAGAGAGAAGAGACAGTTCACTAAAATCAAAAAGAAACAGAGCAAGAGAGAGAGAGAGAGAGAGAGAGGAAAGAGAGGAGAGGAGTGTGTGTGTGTGAGAGAGAGAGAGAGAGAGAGAGAGAGAGAGAGAGAGAGAGAGAGAGCACGTACTTGCACGTACTTGTACTTACATGTAGTTTTGTGCAGGATCCTGTTCCTCACAGACTCAGGACCTGGCCTGCAGGAAGCGGTCATCATTATGGACACCCAGTTAGACGCATAATCCTCCCACCTCCCACCCAACATGCTGCCTTCCAGCTCTCCACGGTGACCCTCACCCCAGGGGTTCTCTAGCTCCCACCCTCCCTGTCCTCCTTCCTTCCTGTTCCCAGGGCCCTGTTTGAGCTTCCCATGTCTGTGGGCACCAACGGTTCCTAGCCTCTCCCACGCTGGTGATTTCAAGCTTGGGGTGTGTGGCAACCTTGGGGGTCAGGGGGACTCTCACACTCTGCCGAGACCCTCCCACTCCTCTCGGCCATCTTCATGGAAGTTGTTTTCCGCAACAGCCCACTTCCAAGTATCTTTTCTAAAACAGAGTCTTATCCGTGTCCGTGGGGGTTCATTTGGGTTCAGTTCACTGTGGAAACGTGAAGGGTGAAGGAGGCTAGTCCAGTAGGAGGAGCTGAGCGCTCTTGATAGCCCGGCGTCCGGTGGGGAGATCCATCCTGAGATCTATAATCACCTCTCAGTTGGAAGCAACACATATTCAGAATCAGGAAATGTGGTGCTAACTCAGTCACCAGTTCGATCAGACTTTTTTTTTAAGGTATTGCTTGTTACAACACACACGAAAACATAAAATTGCTCTTGCATTAATCGTTCCCTTGGTGTGGGGGTTGTTGTTGGGATGGACAGGGTGGTACATGTGGAACTTGCTCCCTGAGATTGCACACGCGTGCTGGCTCTCTGAGGCTCCACACGCGTGATGGCTCTCTGAAGTTGCCCATGTTAGCGCTGGGCTACACACGTGTGCTGGCTCCCTGAGGTTCCACACGCATGCTGGCTCTCTGAGGATCTACACGCGTGCTGGCTCTCCGAGGTTGCCCGTGTTAGCTCTGGTGTCAGGACATGTGGTTGTTCTGCTCATTATTTCGGTTGCTCATGCTGGCATTTCCCACCCACCCCCTAAGCTTGTCCCCTGAGCAGGCACAAAATAATTTACTTTATATTGTTTGTTACCACAAAATGGCAAATGAAATTATCCAAAAAAAAAATAGAAGAAAATTTGCGAAATTTGTTATATCTCACAGTGGTGCTATTAAAGACGATGTCTGCGGGTTTAATGAGGGGCTTGGTGCTAGCGAAGCCTCCTGTGTTATTATTTTCATTCACGGAGCTTTGTGGGCTTTCTATGCAACCTTCTTATCAAATTTGCTGTGTTCCTACTGAGCTGTCAATACTGTGAAATTTGGAAGTGTCACGCAGCCACATATGGAGCTGGGATGATTCAGAAGCTTGGCATCGCTTCAAGATTAGTTGTGGCGTGGTGGAGCTGGGCTGTTTATATGCTGGAGGATGTTGGTGTGGGTGGGGCTGCTGGGCCCACCCCCATTCTGGGAAGGCCCAGAGTTCTCCCCCCCGCACACCACCACCACCCCAGAGCTGTCCACGTGGGACAATTCAGCGGCTTGGCGTCCCTTTGAGCTTCTCATAGAAACTTCTTCTTCTTTTTTTTTTTGCTTTTTGGGTCACACCCGGAAATGCACAAGGGTAACTCCTGGCTCTGCACTCGGGAATTATCCGTGGCAATGCTTAGGGGACCATGTGGGATGCTGGGAATCGAACCCGGGTTGACCACGTGCAAGCAAACACCCTCCCTGCTGTGCTATTGCTCCAGCCCCTCTCATAGAAGCATTTTGATTGTGACTCTGAAGTGGACCTAGAATGCCTCCCTCTCTGCCATGAGATCAACCGACAATGGGCCAATTGGTCAGGAACGCAGGGCCAGAATGTGGAGGTGGACATCGTTGGGTGCTGGGACCCTGAGTCCAGTCTTCTTTTGAGAGACTTTGGGGGAGGCTGAGGGGATAGGGATGGGGGCCTTTGAGACATTCTTGTCCTTTCCCTCACCAGCAAAAAAATTAATCGCCACCCCTGGCGAGGGGGGGGGGGGCAATTAATGGGAGCAGTGAGCAAGCAAGGGGCCTGTGGATGGGGTGGGGAGAGGTTTGCCGGGTTGGCTGGCTGGTCTACAAATTCCTGGGGTGCGCTGGCCGGAGCGCCGCCGTGAATGGGCCACTCTTTTACCTGGAGCTCCGGGGAGAGGCGGGAAGGTGGCGCGGCGCCCTGTGGTCTCAGCTCCAAAAATAGCAGTGGGCAGGGCACGAGGGGAAGAGGACGGGGCTCTTTCCGGAGCCGCTCTGGACGCCTCACCCCCTTCCTCTTCCTGTCAGGCCCACTGTGAGGGAGTCAGAGAAGCCAGAAGGGGGAGGGCCCTGCGGCCGACACCCCCTCCTCAGGCAGAGGAGACCCGAGAGGGGAGAGGAAGGGCCGGTCCGAAGGGCCCAGCTGTTCTCTTTCCTGCTGCTGTCTCAGCCCGGGAGCGGGCCCAGGGCCTGGGAACTCCTGGGCCCGGATGTGGTCAGGCTTCCTGAGTGTCGCCTCGCAGGCCAGGAGTCCGACCTTGGCCAGCTGGCCTCCTCGCACCACGCCTTCCACTGGCCGCCATCCCTGCCCTGGCCGGACTTGTCCTGCTGTCGCTCCCTGGATGGCGCACGGGGACAGTGGACCAGGGCCAGCCCACTGGCGGGCTGCAGGGTAGCAGGCTCAGGGGCTCAGATCCAAGGCCCACCTTCCCCCGGAACAAGCAGGAGCAGCCGGGTAGAGGCAGGGGGTGGTGGAGGGGTCTCCCCGTGGTGGGTCTTCCACGCTGTCTGGGGGCTTCCTTGCAGCATCTGACGAGTGAGACAGGATCATCTGACGGGATGCCTGTGAGGAGTGAAGCAGATAGTCGGGGCCCAGAGCCCCTCTGGGCTGCCTGGAATCCGTGGGAACTCAGATTCGACAGACACTGATGGGGGATGCTCTGAGCCCCATTCCTGGGGCTTGTGGGGCCATCCCGGCAGCGGAAACTTTTTAAGATTTGATTCACTTTGGTTGGTATTTTTGCAAACATCATTCGGGTTCATTATGAATCTTGCCTACAAGCAGATACAGAAGGAAATTCAGTTCCCCCTTCAGCCCTCACACCCAGGCTTGTCTCTTGTTAACATTTTTGGGTGTGTCCCGCTAGACATTTGTCTGTGCACACGTATGTCTTCATTGCAGCTCGGGGTTACTGCTGTGCAGGGTTTTCTGGTTTGCCTCTCTGTTTGGCAAGGGTGTGTCTCCGAGTTCCCTCTGCCCCAAACATGCTTCTGTGGCAGCGTGTTCACGCCTGTGGTGCATTTCACAGTGTGGATCATAGAGGCCTGTGTGTGTCCTCTCCAGTAGTTCGCTGTTTCAGTTGCTTCCAGGATTTCATTGTCACAAACACCTGAGATCAAAATCCTTGCAGGTGTCCCCCTCAGCTAGTGTCTGTGCTTGACTCATTCAACAAGTACGAGAGTACCATGTGAGCGGAAATTCCTGGGAGCAGAATGCTCGGACCCGTGGTGGTCATCTCTCAAGCTACGTGCTGGCTACTCAGTGTCAGTTTATTCTCCAGAACAGTTAGACAGGCCATAAGTCCCACCCCTTGCCTTGCCTTCCCGGGCCTTCCTTTCCCTTTCCCTTTCCCTTTCCCTTTCCCTTTCCCTTTCCCTTTTCCATTCCTTCCCTTCCCTTCCCTTCCCTTCCCTTCCCTCTCTTCCTCCCTCCCTCCCTTCATCTCTCCCTCCCCTCTCCTCCTTCCCTCCCTCTCTCCCTCCCTCCCTCCCTCCCTCCCTCCCTCCCTCCCTTCCTTCCTTCCTTCCTTCCTTCTTTCCTCCCTCCCTCTCTTACTTCTTCCTCCCTTCCTCCATCCTTCCCTCCCTCCCTCTTTCCCTCCCTCCCTCCCTCTCTTCCTTTCTTCTTTCCTCCCTCTTTCCCTCCCTCCCTCTCTTCCTTTCTTCTTTCCTCCCTCCTTCCCTCCTTCCCTCTTTCCCTCCCTCCCTCCCTCGGTCCCTTCCTTCTCCCTCCCTCTCTCCCTCCTTCCCTACCTTCCTCCCTCCTTCACTCCCTCCCTCCCTCCCTCCCTCCCTCCTTTCCTCTTGGACCACATCCATCCCACTCCTGGCTCTATACTCAAAGCTTACTTCTGGCTCTGTGCTCAGAGACCAGGGATTTGAACCAGGGTTGTGTCCCTGCAGCTGCATGCAAGGAAGTGCCTTGCCTCCCGTACTATCACTAGAGTATGAAGATTATGTGTTGGGTGTGGGGAAGGGGTGTAGTTTTGAGTGTACTTGGTGGTGCTCAGAGCTTACTCCTGGCTCTTGTGCTCAAGGGTCACCCCTGGCAGGGGCAGCACATGCAGTGTTGATGATCAAACCAGGCTTGGCTGCATGCCAGGCGCTGAGCACCTTACCCTCTGTACTAGCATATCTCCAGCCCTGAACGTTTCTACTTTCCACTGGCTATTCTGCCTGACTTTGCCCCTGCCTTTTCCTTTATAACACTCAAAGTCCTTTTTTCTGGGGAACCCGAGGATCTGAGTACACGGAAACAGTCTGGGTGTGAGAACACCTCTTGCCCCACCCTCTTGCCAAGACTTTGTGGCAAAAGCTTTCCAATAGTTCATTTCGTTGTATATCCTGGAAGCTGAACACTAACCACCATGCCTTTTAGTCACACTGCCTCCATTGTGAGTAAACCCTGCGACTCCTTTGTCCATTTTTCTGTTGGTCTGTTTCTAGGTTATCTATCAATTTAAAAGAGCTCTTTATATAATAAGGGTGGATTAATGTTTCCTGTAAGTGACCGCTGTTTTGATTTGTATGTATTTGTGTCTTTAAACGGGGGAGCAGCTTTATTGAGATACTAGTCTTGGATTGCACAAATCACCAGGACCTGAAACCATACCTTTTAGGTATTACCTAATTCTCCCACCTCCGTCAGACCAAAGCAACCACTCATCTACGACTCATCTACTCTCTGCCTCTGTAGATGTGCCCGTTTAGGAAATTTTATGTCACTGGAATTCTGTACTACCTGGCTTTTGGGGGTATCTGATACCAGTTAGCCTATTGTTTTCAGGGTTCATGCCAGGGCTTCCCCTGAACCAGTATGTGAGTCCTCTCTGTGACTGAAGACTATTCCATTGTATGGATAAACCATGCTTTGTTGACCCAAAGCATGGATTAACACTTGATTAATTCCCACATGTAGGCTAATGCTGCCGCAATGCTTTTTGGGCAAGTTTTCTTGTGGGCCTGTGTTTTTCTTTTTCTTTTTTTTTTTTTTTTTTGTTTTTTGGTTTTTGTTTTTTGCTTTTTTGTTTGGGGGCCATACCCAGCGTTACTCAGGTATTATTCCTGGCTCTGCTCTCAGGAATCACTCCTGGCAGGATTTGGTAGAGACCCTCTGAAGTGTTGGGGATCAACCCAGCTTGGCTATGTGCAAAGCAAAAGCCCTACCCACAGTACTATCTCTCCGGCCTCTGTTTATTTTTTAAATAAGGCCTTTCTTGGCAGTACTCAGGGGTCCCAAGAGCCACACCCAGAGATGTGGTGGTCTGGGGGTGGGGGCGCATGTGATGCTAAGGATGAGACTCCAAGCTTCAGACTGGCCCACCTTGTGCTCGCCATGGGAGTCACATACTGAACCCTGTGTGGGCAGATGTTTTCATTTCTCTTGGTGTAGAAGCTGTAGTGGAAGTACTAGGCCAAATGGTAACTCTGTGTTTAATTTCTGGAGGAACTGCTCAGCCATTCCCCCAAGTTTCCACGCCATTCTTTCCGTTCCTACCAGGAGAGTAGAGGATTCCAATTTCTCCACATCCTTTCCAACGCTTGCTATTTCCCCCCACTTAAAAAATTATAGCCCTCCTGTTCCTACATGAAACAGTATCTTGAGGTGGTTTTGAGTCGTATGTTTTGGGATGACTTATACACACGTGTGATTTTATTTCCTCCGCCCCTCTCAGAGAGCCCAGCAAGTTACCAAGAGTATCTCGCCCACACGGCAAAGTCTGGCAAGCTACCCGTGACATATTTGATATGCCAAACAATGTTACTGGGCCCGCTCGAGCAAATTGATGAACAACAGGAGGAAAGTGACAGTGACAGTGATTTTTTTTGAACTTTTTTTTGTTCTGTATTCATCCCAGGATAACATAAGACTTCCTCTTCTGATCTTTACGGTTTTATTTCCGAACTTTTAATATTTTAGACTCTGAAATTTACTTGATAGAGACCCTGAGGAAGAATACAAGGTTCTTAGTTATTTGCTCAAATGCGTGTGCCTTGGGTTAAGGAAACATAGGAACCCTCTTCTTCCAAAACTTTTAAGTACTTATCTTTTTTTTTGCGGGGGGGGGAATCTAGTCTCATGATATTTATACATTTTTTTTTGCTTTTGGGGTCACACCCGGCGATGCACCGGGCTTATTCCTGGCTCATGCACTCAGGAATTACTCCTGGCGGTGCTCGGGGGACCATATAGGATGCTGGGAATCGAACCCGGGTCGGCTGCGTGCAAGGCAAACACCCTATCCGCTGTGCTATCGCTCCAGCCCCATAATATTTATACATTTAAATGAAATCAGCATAATTCTGTTTAATCCACACTTCCTCCTTGTTCACTTCTGAATCATTGGGATTTGATTAGAATCATATTAAGAAATATCAAAAGGGAATATTGAAGTCTATATATTACCATCTTCCCAACTAGACAGAATGTTAGCTCTTAAAGTTTTGAAAATATGGGGGGTCAGAGGAATAGTACAGCGGGTAGGGTGTTTGCCTTGCATACGGCTGACTGGTGGTCAATCCCCGGCATCCCATATGGCCCCAAGCACCACCAGGAGTAATTCCTTAGTGCAGAGCCAGGAGTAACCCCTGAGCATCACTGGGTATGACCCTCCCCCCAAAAAAAGTTTTGAAAATATTTTCTTATAGGCCTTAGACGTTTTCTGTTAAATTTGTTTGAAGAAATCAAAAGTTTTTATTCATATTGCTAGTTGGAGTTTATTTAACATATCTGCTCTCTAATAATACACTTATGCAAAACTTGTACAAAGAATCCTAAGCACTACCAAACTGAATAAAATGAAAGAATGCCCCTTTTCACAAGCCCTTTTTCCTTCAATAGCCACAACTCTAAATTATCTTTCCCAAGCATATATTTCCAAGCATATCTGAAACCATTCTTGGTGTTTTATGTTATTACTATTCTAGCATACACAAGTTTTTTATAACTCATCTTTGAAAATTTAATATATAAATGTTTTCAGGGCCTAATGTTCTCCTTCCTATCAGTAGCCAATGGGGCAGTAGTTTACTTAACTGCTTCCTGATATGTGACTAGGTTGTTTGTAGTGTTTTGATATTTTGAGTAATGTTGCAATAGACATAATAGACATCCTAAGAACATCCTGTATATTACATCTTTTTTTTTTTGGTTTTGGGGCCCCACCCAGCTGTACTCAGGGTTCACTCCCATCTCTGTACTCAGGGATCACTCCTGGTGGGGGTTGGTGGAGCAGTTGGGGTGTTGAGGATCCAACCCAACTTGGCTACATGTGAGGCAAACACCCCACCCACTGTACTGTTCCTCTGACCCCTACATCTTTTTAAAAAAAAATTTTAAGCCACCCCAGGTGGTGCTTGGGGCCTAGTCCCAGCTTGGTGCTCAGGGCTCTTCCCCCGTGGAGCTCAAGAGACTGCACCGTGCAGGAGATGGGTGGAAACCGTGCGTGCACTCCAGCCCTTTGAGCTGTTCCTCTGTTACATCTTGCTGCGTTTGTTTTGTAAGAAGGTGAGAGAGGGTGAGAGAGAGCGAGAGAGAGAGTGAGAGAGAGAGAGAGACAGAGAGAGACTCACTGCCAAGTATTCTGCAAATGCTTTCCTCTCTTTAAACTTGTTCTAGTCAACACTATTGTTATTACCCACATTTTAGAGACGAGAAAGCAAAGGAACAGAGGGAACAAATTCATTCTTGTTTCATTTCTTCTGCCCATGTGCTCATTCTGGTGGGGCTCAGTGCACTGCATCTTCAGTGTGGGGGGGGTGGGGAGGGAGGGGACTGGCCTCATGCAGAAAAAGCCCCTTAACCCCCATCCAACTCTCCAGCCCCGAGGTACAGTGAGAGAAAGAGGACCTCTCCCTCCTAGAGCATTTTCCTGCTCTTTTAAACCTTGTGGCCCAAGAAATTAAAAAAAAAAATCCTATTTCACTGTAGCGTGCAGTTATTTAATTATTAGTGAGTTTGGCTTCGTTTTATGTTTATTAGTCAGTCGTTTGTATTTCTTCTTTGGCTCATCAAGTTGTATCATTTGCCCAGTTTTCTCCTGGAGCTAATTTATTTCTAAGAATCCCTTACATACTTATTTTATTAACCATTTGCTTACTATGTGGGCTGAGATATTTTTTTCCCCAGTATGTCTTTTAACTGCATTTATAGTATTTTTATTATTCGTAAGTTCCCTTTCTTTTGTAATCAAAGGATTTCATAATTAAGTTGTCTTGGGGGGTGGGGGAGAGGCCTATTGTTCTTAAGACCTTTTCCACTTCAAGATTATAATGGAGATCTCTCTAATATTTTACTCAAGTAACTTTATCTCTTTATTGACGCATTCCTGTTTTTAACTCGCCTGCAATTAAGCGTGTGCCTGGTATGGTAAGCTTCTTCAACTGGAACTTTCCCTGTGAAGCTCAGATTAATCCCATCCCTCTCCCCACCCCCTCGCCCCCCACCCCCGTACATGAACCAGTTTCTCCTAACCTCTATTTTGATTCATCCTTCCTTTTCTCCCTTCAACCAAATTGTCACACATAACGTGGGCGGGTTTTTGAGCACTTCTGTCTTCCTCATTAATCTATCTTTTCCTACATCGGATTGGGGCTTAATTACCATTGCTTGATAATATGTTTTAGTAGCATTCACCATCCCACGGTGACTCCCCCTTATTCTTCTGAGAAAATTTCCTGCCGAGTGCGACGCTCTAATTCTAGCCTGCTGGTGATTTTATTGTGACCTTGTTCACAAACGGATTTCAGTGTCAGGAATTCCACCAGATCTGTAATCATCGGTCTCACCTCCGACCGCCCTTCACCAGGGCACCCTGCCCCTTGCTTCCCCTCGCTTTCTTCCAGGCTTCCCAGGGCTTCTTGAAATCACCTAGGATTTTAGTACCCTTTCTTTCTTTCTTTCTTTCTTTCTTTCTTTCTTTCTTTCTTTCTTTCTTTCTTTCTTTCTTTCGTTTTGGGGCTACACTCAGGCCTACTCAGAGGGTACTCCTGGCTTACCACTCAGTCACTCCTGGCGGTGCTGGGGGTGGGGTTGGGGTCTGCTGCTTGCTATGGGTACAACTTTTTATTTATTTATTTATTTTGGGCCACACAATGGTGCTTAGGGGCCACTCCTGGGTCTGTGATCAGGGGCCACAGCAGAAGGTGCTCAAACCATTTTTCTCAGCCACAGTCCAGTTGTGCAAGGCCGGTCCCTTCCCTTCCCTACTCCCTCTCCGGCCCCCTGGGTGCTATTTTTAAACTTTGCCCCTATTGTGTGCCCCTTCTCCACCACCACTGATCCCAGTATCCCTCCCACCCACCAACATCCCCCCCCCATCCCATCTTGCCTCTGTGGCAAGGCATTCCCTTTTGTTCTCTCTCTCCTTTTGGGTGCTGTGGTTTGCCCCTGTTGTGTTGGAAGAATCACTTTCTTCCCATCACCTCCAGCCTCTCCAGCTGTTCTTGCCCTGGGGTCTCTCGGAGTTAGTTGCCCATCTCTTAGGGGCTGTACTCGTGGTACTCGAGCCTGCTCCATTGCATGAGTTCGCTTCATTTCCTCCTGCAGAGCTGTCTTGAGTCATTTTTTTCCAGAATGGGGTCTGTGGGTGGCACGCGTCCTGCGCCTTTGTGAGTCTGGCAATATTTGCCCTGGGTGTGAATCATCCTTTTCCCCCAAGTGGAGACTTCTAGGCTCACAGTCGTTTCCCAGAGAACCTGGGCTCCGTGTACTCACTCGTCCGGGCCTCATCTTGTGTGCCCTGCGCAGTGGGCTGGCTCGGGGTTTAAGATGTGACTCATGGTTCCCACCCTCTGTTCTCCGTGGGCCGTTTTCCAGGGCTCTGAGGAGGCGAGCCCTTTTCTTCAGAAGTCTGCCTTGGGTTGGGGAGGACAATTGTCCATTGATTTTTCTCAAATGGGTTCTTTGCTCGCTCCCATTCTCCCTTCCTGCCTTTCCTATTCCAAATAATATCACCGTGGAGAGTAATGGCGCGTGTTTAATTGGACATGCCTTCCCTCTGGCTGCATTCTTTGCCCAGAGCTATTGTCACTCTCCTTCTGTGCTGGGTGGGTGGAGACACAAAGGATGGGGGAGCAGATGCTTCAAGGTCCCTCAGGAGCAGGCAAAGGGCCAGGGTCTCAACCCAGGTGCCTGTCTCTGCAGGCTGCTACTTCCCGTGTGTCCAATTCAACCCATGACCCTACCCTGACCCTGTGAAAAGAGGCTCATTGACCCCAAGGGAGGGAGCAGCTATGGGGGGGGACAGAGTAAGGGAGAGAAACAGAGGGAGTAAGGACCAGAGAGGAGGGAGTGACAGTGGCTCCCCAGCCCCTCCTGTCCTGTCCCTCTCCAACAGCCCCTTGGGCCTTGTAGTTGTCTCTGGAGCTATTGCTTCTCTTCCCTGTGCTCGTCCCTCTGTTTCTGGAGTCCCTGCTCACACAAGCATCACGATGGCTCTACAGAGCAAACCCAGACACCGCTGGAAGTCAGGTTTGAATGACAGCATGAACTAACACGTGGTTTCCGAGTACCCAGTGGAGGCCAAAGGCTGAGCTAAGTCCTGGTGACACAGTCAAGAGTTGCCCGGCTGCAAGGAACAAACCTCAACTCACATTCGTTTTGTGCAGGCAAGACTTGGCTTAGGCAGAATTCCTCGGCAGCCACCTGCAGACATGTGGACCCTCTCCCTGAGTGCTGGCAGTGCCACCTGCGCCAAGCCCCAGGCTTAGGGTCTTATAGTTTGACGCTCTCAACCATTTCACCCACAGGCCTGGCCTGGATCCCTGGTGCCCATCCTCATCCTTGAGGACAATTGGGTGGAATACAATGATTGCCAGGATTGTGGGGTGGGCCAGTTCTATATGAATCACCTGGTTGGAGAGGGCGGAAAGGATCAGGCAGTTCCTCAGTTGGCCAAGAAGGGCAGATGGACACTGGTAAGGGAAAAACCCCAGCCGTCTTCTACCTGGTCGTTCATCAGCCAACGTGCTGTAGCCCACGGGGCTCATTGTCTGGTGAATAAGGTCTAGTGGTGGACAGCTGGGGGACACTTTCCAAGTAGGAACAACACACAATGAATAGATAGCATTAAGGCCCAGGGCTGGTGAGACAGTCCAGGAGGTGAGGCACTTGCTCAGGCCATTCTGGTTTCCTCCCGGGCCCTGCATACCCACCAGGGCTCACTCTCGGACACAGAACCAGGAATAGCCCCTGAGCACCACAGGGTGTGATCCAACCTCCCCCCACATCTAAAGGGAAAAGGATCCCATAAAAGTGCCTCTCTGGGGGACCTGGTCGGGGCCATCAGGAGATCTTCTGAGGCAGAGATGGAGATGCAGGAAGGTTCATTCTAGAAGACCAGGCCGGAAGTGAGGGAGCCTTGAGGAAGGGGATGAGGCCTGACCTAAGGGGAGGTCGAGGCCGTGTCCAGGACCCCTAGGCTGTGCAAGAGCTCCAGCCTTCCCTCGCCAGGGCGGAGCTTGGGGTGTGGTTGGTGTGGGGGAGACTCCCTCCAGTGTCCTGGAGGAGCCGTGAGCTGCCCACCCCTCCCGGGAGATGGGGAGGAGGATGAGAACCAGGACATTTTTATGATGGGGCTGTGAGCTAGGTGAGAGAGAAGGCCACTGAGGAGCGTGGTTCAGATGGGGGGAGCAGTGGCGGGGGGAGGGCGCAGTTTAGTGACAGGACCACAAGTCCCTCTACAGGTGTAAATATTCTGTAGTTTGGCAGAGGACCAGTGAGCCAAGCTCTGAGATCGTTGTCACCTTGCTTCAGTGTTGGCAATTGAACCTCCTCCTCCTCCTCCTCCTCCTCCTCCTCCTCCTCCTCCTCCTCTTCTTCCTTCTCCTCCTCTTTCTTCTCCTTCTCCTCCTCCTCTTTCTCCTTCTCTTTCTCCTCCTCCTCCTCCTTCTTTTCCTTCTCCTCCTCCTCCTCCTCCTCCTCCTCCTCTTTCTTCCTCTGTTTTGGGGCACAAACCTCCATGGTTCTCAGGGGTTATTCCTGCGTCTGTGCTAGTGGTCACTCTTGGCAGGGCTCAGGGGACTGGGGATAAAACACCGGGGATAAAACCTGGGTCAGCGGTGTGCAAGGCAAACAAGCACCTTTATGCATTGTACTGACTTCAGCCCACCCATACTCTAGACTGCTTGTTTTTTAACCTTGGGGCCACATCCAGAGGTGCTCCAGGATTGTTCCTGACTCTTTTCTCAGGGATTGCCACTGGGCAGTGCTCAGGGGGCTGTACTCGGCTCTAGGGGTGGGTGAGAGAACAGGCACTGTGAGGCCAGGGCTTCTTAAGCCACCTTGGAAAAAGACTTCTCTGTTTGTGAAACGTCCTCTCGCATGCTTGCCTGGCAATCCAGAGCCAGGCTGTGTCCTGCCCTGGGACCCCTCTGCTCTTGCTCGTGGAGGTCAGGACAATGTCAAGGGGCTAGGCAAGTCTCCCCAGGGGTGGAGGGGTGGGGTGGGGGTGTTGGTCCACACCTGGAAGTACTCAGGGATCATCCCTGACTCTGCGCTCAGGGATCTCTCCTGATGGTGCTCGGGAAAACATGAAATCACGTAATCAAACTGGGCATGGCCACGTGCCAAGGCAGGCCCCTGAAGCCCTGTGCCAGTTCTCCTGCCCTCAGTCTCCAAAGTTAGGTCCTTACACACCAGTAACAAGCAGCTGGGGGGATCAGGTCCACACAGCCAACCCCACTTTGAGCACTGCTTGATCTCCATGGACACCCATTTTAAAGACAGGAAATCTGAGGCCCGGGAGAGGCTTGGCCTGGCGCCTGCGTCTCAGAGACAAATGCAGTACATCCAGCATTTCCGTCTAGCCCTTCCCAGTGGACCTGCTCTTTGGAGGGCCTGGACTCGGGCCCAACAGCCCAAGCAGGGGGTGAAGTTGGTGGGGCTGGAGTGCACGGGGAGGAGCTGCATCTCGCCACCAGGGTCACGGGCTGGCCAGCACATTGCTGAGTCTGTCACTGTGCCGAGCACTTCCCAGGAATTTGGGCTGTCAGGACACATCCTGACCCCGGGGCTGGCCCAAACCCAGTGGGTCGAGGATTGCTCCTGAAGCCTGGAACCTCAGGGGAAGGAGGCGATCGTGGCTCTTGGCTGACCTGGACTGCTGCATCTGCTCAAGGTCAGGTCGAGGCGACTGAAGTCACAGGGATGGATGTCGCTGAGAGCGGGCAGGGCCAGCCAGTGGGCGCCGGGACGCCTGCCTCTTGCTGCAGGTGGACTAGGGGGAGACCCTACTGGGCAATTCTTGGTCAACTCAGGCAAGGAGTTCAAGACTTGGGCCCGAGACTGTCGGTGCTGTTTGGGCCACGTGGTGCCGGGGATCAGCCTGGCCATCCTAGCAGTGCTTGGGGCCTCCAGAGACATATCCAGTGGTGCCTGGAAGACCCTGTGCTGCCAGAAATCGAACCCAGGTCTGGTGCATGCTAGGTGCATGCCCTAACCATCCTACTACCTCCTGATCCCCCCTCAAGCTGATTTTTCATTTGCTTTTGTTTGTTTTCAGGCCATACTCTGCATGCTCAGGGGCTGGGTGCTCAGGGTACCCTGTGGTGCTGGGGATCAAATCTGGGGTTCCCTCATGCCAAGCATGTGCTTCAGCCCTCTAAGTCCCTTTCCTCTCCCCTGGACAGCTTTTTACTGAGAGGAGTCACCACAGCCTCCAGCCCCCCACAACTTCCCCCCCCCCCCCAAGACCAGGAAACATTCTTGCTACCCGACACTGCCGATGCAGAGGCAGAAGACATCAGGAAAGATTCAGGGTCCATGCGGAGGGAAGTCTTGGTACCAGCCTGCCTGTTTTTACCATCAAACGACCACCAACCAACAAAACACCTCCAGCAACATCAAAACAACACCACCGCCCAAACCACCAAACGGCCGCCACCACCACCAACAAAACATTGCCAACAACACCAAAACCACCAAACTACAACCAACAACAACATCAAAACTACCAAACTACTACCACCACCACCACTACCAAAACACCACCACCAACCACCAAGCTACCACCACCACCAAGCTGCCACTTACCAACAACTAAACACCACGACCACCACCCAATCAACACCACCACCAGCAACACAGCAAATCACCAACAATAAAACACCTCCACCACCCAGCCAGCACCATGATCGACAGTCACAACACCATCCGCACATTCTGGCCCCTTGAGCCCTTGTCATTGGCCAGCCTCTCCCGGAGACCCTGCAGTGCCCACTGAGCCAGATGGCTGATAGCTGCGTTTTATAGCCAAGGAAACAAGACTCAGAGACATTCAAATGGTTTGTCCTGGGCTGACCAGCCGACCAGCATGTGTGAGACCCTGAGGCCCACCCTGGGACCATGTGGTTTCCTTGAGCACCACCAGATGGAGCCCCACAGTGGCCCTGGGCCCCTGAGAACTTCTAGTAGTAGCTCCTCAATAAAAACTAAATAGGGCTCGGGGCTGGAGTGATAGCACATCGGGTAGAATGTTTGCCTTAAACACAGCCAACTCGGGTTCGATTCCCAGCATCCCATATGGTCCCCTGAGAACTACCGGGAGTAATTTCTGAGTGCAGAACCAGGAGTAACCCCTGTGCATGGCCGGGTGTGACCCAAAAAGAAAAAAAAACTAAATAGGGCAGCTGGAGCGATAGCACAGTGGGTAGGACATTTGCCTGGCAGGTAGCTGACCTGTGTTCGATTCCCAGTATCCCATATGGTCCCCTGAGCACTGCCAGGAGTAACCCCTGTGCATGGCCGGGTGTGACCCAAAAAGAAAACAAAAACTAAATAGGGCAGCTGGAGTGATAGCACAGTGGGTAGGACATTTGCCTTGCAGGTAGCTGACCTGCGTTCGATTCCCAGCATCCCATATGGTCCCCTGAGCACTGCCAGGAGTAACCCCTGTGCATCGCTAGGTGTGACCCAGAAAGAAAAAAAATTCTAAATAAAGGGGATTGGGAGATGGCTGAAAGTGAAAGGGCTGGAGCCCATGCTTAGCATGTGGGACCCCAGGTTTGCTCCCCAGTACTATGTGCTCTGCATCCCCCCTCCACCCCCCGCCCACCTTTAGGTTTGACCTTCCTCTCCAAAAAAGCAAAATGACTTGCCCAGCAACTCAACTCAGCATCTTTGGACTCAAAGCCTGTGCTCTTTCCAAATCCTATTGACCAGACCCCTTCTTTTGGGAGGGTGGGTTGGGCCCCTCATGGTGGTGCTGCTCGGGGCTTACTCCTGGCTCTGTGCTCAGGAATGACTCCTGGTGGTTCCTTGGGGGACCATATGGGGTGCCAGGGATCAAATCCAGATCGATTGAATGCAAGGCCAGTGCCTTCTCCTCTTCCTGTATCTCCAGCTCCCTCCAAACCTGTTTCGCTAGTGAGCGAACTTGGAGGCGCCCAGGACGGACTTAAAGGGGAGAGCGGACCGGGCTCCAGGTGCCCCTCTAGCCCCTCTGCAGAGCTGGATCTGGGGCCCAGTGGGGCTTCCTGTGAGTATGACTGAGAATCCCTCCTCTGCTCCACCCTATTCACCACCTGAGAGAGCAAGACAGTGCCACTGGGAAGAGCTGGGTCCCACACAGAGCCAGCAGTACAGAAAGCGTGTCCCCAGCTTGGTGACTCGAGCTGCGGGCCAGGCCCCGCTTGCAGCCTTGCCCTGGGAGCAGGCAGCTCCCTGCCCTTAGTTGTCGGCACAGACACCAGCTCGGGGGAGGGAGACGTTGGTTACTGCTCTGGAAGATGGGCAGGGACAGGGCACAGTGGCCGGATCAGAGCAAGTGCAGGACCCAGTTCAAGGCCCCCGTGTCTCATACATCCCCCCCCCACCCCCTGCCCCCAGTCCCAGCCTCCAGAGCTGCTGGTGTAGACCTAGAGGACCCCAAGTACCCCTCGGGGTGGCCTGGCTTCCCCAGCACTGCAGTGCTGGTGTGGTGCCATACCCCAGGGTCCAAGCAGTGAAACAGCTGACTGACTTGGCTGAGTATGGCCAGAAATGGCCCCCAGCCTCCTGCATGGGAGAAACTCTCCCCCACCCTGTTCCTGAGCACAGCTTCAAAGATACCCCTTCTATCCTCTGAAATTTTAAGACGTCAGGAATATAGATTTGTGGCAGTGTTCGTGAGTAGAGAGGGCCCTTTCTACTCTGAGTCCATGGAGCATCCGAAACCAGCATTGAGAGACCCAGAGACGGAAGGCACGAAACATGGCCCCCACCTGACCAAGCAGGCAGCGAACATGGTCCTGGGCCTGTGTGTAGTCCTGGGTGGTGTATACAGTCCTGAGGTGATGTACATAGTCCTGGGGTGGTGTACACAGCCCTGGGGTGATGTATACAGTCCTGGGGTGCTGTGTGAAGTCCTAGGTTGGTGTGTGCAGTCCTGAGGCAGTGTATACTGTCCTGGGTGGTGTATCCAGTCCTGGAGTGGTGCATACAGTTCTGGGGTATGTATACAATCTGAGGTGGTGTATATAGTCTTGGGGTGGTGTGTACAGTCCAGATGGTGTATACAGTCCTGGGTTGGTGTATATAGTCCTGGGGTGATGTATACAGTCTGGGTGGTATATACTATCCTGGGGTGGTGTAGTCAGTCCTGGGTTGATGTATAGAGTCTGGGTGGTGTATACTATCCTGGGTTAGTGAATATAGTCCTGGGGTGTGTATACAGTCCGGGTGATGTATACTATCCTGGGATGGCGTGTGCTGTCCTGGATCTCTTAGACCAGGGGCTACCCTGTGGCCCATGTGTCCAGCTTCAAGATTGGAACTGCCTTGTCTTTTGGTGGGAGGCAGTGTGGGTAGTGGCCGCCCAGCAGCTACCAGTGGGGACAAGGAGGTGGCCTTCATTTGTTCTGAGCTGGGAACCATGGGCTCACACCTCTCCCCGGCCTCCGCCAGCACCCGGCTTTGACCCCCACCCTAGAAGCAATTCCCAGTAGACTTTGGCTCAGAAGTCCGGATGGGGAAGCTCATTTCAGGGCCCTTGGCAGGGATCGAGGCTTGAGCTCCCCAAGGGGTCTCCCCAAGGGGGACAGCAGATAGGCTTACATCTGGGGTCAGAGCTTGTACTGGGGTCTTGGAAGCAGCCTGGGTATACACAGGACTGTGTCGTAGAGCCACCTGGGAAGATTCCAGAATCCTGGCTGTGGGCCTGGCTGCTGGGCTGTCCCACCTGCTTCTGCAGCTCCCTGCACCTCTGTAGAAATTCCCATGACGCCCCCACCCCACCTCCCTCCTGCAGGGCTTCAGGGCTCCTCTGCAGAGATTCCCATCCCACCCCCACACCCCAGCCCTATGCTAACTAGTGTGGCTGTGTCCATCCCTCTCCCTGGACTGTCCACTTTTAGGGCAGTGCAGGACCCACATCTGTGTGTCCCTTACTGCGTGCCCGAGGGCTGAGCACAGACCATGCCCCGTAGCTGCTTTTGGACACCAGCCAGAATTCTGCTCCTGGCGGGAGCCCCAGGTTCGGGCTTGACCCCTCATGTGTCTTTTCATTTGTTTGTTTTTGGGCCACCCCTGGTGGTGCTCAGGGCTTTCTCCTGGCTCTGTGCTCAAGGATCACTCCTGGCAGGGCCCGGAGACCACCTGGAGTTCCGGGGATGGAACCTGCACTTACTGAGATGTCACCTCGAGTGACTGGTCGTGTACTAGGCAGGTACCTTACTCACTGTGCCATCTCTCCGGCCCCCCTCAGAAATCTCACTCCCCACACCAGCATTCCCAGCCCAAGTGCCTTCCCTTCTGGAAGGTTCCTGCTAGACCAGCTCTGGCTCTGCCCTGGCTTCGAGGACAGAGTCCCCTCCCTGCTCTGATGCGGGCCTCTGCCTGGGCCTGGCGTGAGGTATGGCCTGGCACCTGCACCCACTTGGTGCTCACAGGCCGGAGGCAAACAGGAGTGGCGAGTGAGAGATTGGGGTACGTGGGTGCACTCAGCCCAGGCAGGGGCAGCGGGAGTACGGGAGGGGACTCCACTCACCCACAGTCAGGTGCTGGTCATCCCCAAGGGCAGTGCGCTCAGATTGGAACTGGCTGTGGGTCGGACAACCACCCTGGACCTTAGGCACTGACTGGGTGCTTTGTGGAGATCACACACACACACACACACACACACACACACACACACACACATACACTCCACCTCTGTGAGGATGATCTGGGGACAGAAAGTGGGACACGGGATGCAGGCAGGGCTCGGGCTGGGTAGGAGGACAGTACTTCCATCCGAGACCCACCACCCTACGCCGGTATGACCGATGGCCACTTCCTCTGCCGTTCTGTGCCTTCTCATCCAGAGGAGTTTGTGTGTGGAGGTCATCGTCCTCCCCTCACAAGGGTAAAGGTCAGGGGTTACATGCTAGGGGGCTAGAGTGATAGCACAGCAGGTAAGGTGTTTGCCTTGTACACAGCCGACCGGGGTTCAATTCCCAGTATCCCATATGGTCCCCGGAGCACCGCCAGGAGTAATTCCTGAGTGCAAAGCCAGGAATAACCCCCCTGTTATCTCCGGGTGTGACCCAAAAAGAAAAAAAAAAGTTACCAGAAGGCAGGCCAAGCTCCCAGAACAGTGCTCACACAGAATCCATGCTGCTTTATTCTTCCTCCCGGAGGGCAAGCTGTCGGGTGGCAGCCCTGTCCCACTGAGGAGGAGACCGAGACACAGAGGAGACCCAGGGCTTGCTCCGTGGGGAGCTGGAACTAGATTTGGGGGCTTTGGGCCCTGAGAGATGGGTCAGCAGGCCGGGTGCGTGCGGGGAGTGTAGGAGCCACTGCCAGCTCTGCACAGCCTCTGGGTGCCACCAGGAGAAACTCCTGGAGCACAGAGCTGGGAGTAGCCCCTAAGATTCGCCAGGTAGTAGCCGCCAAAACAAAACCCAAAAAACAATCAGGCAGGGACTGAGTGATTGATAATAGAGCCGGTGGGGCTCTAGCCTAACCCATGGCCAACCCAGGTTCGATTCTCTGAGTTCAGAGCCGGGAGTAAGCCCTGAGCATCACTCACTGGGTGTGGCCACACACACACACACACACACACACACACACACACACACACACACACAGACGGGGGGGGGGGGGGGGGACAAACAAAAACAACTAGGACCTTCCCACTCGTCCCCCTACCTTTTGCCTCTCCCTCTGTGCCCAGAGTCCCCTCCTTCACCTGTGAGCCTAAGTCTCAGTGCAATGTAGCGTGCGCCACAGCAATTGCATTGTGGAAAGGAAGCCCCCAGCTCCTGGCCATCTCCGCCCCCTCAGTTTGCACACTGAGGAGCTAAATACCACCCGCTCCCCCCTCCCCCCACCCCCTAGCCATGTCCCACTGTTTGGCCTGGGTCTGCTGGGAGGGCTCTACTGCCGCTATTCCGCTATTCCGGCTCAGGCTCCTAGGGGTGGGGCGGGGCCCCTAGCGGGGAACCAGCCTGCTGACTGGGGACCCTGGGTTCAATTGCAGCCGCCCACTGGGCTGAGAGCCTGAGGGGGTGGGGGTGTGACAGGGAAGCCGCGGTGATTGGCTGGGGCCCGCGGGGGGGAGGGGCAGGGGGAGAGATGGCCAGTGGCTTCGCACTGCCCCGGCTGGGGATGCCGACGATGTATGTGGGGTGCAGCGGGCACCTGATCCAAGCGCCGGGGGGTGCCGCGGGGAGCCATGGACGCCCCTCCCTCCAGGGACCAGGCGGTCAGGGAGCCTGGGCGGGCAAGTGGAAGTGTGGGGCCCCACGGCGGGCTCCGAGCCTCCTCTCCGGCTGAAGGAGCGGCTGGCCCGTACCTCTCTCTTCCCGGACTCCTCGGATGAAAGCGGTGGGCGAAATCAGAGTTTTCTGCTGGATGGAAGCGAGAAACCCAGCTTCTCTCGGGAGTGCTGGCGGCCGGCTGGACAGGGTGTGTGCTTGGGAAGGGCGCTGGAGGAGGAGGAGGAGGAGGAGGAGGAGGAGGAGGAGGAGGAGGAGGGGGAGGGGGAGGGGGGAGGGGTGGGGGGACAAGGAAGGGGGAGGTGATGCAAGGGCTTTGGGGGAAAAATTGCTACCTAGATATGGGAGGTGGGAGCTGGTCCTGGGGCTCTGCCTTTCCCAGCAGGTATCACTGCCCTGGGGAACTTGGGTAAGTCCATAAATAGCTCTGCTGACACAAAGGAGCTCTGTCTGGGGAAGGCAGAGCTTGACACAGCCGCCTGCCCGCCGCCCTGCCCGCCCGCCTGCAGGAGGAGCCAGGCGGAGACCCGGGCAGGCGGGCGGGCGGCGGGCAGGCGGGCAGGAGCGGCCGCGGGAGTCGCCTGGGTCCCTGCTGGAGAGAGCTGGGTAGGTTCCCGGGTGACTGGGCATGGGCGCAGGCGGTGGGTGGTGGGCAGGGGTCTCGTCCGGACGCCCCGTGCCCCTCTGCTTCTATTGTTTCTTCCCCAGGGCAGCCATTGATGGGCATGTTGCGATCAAACCATTTGTGTTCAGCTTCCCAAGAGGGCTTTGTGAGTGTGAGTGCGTGTGTGTGTGTGTGTGTCTGGGGGAGTGTGCGTGCGGGTGTGTTGTGTGTACACGCACGTGCACCCCTGTCAGGGGTGGTGGCCCTAGGACCAGGGACATGGGGACGTGTCTCTCCACTGGGTGCTGCTTTCACTTCTAAACTGGCCCCGATGCACGTTTCTTGCGCTCTCTCTCTCTCTCTCTCTGGGGAGAATGGAATGTTGGGTGACCCCAAGTCAGGACGCCCCTCAGGCTGCTTGGGGTGCTTCAGGAGGGCGTGCTCAAGCAGCGGGCTGGGTCCCTTGGGCCAGGGATGCCGCCTGCACACCCCGCCACAGGCAGGCTAGCTCTTGGCTAGTTTCCTCCTCAGGGAAGGCAGTGGCCCAGCAGGGTTGGTCTCCTGGGATGTCTCTGGTCTCTGGGGTTTCTGTACAAATGTCCACTGCAAACAAAAGTTAGCCAGGGGTGGGGTGAGGTACTCATTGTCCCTGGAGCAAGCTCCTACACTTTGCTTGTGCCAAAACCATGAGGGGCTTATCAGGGGCTCCTTCACCCCAGAGCCGGCCCCTGTGCATTGGCAGGGACCCCTCATCCCTTCCTCCAGTACCTTGTGGAAGAGGCTGGGTCCCCAAGAGGAAATGGCTCTCTCTGTCCCCAGCAGCCTCAGGTTGGGTCAGGAGCAGCATGAAGCGGGGTGCCCAGGAAGCCGGCTGCCATCACCCCCTCCTTTGAGTTTGGAAACTCAGCTCTCATCTGGCACGCCCGGTCTGAGATGCCACCAGGCCCTGCCCTGCAAACTGGCCTCCTCTCACCGGGCCACAGGCCTCCTCCGGGCGGTACGGCTGCCCTCCACCTCCTTATGCTTCCCTGGAGGTGGCCGGAGTGGGTCCCCGTCCTGCCAAGGAAGGAGCGGCAGAGTTGGCCCGACCAATGCCCGCGGGATCTCAGCCAGGGCCCTGTAGCTCGAGTCACAGTTTCCACCGTGGGCCCCCGGAGGCCCCCGCCCCGGCCCAGGGCACCTCCCCACTGCCCCAGCCCTAGCGCGTGGCACCGCTTAGCCTCGGGCCGGCCCTTCAGGGAGCCAAGTTCCACCTTGGCTTGCTCCAGTCCCAGCCTGGCAGCTGATGGAGCTGGGGGAAGCGGGCTGGGTGAGGAAGGAGATCACCGAGGCACAGCACCTTGGGGGGCTTTGAACCAGGAATAGCTGAAAGGGGCTTCTGACGGTCAGGAGCTGATGTCAGCTCCGTCGGGTCCAGGGGGTGCCCTCAGCGGGCCCACCTCTTCCCTCCACTATCGTTCCCCCTGCCAAGGGCCAGAGCTAACTTGGGTTCTGTCAGTGGTGGCGCCGTGAGGCGGCTCTAGGTCCCATGCTGTCGGGTGAGGGGAGTGTCTTCATCCTTGGTTCCTGGGGGGCTTGGCAAGAAAGGTCCTGGATGGAATTTCCCTGACAACAAGTATCCCTGCCCATGAGCGTTTCTCCTGCCGTCTCTGGGCTCTGCCGGGTGGAAGGCAGGAACCACCCCTTTGAAAGCAGGGGAACACAAAGTCCCTTTGGTGAGGGACCCTCGTCTTCACGCGTCAGGTGGTTGCCAGGGGCAGAGGAGGCGTGTGGTTTGGGATGTGCAGGAGCCAAGGAAGGCTGGAGACTTTTGGTGGGATCGCTTGGGAGCACCGCCCTGGGACTCAGGCTGGGCTGGGTAGATCTGTGGAGTTGTCCTGGACCAGGAGAAATAGGGAAGGGGCAGCCTGGTGGGTTTGAATGCAGGACTCAGAGGGGGCTGGTCTGGAGGTGTTGGGGGGGGGGGGTAGGTGAGTCTCCATCTGTGGATCCCCCAGAAGCTGCCTGTGTCCAGTGAGTTTCCTGGGAGCCCTTAGAGTTATTTTCTGTTGCATCTCTCCAGGTCCTGGTGAGAGCTGGCGAAGTCCATAGGTCTACTGGGGAGGTCCAGCTCTGAGGCACGAAAGGAGGGCTTGGCCCGAGGGTCCCTGGCCGCAGCTTCAGTGCAGAGACTCTCTGATTCAGGAATCCAGGTCTCTGATTCCTGGGCTCAACTCTTGCCTGGTTGCACCAACCCAAATAACTCAGTTCCTGGGTTTTTTTTTGTTTCAGCGTGGTCCTTGTGGGTTCTGGAGCCCCAGGGAGGCACTGCTATCCCCGAGACCCCGAGTTCCCCAGCTACAGCCTGGCGCTCTGTCTGGCAGAAGCTGAGTGTCTGCAGAAAAAGCTCTGGTGTGGCCAACTGGTGAGCCACCAGGAGTGGCGGCTCCCTACGTGGTCTTGGGCAATTGCATTTTCGTACCCCGCCTGACGCTTGCCCCACTGGCAACTGCCGGGAATGGAACCGAGGCATCGCCAGGCCCCTGCCACCAGCCTTTTGGTCCTCTGGCCTCTACCCACCTCTCCTCTTGCTGGGCTCTGGGTGGCGTGGGGCGGGGGGGAAGGCTTTGGTCAAGGTCAGCAGTTGGTGGAATGGGTTGCAGCCCCCCAGCCTGGTTCTCGGGCACTTCCGTTTGGAAACCTTCCGCAAGCTGGAGCCCAGGCCGCGGCTGGGAGGTTTGTTGTTGTTTGTGGAGCCGGGCTGTTTCCAAGATGTCAGTGCTCAGGGAAAACCATCCTTCCTCCCAGGGATAAACACTCTGCGCTCTGGCTCAGCCCACTAAGCTCTGAGCCGCTGCAGCCAGGCGCGGCCCTTGGGGAGCAGCCACCTGGCCCTGCCCAGCCAAGGCCGGGATCCGGATCTGGGTGTGGCAGGGTGGGAGGTGGGGATGGGCCGAGGGGGCCCCAGACGCTTGCATGACGAGACCTTCCTGGCCCGGCGGCTAGTGTCCTAGCTTTCCTTCTTCTCCTGCCCACGGGCCCTGTTCTTCAGCCCAGATGCGTGGAGAGTGGCCAGGTGTGTTCTCTGCCGAGCTAGCCCAAGCTTCGCTCATCTGCCTGCCAGCCTCGGGCCGTGTCTGGCACCGGAAGCCCGTGGCTCAGGCTTCCGCTGATGACAAAGACTGTGACAGTGAGTCCCGACTTGGGAAAGTGGGGGGGTGGGAGGGGACTTGAAAACAAGCTGTGGCCAGCGGGGGAGGTTGAGGGAGTGGGAAGGAGGGGGAGGCGACCGTCTACTCCCGAAGTCTAGGTTGTAACCACAGCAGCTCAGATGCTCTCCCCAAAGTGGGGTCCAGGCTCTCCTGCCCCCACCCCCACTCCCTGGCCCCCGTCACAGGTCTGAGAAATGTCCTCAGTGCCCCCGTGCCCAGCTGGGTCCTTCCAACTGAGGATGGCACAGCGTGGATGGGAAGACTCAGACAGGGGCAGCCCTAGGGAGGCTCCAGGTCCAACCTGCGTCTGGTCGCTTAGTCCTTGGTTCGGTGCCTCTGAGCAACCACCGTGCCTATCTAGCCGTGGCAGTGGTATTTGTGGAGCTCTGTGTGTGGCCCTGTCGGACCTGGGAGGGTCTGTCTGGGCTCTGGACTGAGGGCAGGCTCTCTCACTGGTAGTCGGGGGCCTGAGGCAAGACATTGAAGCTGCCCTTGTGCCCCTGCTCTCCCAACACTTACTCCCCCTCCGCGGGCCCCAGGCGTGGGCATTCGGCATTGAGGAGCCCTGAGCACTGCCAGCCCCGCGCCTGCTCCCTCTCAACGGCAGAGAGGGTGCAACAGCTTCCTGTGGTGTGGACGACTGGGGTGGGGGGCATGGTACTGTCTAGGATGCCACAGGAAGACACACTTTCACCAGTACAGGGGAGGCGCAGGGAAGGGCCCGATCCGGGTTGTGGTTGGTCGGTTCAGTAGCCTTCCCCATGGAAGCATTGTGTGCTCCCAGGAAAGCACAGAGGCCAAGGATGTTGCTTTACCAAATGAACCCTTCAGGGCAAGAAACAGAATCTTCTAGAACCCCCAGGCGTCTTCTCAGCACCCATTTTCTGCCACTGCCACCCAGCCTAGCCTCTCCTGAGTTCCCTTGGAGATGAGCGAGGAGCATTGCCTGGTTCGAGGGGTGCCATCCTTGTGGCGTGGGTGCCGGGGGCGTGAGCATGCAGTGCCCCTAGGGTCAGACCTGGCACAGATGCACGCCTTCCCTCCCCGACTCTGCCGAGGGGATCCAACCCTCCAGCCCCTCTTTTTGTCTCTGCAATCTTCCATCTCCATGGTGAGACCCACCAGGCCTCTGGGAAGTTTCCTTCCATGGGTCCGCATGCGTGCCCGTGGGGTGTCGTGTGGGGAGTGGACACCCCAACTCTGCATCCTGCTCTCTTCTTTGGATGCTCCCCACTTTTCTGTTGGGCCAACACCTCCAGCGTGCAAGTGCTGAGTCACAGAGTTGGGTATAATTAGCGGGAGGAGATGCCATCATATAATTTTGCAAAGTGCAACACCAGCCCGCCCTCCCGATGCCAGAGGGGGCCTGTTGCATGAACGCCTCGCCAACGTGATGGGTGCCCAGGGCTGGGGGAGCTGGCCAGGGTTTCCACTTGCATTTCCTTGATGACTAAAGACTTTCAGCACCTTGCCTGGGAGTTGATAACCTCAGCGGTGGCGTGCCCGGATCCCTGGTGGAATGTCTGTCTCTCCTTATTGATTTGGAGGCGCTTCCACAGCTTCCACAGTTCCCGGATATTCTTTCTCTGTTGAATAGACACATCACCCTCTCTCCTCCCACTCAGCAGGGTGCCTTTTTCAGGGTTATCTTTTGAAGAAGGGAAGTTCTTAATTTCATGCAATTGAATGCAGGCTGCTGTCTCTTTGCCTCTGTCTCCCTGTCTGTCTCTATCAGCACTTCCTGAATCCTCTTTTTCTTTCTCTTAATGGAAGGGAGGGTTGGTGGGGGGGAGCTTGGTTAGCATCATGCAACTGTGTTTCACCAACGCTTTTGCATACCCCTTGGAGAGTAAGTTCCCCCCACATCATCACCCAAACGCTGCTGCCTCCCGCCACTCCCCTCTAGGGGACCCCCTTCATCCTTCATGCCCTCTCCCCCCTCCTTCAACTCCTCTTCGCAATCTATGGTCAGAACATGAGGGTCAGCTGTGCGTGGGCCTGGTCGATCTCTGGCTTTTGCATCTTTGTTTCCCATGTCTGAGTGAGATCTTCCGGTCTTTCTGCTCCTCCTTCTGACTTCTTTTCATGTTGCCTGACCCCCTCCAGTTCTCCCTACCCATGTTTATTGCAGATACCCGGGTTGCATCTTTTCTGAGGGCTGAGTTATCCCCGCAGAGGTGGTGTGTGAGCCTTCGCCTTCTTTCTTGGCTCATTCATCATGGACCACTTGGTTTTTTTCCAGACCTTGGCTATTATAAACAGTGCTGTGATGAACACGGGTACCTGCATCCTTTTCAATGCGTGTTTTTGTGTTCTTTGGAGAGAAACCTGGGAGTGGAATTGCTGGATTGTGGCAAGTCTATTTTTAGCCTCTTGAGAAACCTCCGTACTGATTTCCAGAGATAAGACCCGTTTCTTGCCTATTACAGGACTGTGGCGCTCATCGCTCATGTCGTATTCTGGAAGTTTTTGTTGTTTCAGGTTTCCTATCTTGCTCTAAAACCCTTCTGGAAGGGCTGGAGCCATAGTACAGTTGCCTTGCACACAGTTGACCCGGGTTTGATTCCCCCACCCCAGTTTCTCTCCTGGAACTCTGCCAGGAGTGATCCGAGTGCAGAGCCCAGGAGCAAATCCCAAACACCACTAGATGCGGCTCCCAAATTTGAAATATCAAAATCCAGTCAAACCCCCTGGAGTGGACTTTAATGGACAGTGTCTGTGGAAGGCTGTTCTCCTTTGTGGTCGAGGTAAATAACCTCCTTACTTAAAAGACCACAGGCTCTCACTGGAGGGCCATGAAGTATCAGCTTTGCCAGACACCAAGGGCAATGGATGAGTGGGGTTTTGAAGGAGAAGTAGGAGTGCACGGGAGGCACAGGGTGAGCTCTGGGCAGGACGCGGAGGGAGCAAACCTTTGGTGGTCCTGTGGTCCAGCGTGTTTGAGGAACTGCAGAAAACTCTGGCTGGCTGGGAGGGAGAGAGGAGGAAAGGGGTGGTGAAGAGGGGCCCAGGGGGTCCAGTGTGAGAGGGAGATAAGACACAGCGGCCCCCCTGCCCCAACACACACACACACACACACAGGAGTTTGGAAAAGATGCTGTTGTGATGTCCACTCCAGGGAGGACACTCAGAAGTCAGCTTTGGGGAGGCAGCCATGGGCCCTGACCTTCCTGGGTGATCTTGGGCCGGTTGCCAAGAGCACTGGCCAGATTTGCACCCCAGCAAGCCACACCCCCCCCCCCCCCACACACACACACAAAGACATGTCCTCCCTCTCCTGTCTTCCTCCCCTGCTCAGCATTTCCTGAGCTGGGACAGACAGCTCATCCCAGGGGCTCTCTGGAAAAGGGGGTGCTTCCTTCCTCTCTTGCCCTGGATTGGCCCCCAAGGATACCTGATCAGGACTTGGATCTTGAGTTTTGACCCCTCCCAGCTCCGCCGGCTGGACGCCCCTGCTGGTGTGTGGCCCAGGCTGCAGGCTGAGCTGGACTGTTGGAGCGAGGGAAGCCAGCATAGTCTTGGCTTCCCCCTGTGTCCAGGGCCTTTGGTCTTGGTCTCCAGGGTCCCTCTCACTCACTGCCAGCATCCCCAGAAGGACAGCTGACCAGGCCCCCCCTCTGGGGCAGCTGGAAGGATCCTAGTGTGATGCCCGGGAAGGGTGGGCGCAGTTTCTGAGAGGACAGGGCTCCTATCTTCTCTGCCCATGTGGCGTCCCTCTCAGGTGGGCTGGGGTTTTCATACCACCTCTGTGCCATCGTATGGACCAAGTAAGTGCATGGCGTCCTGGTCCTGAGGGCTTCCCACAGACATGGGGTGAGGCAGAGCCATGCCTGGAACCCAAGTTGTTCTTGCTGCTGCCGTGCTTGCATCTCCCAGCTCTAAGCATGCTCTCTGCTCTCCAGGGCTGAAATTACTGGTCGGGAAGGGGAAAGGGGAGGGGGAGGAGAGGAGGGTCAGGAGGTGAGGGAGAGGGAGAAGGTGGGGGAGGAGGAGTGGGAAGAGATGGGGAAGAGGAGGAGGGGGAAGAGAGGAGGGGGAGGAAAAAGGGAGGAGGAGAAGGAGGAGGTAGGGGAGGAAGAGATGGAGGAGGAGGGGAAGGAGGAGGGGAGGAGCTTTTCTTGGCTGGGCAAAGCTGTATCCTCCGATCAACCTAGTGTAGAGCCAAGGTCCCCCCTTACAGTCACGAGCTCCTGCCCTGCGGGGGTCCTGGAGGAAGGCTGCACGGGACAGGGCCACTGGGTGCATGGACTTCCGTTCCCCGCTGCTCCCCGACCAGGTGAGGAAGGACCAGCCATGGGTGATGCTCGGGAAAGGGACTTTTGAGGGGAGGGAAGAGGCAGAAGCGCTTCAGAGCACTCTAGAGCTTGGACCTCAGTGGGTTTGCTTGCTTGCAGATGCAGGTCCGTGAATCGGACCTCAGCGGGCACCGGAGGTGAGAGGGGAGTGCCCATGGGCACTGGGTGTCACCCACTAGCAGCTTCTCTTCCCCTCTCCCTGCTCTGCCGCCCCAGGCCCGGCCAGTTCCCCTGCTCCAGCCATTCTCCCAGAGTGCTGGCCCCCACCTCCCCTTGAGTCTCCCTCCTCCTTTGGGTTGGGGGTGGGGGTCATCCTGGCTGGTGCCCACCTTGCCCACCTCACACAGGCCGGAGTCTGTGTCCTGGCAGCCCTGCACAGCCCCTGGCCGGTGGCTCAGCAAGTCCAAGACACGCAGTCCTGCTGGACACTGGCAGGAGGGCTGAGGCCTGGGCCCCGGGCAGTACTTAGCGGCCCTAGTGGGGAATAGGAGCCCCTGGGCTTACTGGGGGCAGGCAGAGAACAAGGTGTGGGGTGGGGGGGAGAGGGTGAGTGGGGAGCCCACAGGTGACCGTCCTTTAGTCACCTGGTCCTCTACCCTCGGGTGAAAAAGCAACGCCTGCCTGCAGTAAAGCAGTGTCTGGGCGAGGGGACAGCTCCGAGGGGCCACCGCCACAGGCCTGGCAGGCAGGGGGTGGGGGTGGGGGTGGAGGGAGGGCTGTGGTCAATTTCTGCCACCCCCTGGATGGCCCAGGTGGCCGCTAGTTCTGCTGGCCCTGGTGCCTCTGGGAGCGGTCCCCACACCCGCTGAGCACTGCTTGGGAGACACCCGGAGCCCAAATGAAAATGTTGACTATGAGGCCCAAGGAAGGGGACAAGGAATGATGGGGACACGCAGGACAGGCCAGGGGGGCCCAGCAGGGCCCGGCCAGTCAGCTGCGCACAGGGTCATGTCCAGGTGGCTGACACACCCCCCCCCTTCCTGAGGGGCTGCTTCCTTCTGCCTCACCCCAGCGCCCCCCAGTGGGGTTTCCTGTGCCTCTACAAAACCGTGGGGCCCTTTCAGGAGTGTAAATCTCGAGTCTGCACATTTTCTGCTCTCCCCTGCCAGTGGGGGTCGGCCCTTCCTGGGTGGTGGCCAGTTGACCTCTTCTCCAGGACCTGTTCATGTGCCTGCAGGCTCTGCTCTGGATTCAAGCCCCGGTTCTGGTTCTGCGGGCTGGCTGTAGGTTCTCTCAGCTCCCTCCGCTGGGCCTCAGTCTTCTTGTCTGCTAACTGGAGCTGCTCCCCAGAACTCCCAACCTGTGGGGGATCGGGCAAGACACCTGGGCCCTCCGCCCAGAAAGCCTCCTCCATCTGACTTGGAGCCTAGAGGTAGCACTGTAGCACTGTTGTCGCACTGTCGTTAAGTTGTTCATCAGTTTGCTTGAGCGGGCACCAGTAATGTCTCCATTCATCCCTGTCGCATGCTAGTGTAGCCCAGTGGCGTCTGCTCGCTCCAGGAACACAAAGTGAGACTTGTTGTTACTGTTTTGAGCATATCGAATACACCACGGGTAGCTTGCCAGGCTCTGCCATGCGGGCGAGATACTCTCGGTAGCTTGCCGGGCTCTCCAAGTGGGACGGAGGAATTGAGCTCAGGTCGGCAGCATGCATGGCAAACACCCTACCCGCTGTGCTATCATCGCTCCAGCCCCAGGGTCTAGAAGTAGATTTCTATTTTTTTTTAAGAGTTGCACAGATGGTTCCAAGGTTTGAAACAAACAAAAGAACTTCCAGAAAACCAAAAATTAGGCTCGAAAGACACAGTACAGAGGGTGAAGCATTCTTCTTGCGGGTGACCAACCCCGTTTCAATCCGACGGACGCCACATAGCACTGCATATGATCCCCAAGAGCCAGAGGTGATCCCTGAACACTGCCAGGTGTGCAGCCCGCAACCCCCCACCCCCACCCACTCCTGCCCTCAACACACACACACACACACACACACACACACACACACACATACAAAACACACAACCCTAAGTGCACCTTTGCTGAGAACCATCCAGAGGGGGATGCTTTTCAGACCTGGATCTGCAGAGGAGGGAGATTTGAGTATAGGTGTCAGTAAGCCCCGGGGTTTCACAGCGCACTGCCAAGCAATGGGCCACAGGAACTAATGCGTCTCTGAGCCGGTGGCACCGTCCGGGTCGCCCGAGGCTCGTTCATTCTCTGAAGGACCGGAGGGCTGAGGCGTGAAGGAGTGTGGGCTTTGCCGTCCCCTGAGGTTTTCTGCAGAGGAGCACGAGAGTCCTTTGGGCTTTAGGAGAACTTGACAGGGCCAGCGTGGAGGATGCTGGGGGTCCAGGGGGCCAGTCTGAGTCCCCATGGGACTCAGGAGGCAGGAGGGAGGCGATGGAGGGAAGATGGAGAAGATGTGAAGAGTTTATTTTTCCTTTTTTTTTTTTTTAAATCAAAACAAAACAACAAATTCACGTTTTAGAGCAGTTTGGGGAATAGAGAGGAAAGTTCGGAGACTTCCCACATACTCCCCATCCCCGCCCAGCCTCACCTCCCCCAGTGGAAAGATTCCGGAGGAGATTTTATGATCTGGAGGGTTCCGTGATTGGCCTGGGGTGGGGAGTGGGGGAGGCAGGAAGAGGAAGTGAGAAGGAGACCCAGATTCTTGGTATGAGCCGTGGGCAGAGGCCTCCTGGGTGCAGAAGGCTGGGAGAGGCTCGTGTTGGGCTGGGATACGTGGTTTGCGGGGGTCCCGGAAGGAGACTGTCTCGATGTCTGGGTGGCAGCCTCGTGGATGCCCTCTGTCCCCCGGAGCTCCCCATGCCCTCCCTGCCTCCAGACCTTACTATGTGCCTCTTTCTCCCGGAGAGCCCCTCCATGGCCCCCAGCAACCTGCCGTGTGGCCCTTGCACACGGAGAGTGAACGTGCCTTCACATGTCCTCCTGCCCCCCTCCCCAGTTTGGTTCATCACAGCCTCCCTGGGCCGTTGACTCAGTTGTCAGGTTTCCCGGCCAGCCGGTCAGCGCCACTGGACAGGGACAGGGCAGGAACGAGCCTCGGGGGCCTGAGGATCCTGGGATCTCCGGGTGAATCCGGCCCCAGGGAATGGAGACTTGATCCCCAGACAGCAGCTGGCAGGGCGGCCAGGGGCCAGTGCTCACCCGGGGAGTATGGGGGTATGTGAGGGAGACCTGAGGGTCCCTGGCCAACAGGCCCGGGATGGAACCAAGGGGTCATCTGATCAGCTTGGAGGCTGGGGGTGGATCCTGAAGAGATGGCCAAGGCCCGAGGGTGTTTAATGTGGCAGAGCACCCAAACCCCCACACTGGGAAGCGTGACACACCCCATAGATGGCAGGGAAACTGAGGCACAGAGGGTCAGGCCCCGGGCCTATGTGTGACGAGGGCGTCAGTCTTCAGAGCTCTCGCTGCTGTAAGGGGTCGTGGCCTCCCTCGTGGTCTTAATGAGTGTCAGTGGCAGAGGCCACAGGGGGCTGGGTATTGCTGGGGTGCCTGCCCCATCCCTGAGCACTGCTCAGGACCCCCTCCCTCCCTCGCCCCGTGTCCCCCCATCACCAGCCTCGCCCTTTCTCCAGTTCCCTGAAGGCGCACTCTCTCATGCTTCCACACACTCAGCCTACTTAGTTCTCTGGAAGGGGGCCGGTTGGTTGGGGCATGTCTTCACCCTGTTTCCTGGCAGAGGAGAGGGAAGGAGGGCTCCTATCAGCCCAGGTCAGTAGCTGGATGCTAGACTTGGGGGAGGGGGCGGGCTCTTGCTGGCTGGGGCCAACCCCCAGCTCACATGAGCTCTGACCACCTCCCCCCAATGCCCCCCCCATCATCAGGGCAGGAAGTGGTTTTCAGGGGCAGATGTGGAGACTGGCGTTTTTTTTGGGTGCGGGGGGGGGGGGGGGACGTGATGAGTCATCCCAGAGAGGAATGCCTGCAGGTTGCCTGTGGGATCATAGACCTGCACCCGCTGCTGCGTGCCACCAAACCACCCGCGGGCATCGCAGTTTCCCCAGCAGGGGGGCGGCCAGCCGGGGCTCAGGAGACACAGGCAGCGTGAGGAGAAGTCTGCTCCAGAGGGAGGGCCCTTCCCTGCCGCTGCCCCCCCCCCCCCCACCTCCCAGCCCTGTTCCGAGCTCCAAGGATTGGAGTAGGGAGAGGATTTGATTAGCTCCTGATCAGCGGTTCCATTTAGAGGGCCTGGTTCATTTCCTGTCTGTTTCCAGCAGGCCAGGCATAGGCAGAATTAACCCTGCTTCAGCCGGGCCCGAGAAGTGATGGATGGGAAGGGTCTTGCCAGCGCGGTGCGGGCAGCAGGGTGGCAACTGCCAGCCTCTCACCGCAAGGGCCCCGGGTGAGCGGACGGGTGTCCCTGGCTGGATGGGGGTGCCCCAGCCTATCGCAAAGGCCTGTGGCCAAGGGTTCCGGCTCTTCCTGCGCTGATGCACTCAGTCGGGACAGCGAGTCCAAACTCTGGTTTCTGCTCAGCAGCAGGCAAGGAGGATGTCAGGGTGGGGGTGAGGGTGGGGGGCCAGGAGTTGTATCTGCCTTATTCTCTGCTGTCTTGTAGGGGCCTGGCCGGAGCTCCACATGTGCGCATACCCCCACATCCTGCTTGTATGACCCAGAACCTTTTTTTTTCTTTTTGGGTCACACCCAGCAATGCACAGGGGTTACTCCTGGCTCTATACTCAGGAATTTCTCCTGGCGGTGCTCGGGTGTCCATATGGGATGCTGGGAATCGAACCCAGGTCGGCCGCGTGCAAGGCAAACGCCCTCCCTGCTGTGCTATGGCTCCAGCCTCCCCAGAGCATTATTTTTATTTTATTTGTTTGTTTCTGTTTGTGGCCACACCCGGCAGAGCTCAGGGTGCTGCTCCTGACTCTGCTCAGGAATGACCCCTGGCGCTGCTCAGGGGACCGTCTACTGGGCCTTCGAGCCAGGGATGTGGCCGAAGCAGCCGCAGCCCAGGTGAAAACCTCGCCTTCTGTACTGTCTCCCCACCCCCTTCCCACCCCCGACTCCAGAAAGTTTTCACTCAGGCGGCTCTCGGCATAGACCCTGGCCGTGCTCATGGGGCCACCCCAATCCGGCTTCTATTCCGTGACATGCGTGCTCCTTGACCTCCCCGGCACCGGGACCCTCTCCCTCGCTGCCTTCCTCTCACTGGCCCTGGTTCCCGGCATTTGCTGGAGGGCCTGAGCACCCCAAGGTGCCCCCACACCCAGTTTTCTTAGGACACTGGCTGGATCCGTGGAAGAGCCCAGTGTGAACTCACGAGCCTCTACTCTTGTTGGCAAATGTGTGTGCTACGTGTGCTGGCCCAGGAGAGGGTCCCTGTCAGCACCCCCGTCCTGCCCAGGGAGAGATCCTGTGCCCAGAGAAATTGAGTTCCGACAGAGCCAGTGGCCAGTCCTGGAAGCTGCCCTGGACTCATCTTAGACCAGAGGGGCTGGAGGGTCAAGAAGCACTTGCCTTGTGGCAGCTGCTTCTTTCTCCCATCCTGGTTCCCATCAGGTTCCCCATCACCACCAGGGGTGATGCCTGAGCACAGAATTGGGAGTAAGCTCTGGACAGAGTAGACCAAAAACAACAGAAAATTAGACTTAGTGGGTAGGAGAGAGCTCCACAGGCTGGTGTAGGCACCCTGCAGTCGTGAGTACCAACCCGTCTGGGCCCCCAGCACCGCCAGGAGAGGCCCTGCTGGTCTCTGGACTGGGCAGCAGCACATGGTCGGGCCTGAGCATTGAATAGCCCCGTGAGCGTTGCCAGGAGTAACCCCCGGAGCCCTCCAAGCCCTGCTGAAGCACCACACCTGATGCCCTGCCCAAGACTAGACAGTAATAGTCCCATTTTCCCTAGTGCTCCTCCTGGCCTATGGGGGGACCCTAAGGGTGGTCCTCGTGCCCTGGGAAAGTGAGGTGGGGTTATGGCTCCCTTCTGGGTGGGGAGGACTTGGCAGGCCACCCAGAGTGTCCAGCTGAAAGTGACAGGGATGGTGGCATGGCCACCAAAGTGCCCACGGGGAGTGTGGGCGCAGGGCCCTGGAGGCCTTGTGAGCTGGGCACTCTCTGGACGACTCTGTCCCCACCTCTGTTTACTTTGGAACCGCACAGATCTGGACAGCCTGACTTGCATTTCTGGTTCTGGGTCCATGGCGGCTCTTTTCCTGGGGGTTCTGGGCTCAGGCAGCTGCCCCCACTCCTGTGGGTGGGGCCAGCCCACCCCTACCTCCACCCCCAGGAAAGGAGAACCCAGGCCTGGCCCCTACTCTCAGAGCCACTGTTTGCTGGGCACCAGGGCCACTGCCTCCCACTGTCTTTCCTGGACTCAGGAAGGTGGAAGTCTGGCCTAGTGGGGCGGGAGGACTTGAAGGTGGGCCCCAGGAGCCCAGAGGGCTGGTGTGTGAATGAGTGTATGTGTGTGTGTGTGCAAGAATATATATGTGTAAGAGAGGGTATGTGTGTTTGTAAAGGAGTGTGTGTATTCAAGAGTATGTGTGTATGTGTGTGGCAGTGTATTTGTGTTCGTAAATGTGTGTGTGTGTGTGTGCAAGACTGTAGCACTGTAGCACTATCCTCCCATTGTTCATCGATTTGTTTGAGTGGGCACCAGTAACGTCTCCATTGTGAGACTTGTTGTTACTGTTTTTGGCATATCGAATATGCCATGGGGAGCTTGCCAGGCTCTGCCGTGTGGGCGAGATACTCTCAGTAGCTTTCCAGGCTTTCCAACAGTGATGGAGGAATCGAACCCGGGTCGGCCACATGCAACACTGAGCAGTCATGCCGGCTCCGGGCACACGTCCTTCCATCGCCCGCCCAGAGGCTGCACTCTGCCTCCAAGAGACTGCCACGGGCCTTATAGCAGGAACCCTTTGAAAAAGTGATTTGGGGAAATATGTTATATTATTTGGGATGGGGATCTTTAGGGAATACTACCCGGGTAGTATTCAGCCAGGCTGGGAGGTCCAATGCTCAGGGTCCAGTGACGTGGCACCACTGGGGGTTGACAGTATTGGGGCCAAGGGGCTTGCAATGGCAGAGTTCAAATCCCAGTCCTTGAGCTTGCAGCCACCACGTGTCTCAGCCCACTGAGCCATCTCCCCAGCCCTGATAACAGGAGCTCTTAACCTCTGCTCTGCGAGTGTGAGTGACCCCAAAACTCAGAGAGAGCAAGTGTCAGCCCAGGTGTGATTCCTTCTTCAAGGGCTAAGTTCCTGGGCACATTTGGTGTCTCTGTCATTAATTCTGAGTCCTGGTTCCAGCCCTTCGTGCAGGAAAGCTGGGCTCAGAATAGTTTCAGTGGCAGCGTTTCAAGGCCTGGACGGTCAGATGGGCTCAGCCCAGCCTAGCCATTAGACCTGTTTTCCACATAGTGGCAGCTCCTAATCTTTTGAGTGTGTGTGTGTGTGTGTGTGTGTGTGTGTGTGTGTGTGTGTAGGATGGGAGTAATTTGGGGTCACTCCCTGTGGTGCTCAGGGCTCACTCCTGGCTCTGTGCTCAGGGCTCACTCCTGGCTCAGTGCTCAGGGCTCACTCCTGGTTGTGTTGGGGATTGAACCTGGGTTGGCCACATGCACGGCAAACAGCCTACCCGTATATGGTCTCTCCAGCCCTGGAGGGGGTCCCAGGGGATCGAAGCATGACTGACATCCTCCGGGGTGCTTCTCCTGTAGTGGTTGCCCAGCAGGAAGCCAGGGGGCTCTGGGTGCTGTTGTGTCAGCCAGCAAATGTCAGGATTTCTTTCCTTTTGTGTGGAACTCCTGAGGTTCCTCCACCCACAGGGTTCACTTGTTTTTTGTTCACACGGGGCTCACATCTGGGGAAGGCGCTGGCCGTTGGGTGCTCATGGCTGGCCAGAGTCGGGAGGTGTAGGTCCAGCCCAGGGCCTGGAGCAAGCCCCGGGAAGCCCGTGCATCTGTGACTGCAGCCCCGTCAGTCGGATGCGGGTCTATAGGCTGAAGTTCTCATTCCATTCTGGTTCATCCATTTCCAAAAAAGATGCCACACCATTCGGAGCGGGTTCTTATCCTCTGTTCTGGCCACACCCTGGCTGTGCTCTGGGCTTACTCCTGGCTCTGCACTCAGGAATGGCTCCTGGCAGGCTCGGGAGGCCATATGGGATGCTGGATATCCAACCTGGCTTGGCTGCGTGCAAGGCAAGCGCCCTCCCCGCTGTGCTATCGCTCTCTGGAGTGGGCTCTTGTGGGAAGCACTTGAAGGAACTCGAGAGAACTTTGGTTGAAGACCCTTCAGTCAAGTCTCTGCTCGGGACCAGATCCCTGCTGTCCCTAGGGATCGGGTTTGGTGTGGGCTTGCAAAAGGGCGCAGCTGCTTCTCGCTCTTTCCTCCTGGTTTCCCTCTGCACTGCAGAGACCAGACCCTTCCATTCGGGAGAACTGGTGGGAAGTGCCAGTGTTCCCCGCCCCCCACCCCACCCCATGCAGCCTCACTGCACCCTAAGAGCCAGCACACAGCAGTGACCCACTTACCCTCCTCCCCGAAGGACCCACAGAAGGTTCAAGTGTGAGGGGAAAAGGGGGGATGGGTCTAGAGTGAAGCCCAAGGGGGTCCCCTGCTTCCGTCTGGCACCTGGGTGCCAGGGATGGAGCTGGGGGTTCAGCCCCCCTGTCTTGTGCCCCCCCATATACAGGGGGCCTGGCCTCTCACTCCATGCTCTTTGGAACATTGATCGTTTTCTCTCTCGCTCCGCAGATGTTTGAGTCAGAGGCGAATGAGAAGAGGGAGATGTCGTTGGCAGAAGGGAAGGTGGCCGAGGAGCCCCCACCCAGCAAGGAACCGGCTCCGGTGCCTCCTCCAGAACCAGCCCCCGCACCTGACAAGGAGTCCTCAGGCCAGGAACGTCCAGGCCCAGATGCACCGGCTGCTGGCACAGACCTGCCTGCCCCCGAGGAGGGCGCCGGGGCCCCTGACCCCGCACCCAGCCTCCAGGAGGCCCCTTCCGCCCCAGACGACACCCCTTCCTCCCGGGACCTTGCCACGGGTCCCGAGCCCCCTCCTCCCAGCCAAGCCCTCCCTGCTCCCGCGGATGCCCCCGCTCCGGACCTGTCCCCACCCAGCCAGGCCAAGGAGCCCCCGAGTCCCGGGGACCCCGCAGCAGCCGCTCCGTCGTCGTCGTCGTCGGGGGACCCTCCCGGGGTCTGCAAGCACAAGTTCGTGATCCCGGAGGTCCGGCTGGATTGCGCCTACAGCCAGGCGGGGGCGGAGGGCGGCGGCAGCTCGGGCGCCGAGGAGGAGGAGGAGGAGGAAGGGGACGAGGAGGGCCAGGAGGACGACGAGGAGGAGGAGGACGAGGAGGACACGAGCGACGACAACTACGGGGAGCGCGCCGAGGCCAAGCGCAGCAGCATGATCGAGACGGGCGCGGGCGCCGCGGACGGCCTGTGCCTGCGCGTGCAGAGCTCGCTGCGGCGCCGCACGCACAGCGAGGGCAGCCTGCTGCAGGACGCGCGCGGGCCCTGCTTCTCCTCGGACACCACGCTGCACTGCTCGGACGGCGAGGGCGCCGCGCCCGCCTGGACCATGCCCTCGCCCGGCACGCTCAAGAAGGAGCTGGGCCGCAACGGCGGCTCCATGCACCACCTCTCGCTCTTCTTCACGGGGCACCGGAAGGTAAGGGAGGGGGCTGCCTGGGGGGCGGGAGGAGGAAGGAGGGGTACCCGGTCCCGCCCCCCCCCACCCCCCGCACTTCTCCGAGGCTTCCAGGCCACCTCCTGCCCCTGCCCAGAGGCTGACACCGAGGCCAGGAAACACCAGGAAGGCCACCGCGCAACTCACACCCGCCCGTGACAGGCCCTGGACTTTGTGCTCTTCCTGCGCCCCGGGGACTGTCACACCTGCAATGTAGAGCGGGTGTGGCTTTGTGCTTGCAACATACAGATGCCAGCTCCGGGGCGGCAGAGATAGTTCGAGAATTGGGGCACATGCCAGAACCTACATTATATCCGGGTACCAGTTGTTCTCCCTGGCATTCCCCTTCCCCTCCCCCCCCCATGCAGAGTTGCTCTGGAGACCCCCAGCACCGCCACTGACCATTGAACCATCTAACCTGGTTGGCTGAGCATCAGGGGGAGAGGCCTTTGCCTCACCCCCCCCCCCCCCCCGCCCTTCCCAGGGACTGATTGGGAGCTCCCCCACACACACACTCTGTACCCTCCCCCCCGCCCCCCCGAAAAGATCTGAGATTACAGCCCCAAAGCGAGTTGCAGTGAAAGCTGGGTCCAGGCCTCCCCCGATTCAGCCTGCATCAGCCCCTCGAAGCATCTTCCCGCCCCACTCTGACCAGTGGGCGCGAGTGGCGGCTCCCAGAACAGCCCCAGGAGGCGAAGGCGG
The DNA here is from genome assembly GCF_029834395.1 of Sorex fumeus. Classification (NCBI taxonomy): domain Eukaryota; kingdom Metazoa; phylum Chordata; class Mammalia; order Eulipotyphla; family Soricidae; genus Sorex; species Sorex fumeus. The sequence continues at coordinate 10,935,760 of NW_026606168.1, forward strand.
CTCTGGTGCCCTTCAGCCCAGGCCCCGAGAGGTCAGGTCACTTGCACCCGGCCGCGTCGTTTATAAACATCTGAACCAGAACCTGGCCCGGGGCCTGGAGCGCTTAACCACCAGGCCACTAGCCTCTCGCAGATGTTTATAAATAGACGAAGACGAGTTTATGGCGCCCCTGCCGTATGCCAGACCTGTGCTGTGTTCGTCCCCCGCAATCCCCCCCCCCAAAGCTCCAGCAATGAGGGAGGCTGGCTTGAGCCAGAGGAGGGGATTAATTATTGGGGGAGGGGGGACCATGGTTGGACTTTAATGGGCTTGAAGTCCATCAGTGGCTCCGGCTGGGGCTCTGGGCTCCTTGTTGGTTTCATGGCCTTGGGTGAGTCCCGCTCCTCTGAGCCTGGACCCAGCTGTCTGCAGAGCAGAGAGGAACTGCCTGCCTCTGTGCACCCCCTCCCCCCAGCAGGGCTCTCTAGCAGGGCCCCAGCATGTTTAACCGGCGAGGGTGGGGACCCCAGGCCCCTCTGTAACTTCTCAGCCATTGGCAATCAAGCAGACCTGACCCCCGGCAGAGTGCAAGCTGAGAAGCCCCCAGAGAGGGCTGTAAGTGGAGTCCCTGGAAGCAGGACTAGAGCCTCAGAGGAATTGGAACGGACCTTCCCCGCCCCCACCCCACCACCCCCGCCATCCCACTCCCCCCACTCCATCTGTGAGTGTCTGGTTCACACTTGGTTCTGAGCCCCCTGGGAACATGTGATGGCTGTAGAGATTTCAAGGCCCAGAGTGAGCTGAACCGTCAGATCTTCTGTTTAAAGGACCCCCTCTAGGGCTGCGATGCTCCCCCTGCCCACAGTCAGGAGCGGGGCAGCTTTTACAGGGCCCAGAGGCTCCCTCAGGCCAGGCCAGCCCTGCAGAGGGTACGGAACGCTTTGGGGCCGTGACCAATGGCTTCTTTTGGGGGGAGGGGTTGGGGGCACACTCAGCAGTGCTCAGGGCTTACTCCTGACTACGAGCTCAAGAGTCACTCTTGGCAGTGCTCAGGGGACCAGATAGGGATCTGGGAACTGAACCCGGGTCAGCCACGTGTAAGGCAAGTGCCCTCCCCACTGCACTATCGCTCTGACCCCTGTGACCTTGCCCTTTCTGACCCCGGTTCCTCAGCAGGGATCCCCCTGCTCCATCCTGTCCCTGAGCCCCCTCTCTGACCCCCATGGTATGTACCCAGAGACCCTCAGCTGCCAGCCCAGTCCCCAGAGCCCCGCTCGCTGCTCCTGTGGGGTGCAGGACCCTCCTCCCAGACACCAGCACACCCCGGGAGCCCCAGGCTCCTGAGTGTCGTCCCCTCACGGAGGCCCCCTCCATGCACCTTCTGCTCTTCGTGCCTCTGCTCATTCATTTCCTGCACCCACCATCCAGCAGCAGGGAGACCCACCTTTGTCACGGGGCCCCCAGAGGGGCTTGTTCTTGCCTCCTGGGGTGGGGGGGCCTCCAGCTTCTCCCACAGTGGGCAGGACCCCCCCTCTGGATCTATGGGTAAAGGGAAGAGCGCCCCCTAGGGGAAGGTGTTGGGGCAGTGCCTGGCACATCTGCCCCCATGGGTGGTGACTCCAGACCAGGGACCCAGGGCTGGGGGAGGGTGGGGGGTGGGGAGAAGAGGGAGGGGACTGGAGGAGGGGGAGGTATAAATAGATGGGGAAGGAGGGGATGGGGGAGGGGCAGGAAAAGGAGGAAGTGGGGGAGGAGATGGGGAAGGAAGAGAGGTAGAGGAGGAGGAGAGGGAGGTGGAGGAAGTGTTGTGGAGTGAAAGTGGGGGGAGGAGGGGAGAAGAGAATAGCGTGAGCAGAAAATGGCACCCCAACATTCACAGGTGCCCTCAGCACCTTCCCCGCCTTTTGTGGCTGTGGTTGCAGTGTCCCGGGACTTGCACCCTTGACTGGGTGTTCTGACGCACATACACGCACACGCGCGCACACACACACATGCATATACACACGCACGCACATATGTACACACACGCACACATGCCCACATACACACGCACACATGCACGCACATATGTACACACGCACACATGCGCGCGCACACACATGTATATATACATGCACGCATATATGTACGCACATGCACACATACACAAGTACGCATACACATGCATATACACATGCGCGCACATGTGTACACGTGCATGCATGCACACATACACATGCACACACATGCACACACACGCACACACATGCACAACATACACATGCACACATGGTGCCCCCTGGTAGTTTCAGGGCAGCCAGGCTCCCATGTGCTCAGCCATAGGGGTGGTGCTGGGGGTGGAACCAGGTTCAGGTCTTGCATCTGCTGCCCGCTGCGCCCACAGCCTGGGTCGAGCCCGTGTGAGTAGACCAGACAATGCCATGTCTCCATGGGTGGTGCAGAGGCCAGACCTGACAGCAGCCAGAACCCCTGTGCCTCTGAATATGAGTCTCGGGCCGGGCAAAGGAGACCCAGGGCTGCCAAGGGGGTGACGCTCCCTATACGGGTCCACACAGAGCAGGCATGCCTCACGCCCCGAGATGCCGACTGCCGGCCACGTCCCCTTCCACAGGCCAGAGAGGACGCTCAGGGTTCCTGCGTGCTCCCTCCCCCCCCCAGAGCTGAGCTGCCTCAGTGCCCTCTGCTGCGCCAGTCCCTGGGTACCATGGCAGGACAGGGGGAGGGCAGGCCACGTCTGTCCTGCCCTGCAAGTCAGTGAACATGATGCAGGACATGGGACATGCTCCGGGACTGCACTCCCTCCTCACCTGCTTAGAGCTCCTGGCCACACTTCCGGCCCCCTCCTCTGGCAGGGTGTGGGCCCAGGCCCTCAGGTTAGACAGAGGGTGCCCCGGATGCCTTCCAGTTCAGGGTGCGGCATCGCCTTCCCATTCCCTATTGTAAAATCAAACAAACAAACAAAACCCTGAAGATGAGGGTCAGAGAACCAAGACAGGAAGGAAGGACCTTGCCTTGCATAAAGGTAAAGGCCCTCCCGTTGATTGTCGATTTGCTCGAGCGGGCCCAGTAACGTCTCCATTGGAGACTTTGTTGTTACTGTGTCTGGCATATCGAATACTCTCGGTAGCTTGCCGGGCTCTCCGAGAGGGGCGGAGGAATCGAACTTGGGTCGGCCATGTTGGCCACTTGTAAGGCAAACGCCCTACCCGCTGTGCTATCGCTCCAGCATGTGCCCACTCAAACCCTCGGCTCTGCATACGGTCCCCCAAACACCACCAGGGGTCACTGCTGAGCACAGAGCCAGGAAGAGCCCTCAGTATCCCTGAGTATGCACCAAACCCCCCTAACCACTCCTGCTGCCCCCAATAAAAACCCCCACCCTCCACCCCCCACTCTAAAAAAAAAACCCTAAAGAGGATTGATCTCGGCTTGCTCAAACCCAGCTGTGCTGAGTGCAGATACGGTGTTTGCACTTTTCCCACGGGGCCTTCAGCGGGCAGCGGGGCCTGGCCGTGTGATCAGAACCAACTGGGAGAAGCAGGGTAGAGAGGTCCCCCAGTCCATCCCTGGGCCTCAGATTCCCCACTTCCAGCCCAGGCTTGTCACCGACCCTGCTCAGGGGCTCTGTCCTCAGCCGGCAGAAGTCACAGTCAACAGCCGTCCACAGTGTTGGGAAGAGCAAGTTCCATGGAGCGTAGCTCCCAGCCGACAGGGAAGGACCCTCGCCCCACCCGATCTCACTGGACCGCATGACCCCTCCCCACCACCCCGGGAGACCCATGTCCAGATCCACTTCATTTTGCAGAGGAACCGAGACCTTCAGAGCTACCACTAGGGCCCGGCCAGGCTCTACATCCCAGCAGCCCCAGCCCCATGCTCAGCCATGGCTGTGATTACAGTTATAATTACACTAAGAAGGATAATTATGACTTCAGCGGCAGTGAGCTCTCGGGCCCTGGAGGAAGCTTCGTGGGGGCTGGGTGGGCCCCTGGGATTCCCGCAGAGCATGAGGGAAGGGGGTGGTTCCTTCCCCCCTGCCTTCTGCAGTGAGGGTCACTGGGGTACAGAGATGGCGCCCCAGGGGGGCGGAGGGGCCTTGCAGCAGGAAAGGCAGAGAGAAGCCTCAGGGGGTCAAGTCCATCTGCCAGCCCCCTCCGTCAGGCCGACGAGGACTCCCCCCTCCACCCCCCATTGGTGGAAGGAAGAAATCGTTTCTCAGCAGCACACAGGCCGGGGTGGCGAGCTGGGTGGCGGGTGCAGGAGTGGTCCCCGGGCCCATTGTGTGGGTCCGATAAAGCGCGGAAGCTGAGGTCAGAATGGGAGGAAGCCGGGTGTGCTCGGCCCTTTCCCACGGGTGGGGGCACAGGCTGCCGTGACCCCAGGCTGTGTGTGATGCGGGGGCAAGGGGGGAGATAGTGCTGGCTGCGTGGTGAGCTTGGGAAGCCCCCCGGAAACTGAATGGGTCAGAATTGGGCCCCAGCACCCCAGGACTTGACCCTGGAGAATACCCTATCCACCGTCCAAGCTTGTGGCACAACTTAAAGAGGCTGAGGGACTAGATGGTCTCCCTCCCTCCCCCCCCCCCCCATCCTGGTGGTATGTCACGTTTGCAAAGCCCTAGGGAGGGGGCAGCACAGTCAGGAAATGGCCAGAACAGCCTCACCTGGGAGAGCTGCAGCCTCTGTTGCAGAAGCCCTGCCTGGAACCCGGACAGGCCCACCCCAGCTGCCACTGAAGTGTCTCTGAGCGTCCGCTCCCCTCATGGCCTGGCTTACTGCCATGACTAATGAGGGAGTTTGTGGTTAGGGTTAAACAATTGGGTCTCCCTGGCAATTTAAGTTTCATACAGTATTATTTATCTCCTGTCCTTTTCTCTGTCCCTCCATCCCTCCCTCCCTCCATCCATTCTCCTATCCACAAGCTATCTGGGTTACCCAATAACCCACATCCATCCATCCATCTGTCCAGCCACCCACTGACCCATTCATCTGTGCACTTGTCCACCCATCCATCTTCCCACTAACCCACCCACCTATCCACCTGCCTGCCACTTACCTGCCTGACTGGATTCATTTATCCTTCCTTCCTTCCTTCCTTCCTTCCTTCCTTCCTTCCTTCCTTCCTTCTTTCCTTTCTTCCATCCTTCCATCCTTCCTTCCTTCCATCCATCCTTCCACTCATCCTTTCTTCCATCCATCCATGCATCCATCCTTCCATCTATCCATGCATCCTTCCATGCATCCATCCATGTATCTGTGCATCCGCAGACCCACCCGTGGGTACATCACTGAAGCTAGTAGCTCCCCCTGCTGGCTGCATCTGGAATAAGGCCGCCTTTCTCTTCCCGAGCATTGAGCTTTGAGCTCCTGAGCATTGAGGCTTAGCCCATTTTCTTTGCTGTACAAAAGAGAGGCTGCCTAGACTAGGGCTCGTGAGGAGTCAGAGTGTAGCCATGCCTGGTGGGCTTCTGTCCTTTCTCTGGCAGCCGTGTCCATGGCCAGCTGCTCTGCTCTGCTGACTCACTGACCCCTGGTTTGCTGGGGCGGGGGGGGGGGGGGTGCGTGAGGGGAGCACTGCTGGGTCCCGTGTGTCTCCTGGAGGCAGTGGCATGGGGGACTACTCCTAGCTCAGTGCTCGGAGTACCACATGGCATGCAGGAGGGAACCTACCCTTCTCCCTCAGTAACCCCTGTAGGTCTTGATGTTGGAGGGCGGGCTTTGACCATTGCCCAGAGGTTCCCTGGAGCCCCTGGGAGCTTGGGGGGGGGGGTGTTCCCAGGCACTTTACACACCGTAGGCCGGCCCAGGTACACGTTGAACCCCATAATCTGGAAAGAACCAGCTCAGCTGTCTGACCTTGAGTTTGAAGCCCAGACACTGAGGCTCAGGGAGGAGCCAGGTGGAGGTGGCAGCTGTGTCTGGTGCTACAATGTAACTGGTGCACTGAGCCCTGCTCCTCACCACATGCCAGAGAACAGCCCCAGGGTAGGTTGCTCCCAGGCCAGCTGCACCAAACACAACAGGCATTCCCAGCAGAGGGGTGCAGGACGGCTCCCGGATCCCAGACACGTGTAGCCATCTCCGGACACCTCCCCCATCAGCGCCCCTGTCTTTTCTCCACAGATGAGCGGACCTGACACGGTTGGGGACGACGATGAAGTCTCGCGGAAGAGAAAGAGCAAAAACCTGTACGTTGGGAAAGTTCCCCGCCCTCCCGCTCCACTCCTGGGCTTGCCTGGCCTCCCATGGGAGGGTGGAGAGAAGGGGCACCCCCTTCCTGCCCTCTGCAGACACCAGTGAACAACAGGAGGGTGGGACTCAGCCGTGCACTCAGGCTGGGGTGGGGGGCCTGGGGCCAGCCAGCACTGCTGCCCTCCGCAGCAGCCGCACAGAGCAGGTACCTGTAAGCCACAGGGCACAACCCTTCCCCTTCCCACTAGGTGAGCTTTGCAACGCCTGTCGTCTCCGGCATTGCCAGGAGAGGGCGCTGCTGGCCCACGGCGAGTCCGCTTGACACGTCCAGTTTTTTCCTGGCCCAGTTCCTGGGGGGAAGTCCTTCCAGATGCCTTAGCAGACTAGTTGGCCCTGACCTTGGCTGGGCTCCACCATCCTAGAAACTCTTTCTTGTCCCAGTTCCTCTGCTCTCTCCAGTTTCTTGCAGCTCGGGTTGGTTTCTCTCACTCTGTGGCCAGGAGCAATCACACTTTCTAGGGAAGGTGAAACAGACAGAAATAGTCCTTTGCACAGACCCCGGGTCTAGACTGAAGTCCTTGGAGCTCCCAGGGATGGGGCAGGGTGGGGAAAGGCATGCTGGAGCAGCCGGCCCACCAACTTGGCCTCCTGTCCAAGCAGGTGCTGCCCTTTGAACACCTGAGGTTCAGACTTACGAGTTTTATTGAGGGTCCTTCACGCCTGGATAGTCTCACACACACACACACACACACACACACACACCACACATACAACTCATACTTGTGTAGGCACTGTCCTAGGTTCATTTTATGTGTATGTGTGCACACACATATATATACATATATGTCCCTTTCTTTCTTTCTTTCTTTCTTTCTTTCTTTCTTTCTTTCTGTTTTCTTTTTTTTTTCTGGTCCACACCCGACAGTGCTCAGGGCTTACTCCTTTCTCTGCACTTGGGGACCACTCCTGGTGGTACTCAGAGGACCATATGGGGGTAAGGGGATCAGACCTGGGTCAGCCACATGCAAGGATAGCACCCTACCCACTGCACTATCTCCTCCAGACCCAGACCCTCTACTTTTTAAATCTGTACACCCTCTCTCCCCCCCCAACAATGAATTAAGCTGAGGCAGAAAAAGTTTACTCATTGAAGATCACCTAGCAAGTAAATGGTTGAGCTGGGATCTGAAACCTGGCAGGCTGATTGCCGATTTCTGTTATTTGTGTGTTGCATCTCCTTCTGCCTGTTTCTCTGTGTCTGCATCTCTGTATTTATCGTCTGCCTCCGTGTGGTTTCCTATGTGACTCTCTAGAGATCCATCATTTGTTTCTCTAATATCTAGGCTGTCTGTATCTAGTCTGTCTATCTCTGTCTCTCTCCCCTCTTTTTTCTTCAGAGACTGCTGCCATCTTTTCGGGGGTGGGAGGTCACCTGGCAGTGACTGGGGGCTGCTCCCACAGGTGTCAGGAGACCATGTGATGTGGTGCTGGGGATTGAACTCAGGCATCCCGTGTACAAACATGTGCTCTGAGCCATCTCTCTGCTCTCCAGAGCTTGTCATTTTCAAGCTTGCATGAAGTCTTCTGAAGGAGCTCTCTTTAACACACACACACACACACAACACACACACACACACACACACACACACTTTGAGCCTAGGTGGGCAGTAGAGAACGGTTGGACTCAGCGTCCACCCAGAGCCCTAGCGGAGAGAGGCCGTGCACAGGCTGGACCTCAATCCTGCACCAATACCCCCCACCCTGCCCACCCTGCTCTGTCCCTCAGTATCCCCTGCACAGTGGCCCTAGAGCTGGGGCACCGCATGGCAGGTGCCCCAGAAAGAAAGCCGTGTTTGAAGCCCAGGCTCCCAGCTCTGTTTGGACACTCAGAAGCAAAGACCAGACTCAGGGGCAACTTGATCTAAGGAAAGGGAGTGCAGGGCAGGGAGGCTGGGGGCTGGGGTCTCCTTCAGAAGGATGCTGCCTATCCGGAAAGGTGAAAAGTCTGCTTCCTCTTCAGTAGGGGCTAGTGAGCACTTTGCACTGAATGGAAGGCCTGCCAGGGGGTGAGACAGCCCGCGGGGCCAGGGAAGAGCAGGGTGTGGGCAAGGATTATCTTCCACACATCCTGGGCGCGGGTCCCTGGCGAGTTCTCCCGATACTCCACACACCTGGATTTTTCCAGGGGGTGGGGTGGGGCAGGAGGCAGGGGGAGCATTCTCTTTCTAATCCCACCCTACTTGTTTCCCTTCCCACCTTTGTCTACGCTTCCCAGAAGCTCCCCCTGCACACTGGATTATCCCTGTTGGTGAGAGAAAGTTTGGCTTTAGGGAGGCTCAGGGACAGCCTAGAACACAGAGCTGCTTAGTGCCGGAGGTGGGATTCGAACTCCAGGAGGTCCAATCCAGAACCTCATTTGCAGCCTTCCCCTGCCCTTAATTACAGGAGGTGGGGAATGGAGGGGGGGAGGGGGGCCGCAGGGAGTTCAGAGCGCTGCACAGCTGGAAACTCAAAAATCAGTCCGGAAGTACAGACTTCAAAAAAACACAAGGGAAGGTTGAGCCACGCATATTTCTCAGTGCGGTGTTTGTTTTGGTTTGTGATGGGGGGCGATGGATACGTTAAAAAATTTCAGCTTCGTTCCAGCCACCGGTAACCAAAGCTTTTAAATACAAAACCAAACAAGAACAAAAAAAAAAAAGATTTCTTTACAAATCCCGTGCTGCTGAGGCGGGGAAATTGCTCCAAAGGACGGGTGCATATTTTGCATTCTAGAGGGCCACCCCCCACCCCCAACTAGGAATAAGAATGTAGCCCCTGCGCGCCCCTAGGTATGGCCCCACCAGCCATAAAGTGATGGTGATAATAATGTCTTTTTTAAACAAGGCAACAATGATTTCAGGGCCTTGGGACGCCCCAGTGAGATGCTTGGCAGTTGGTGAAACTGCACTCAAGCTTAGGGTCACCCAGCCAAAGGCACAGGGGGTGCGTCCGGAGCCGGCGCGGGAAGCTGGGGGGAGTCGCCCGGAGAGAGGGGCGGGCGTTTAACCCCTTGGGCGCTGCAGCTCCGTGCGCGGCGGGGCGGGCCGAGCGGCCGGGCTAAAAATGGGTTTCTGGGCTAAAAATAGCGGGTCCCGCCGGCCCTCAGGGCGGGCGGGCGGGCCGAGCCGGGCAGTTTTGCTGCCTTGTTTCTCCTCCTCCCGGGCGCTGCCATGGGAACCGGGAGGCCGGGCGGGGCTCGCGGGCGCTGGCGCGGGGCCGGCCCGCAGACACTTGCCCCTTTCACGGGCTGCCGCTCGGGGTGGGCGGGGACCGAGCCCCCCGCCTCTCGCCCCAGCCCCGCGGGCCCGCCCACTTCCTGGCTCCTCCCGTCCGAGCCGGGCGGCGAGCGCAGTCGGTCGGCAGCCCCGGGAGCCCTGCGAGCGCGCGAGTGAGCAGTCGTGCGTGCGTGCGCTCGGGCCGGAGCCGGGCACGGGCGCGCCTGCATCCCCCACCCCGGCCCTCCGGAGATGCTCCGCGGCATGTACCTGCCCCGCCACGGCAGCCTGCAGCGGCGGCACACGATGAAGGAGTAGGTGCCCGCGCCCGGAGCGCGCGCGCGCGTGCCTGCGAGCGCCCGGTCCGGCACCCCCCCACGCCGACCCTTTCTCTGCTTCTGCCCCTGCAGGGCCAAGGACATGAAGAACAAACTGGGCATCTTCCGGCGGCGCAACGAGTCTCCCGGGGCGCAGCCCGCCGCCAAGGCGGACAAAGTGATGAAGTCGCTCAAGTAGGTGCTGAGTGCCCGGGGCGCGCGCCCCAAACTCACAGCGCGGGCCCTCCCGCCCCGGGGAGCGCTCAGAGTTGGGCGGGTTTCATCGGGTCGGGAGACTTGGGCACAGCTGCAGGGCCGGGACAGAGGGTGGGGACTGGGGTTCTGAGAAAAGGGTGACTCTGCTGCCTGGGCCAGCTAACAGCCCACCTCCTGTGTCCGTTTCCCGCTCCCCCCACACCCCCCCCCCCCCGCCGTCCCTCCCCCAGCAACCTGGCGAGTCCTCACTGAGCCCCTTTCTCCATCCCCCAGGCCCACCTCGGAGGAGGCCCTCAAGTGGGGCGAGTCCTTGGAGAAGCTCCTGCTTCACAAGTGTAAGTGGGGCCCCGGGACCGCGCTGTCTGCCGACCGCCCTGCCCTCTCCGCTCCTGCTCTGGCCTGCCCGCCTCTCCCGGCTCTCCTGGGCCCGAGAGCTGCCAACCCCTCCCTGCCCGCGGGAACTGGCACTGCCCGCGCAGGCCGCTGGGACCTGCCCAGACCCATAGTCCCAGAATAACAGCAAACATTTCCACGTACCCAGGCCTCAAACCTGCCCCTCTGTACCCAAAGGGCTCCCGGTGGACAAAACTGAGGTTCCTGCAGGGAGATGTGGTCAGGCGCACCCCCTCCCCCCCAAAAAACACAAACACAGGCCGTTGGGGCAGGGTTGGCATTCTGTCCCTGTGTTCCCTGTTTCAGGGAACTAGGAAGCTCCCCGCCTCTGCTGGTGGGAAAAGTCCAAGGCTTGGGGTGGGAGGGTCCCCCACCAGCAGGAGGAGCGGCTGCTCACCCAGTGGGGGCTTCTCCCTGCAGACGGCTTAGCCGTGTTCCAGACCTTCCTACGCACCGAGTTTAGCGAGGAGAACCTGGAGTTCTGGCTGGCCTGCGAGGACTTCAAGAAGGTCAAGTCGCAGTCCAAGATGGCAGCCAAGGCCAAGAAGATCTTCGCGGAGTACATAGCCATCCAGGCCTGCAAGGAGGTAGGGGGTCCCCTCACCCCACCCACCCCCACCCCCAGGCGGCCATGCAAGATGCTTCGTGCTTCTGAGAGGAGCTCGGGGAGGGCAGAAGCCTGAACTGCCACCCAGGGTGGAGAGGAAACAACCAGAGGTCTGACGGGCTGGAAGAGAGCCTTGGATGGCAGCAGGGACAGGTTCCGTCCCTGGCTCCGTCCCTGGTCCCTGAGCACAGAGCCAGGAGAAACCCTGAGCATTGCCCATTGTGACCCCAAAACCCTCCTCCTAAAAAAGGACGGAAGGGAACCCGGCTTCATATGCTGGGGAGAAGGCAAAGGGGATGGAGAAGGGGCCACTGAGTCAGTGATGGTTGGAGGGATCGCTCAGGATGGGAGATGGATGCTGAAAGTAGATAAAGGACCCAGCACAAAGGCCTCTCAGTATCTGTGTTCTGAACCATGATGCCCAAAAGTAGAGAGTAAGGAGGAAGGTGCCTGTCATGGAGGCAGGGGGCAGGATGGGATGGGGGTGGCGGGAGGGATACTGGGCACATTGGTGGTGGAAAATGCTCACGGGTGGAGGGATGGGTGTTCGTTCGAGCATTGTATGACGAAATTCAATCTTGAAAACGTTGTAACTATCTCACGGTGAGTCAATAATAAATAAAATCAATTTAAAAATTGTTTAGAAATTAAGAAGGAGGGAGGGAGGGACGGAAGGAAGGAAGTGGATAGGGTGGAAAGGAGGGAAAAAAGAAAGGGAGGAGGGAAGGGAGGGAGGAGGAAGGAAGGAAAAGGAAAGGAAAGAAGGAAGCGAAGGAAGGAAGGGCAGTTGGTTGGTTTTTATGTAGGCTCTATGCCAGACACATGGTAGCTCTTTTTTTTTTTTTTTTGTAGCTCTTTTGTGTGAAAGGGCCTGTCAGGAAGGCTGCCCGCGAGGTGTGGGGATTGCTTTTATCCATCGAATGAGGGGCAGGAGAGAGCGTGCCGGGGTTAAGGCCCTTATCTGTGGCCCGCCATGGTGCCACAGGACCACCTGGGCAGGGCCACATGTAGCGGCCCCCTGGCTGAGACCCCCAGGGAACACGCTGGAAAGTTCGCACCCTCCCCCGCAATGAGTGGATGCCAGTTCCCACCTGGCTTCACCCTGGGGGATCTCTGCATTTAATGCACACTTCCTGGTGTGATACAGGTGCCCGGCTTCACAGCCCTCCCAGGGACCTCCCCCTGCACCCCCCCTCACGTGCATGTGGCCCTGATGTGTGCTCCCCTGCTACCCTCTGCAGGTAAACCTGGACTCGTACACCCGGGAGCACACCAAGGACAACCTGCAGTGTGTCACACGCAACTGCTTCGACCTGGCGCAGAAGCGCATCTTCGGGCTCATGGAGAAGGACTCGTACCCGCGCTTCCTCCGCTCCGACCTCTACCTGGACCTCATTAACCAGAAGAAGCTGAGCCCCCCGCTTTAGGGGGCGCCCCGGCCCAGCGCAGCTCAGTGTGCACACCAGGCGACCCGGGCCCCCTGCCCTGACCAAGGATGGAGGGACGGAGTGGGGACCGGCCAGCCTCTTCCTCCTCAGAGGCTGCAGACAGACAGACGGACAGATCTCTGGATTCCAGGCCTGGACCCAAGAGAGGCTCGGGCGGCCGCCCGCTGGAGGAGTCAAGGCACGGGCGCTGGCTGGGTCCCCGCTGCCCCGGTACGAGGGGACCCCAGGGCTCCCAGCCCAGCAGGATCCCGAGACCCACTCTGCATTGACCAGGTTCCTTCTAGAACTGGTGACAGCGACCAGGAGGACCAGGACGACTAAGACAGCCGCGGCAGGGGAGCAAGCCGGGGGACGGGACTCGGGGGTTCTCCCAGGAAGTCGCTGCCTCGCTGCCGGGGGCTCACAGCCTGGGCCCCCCTTCCCCCTTCCCCCGTCCCCCCGCCCGGGTTTTTATTTATTTAAATAGTAGTGGGATGCTTGGCACAGCGGCCTGGCCTAGGAAAACCTTTGCCTCATCAACTCTCCGAATCTCCAAGTGCAATATTTTAACGGCCGCCTCGTGAGCACCAGCCGACCCAGCCGGGGCAGCCCCCCCCCCAAAGGGACGGGGGTGCCTCACCGGTGGGTTTCGGCGCTGCGGGTGCGGGGCCTTCGGGACTGACCTCACCCAGAAATCCAGCCTCCCTGGGGGAGGGGGTCCCTCCAGGGGGGAGTCGCTCTGGGAAAGCGTGACCCCCCTCTCTGACCACACAGAAGCCCAGTTCTGGGGCAAATAAAAGTCCTGTGTTACTTGTTCTCGATCCAGTGTGTGCGCCCTGACTCAGGCCTGGGGGTGGTGTGGGTGGTTGGCGTGGCCAGACGTGGGTCAGCGGGTCCTCTTCTCTCCATCACCTGCCCCCAGCCTCCTGAGCAGTGGGAGGTCAGGGAGAAACTAAACTGCGAGGCAGGGCAGCTGGGGCCAGGGGTCACTGACTCCGGCTGGACTAGCCGCGTCACCTTCAGCCAGTTCCCCCCATTTCTCTGTCCCACCTCATCCCGAGATTTCTAGGTGACTCCTTTCTGGTTGTTGGATTTGGGGTGGCCACTCCTGGGGGTGCTCGGGGGGCCGTGCAGAGTTGGAGAGTGCACTCCCGCCCTCTGAGTCTGCTTCCTGACCCGCCCAGGTTCCTATCAGATGCCACAGCGATGGTTGGTTCGGGGGAGCCAGGGGGCTCAGGAGAGAAGGAAGGGGCAGGACGGGGTGAGATCTGTGGTTTAGAGGAATCCTGGTCTGAGCCGTACTTCCCAGGGAGTGGACCCTGGCCAAGCCAGGGCCATGGCTGACCCTCCCACCCGCACGCACACGGGTGCCGGCTGCTCTGGGCTGTGGAGGGTGGGAGGGATACGTGCGGAGCTCCAGGTCCATGTACCTGAGAGGTGATCCTCAAGGACAGTGGCCTGTCTCCGCTCTTCTCCCCATCACCTACAATGCCTAGGACCAGATCTGGCAGCCAGTCCCTTACCCCTTCTGGGCCTGGCTCTCCCGCCGAGCCCCAGGACCTTGGCACTGCCCGTGGGCCTGGGTGGCTTTCCATTGGATCGTCCTTCCCACTCTCGGGACACTGCAAAGCAGGGGGACTAGGATGGTGCCCCCAATTTGGGGCCTTCAGATACCAGCCAGGCCTGGGAAGTTGGGGGCCTGACCGCTGGGGCACCTGAGGACATCACGCATGGGGCTCTGCCCGAGTGGGCTTCCGAGTAGCAGCTACCCTGGCTTCCCCAGGGCCGTGGTTCACGGCCATGCCCTCCCCTCTCCTTGAGGTTTTGGGATTCAGCTTCCCTTGGGCGAGGCACCGGCCCGCTCCTAAGTTGCCATGGAAACCAAACTCCAGAAGCATCCAGTCAGGCAGCTGGAATCCCCATTCCCGCTCCGTCTGCTTTCCATGACTCATGCCCCGGGCCTCTGACTTCCGAGCGGCCGGCCTTGGCAATGAGGAGCAGCTGGAGCAGGGGCTGGGGCGGCACCTGGCCCGTCCGTCAGCGTCTCGCCCGCTCCTCAGCTGCAATTCCCACCTGGCCAGTGTTTGTGGTGGCTCTCATGGCATAGACCCCGGGGGTGGGGGGAGGCTCTACCTGATACAAGCAGGCCCATTCCACAGATGGGAAGACTGAGGTGGGAAGGAAGGGCGCCAGATCCTGGCATCGGGCTCTCAGGCTCTCAGGCTCAGGGAACCACACAATCGCCTTTGGTTTCAGCTTTCAAGAGACTTGACAAATCTAAGACAGACGCCCATGCTGAGTGGTGATGTCCCAGCCAGGTAGTGTCTGGGAAAGGCTGAGTCTGGATGTGTCTGTCCCCCTCGGGGCAGGGACGGTGGCTGTTCTCTGGAGCCAGACCCCAGCTGCACCCAACCACAGCCTGGAGGCTCAGGCCCCAGAGCCTTGTCTGTCCACGATCAGCCTTGCTGGGGGACAGAGCCAGCCTGTCCCTGGGAGTGAGTCAGAAATAGCCTGGCCTGGCCAGTGGGCAGATAACACGCGAAGAGGGACAGGAGAGGGCAGGGCAGTGCCCTGCTGTCAGGTGCCAGTGGGAGGGGGTTTGGCACGTGCCTGTCATGCTGACCTCAGCGAGCCTAGGGACGGGTCAGTCCCCTTCCATGCCACTCCCTCTGGGCCCCGTGGCCTGGCCATGGACAGGGAGGGCCTCGCTGTCCAGGGCTAGAATCTCTCTTTGGGCTTGCGTCCGCCATAGGGGGCTTGGCATCTCCTGAGGTTGCCTGCAGATTAAAGTTCTTAATTGTGGGGGGGAGGGGCTGGAGCAACAGCACAGCAGGTAGGGTATTCGCCTTGCACGCGGCCAACCCGGGTTTGATTCCTAGCATCCCAGCTCTGAGCACCGCCAGGAGTGATTCCTGAGTGCAGAGCCAGGAGTAACCCCTGTGCATTGTCGGGTGAGACCCAGAAAGCAAAAAAAAAAAAATAAAATTAAAGTTAAAAAAAATAAAGTTCTTAATTTTTTTAATTTTGGGGCCACACCTGGCGGTGCTCAGCACTTACTCCTGGCTCTGTGCTCAGGGATCATTTCTGATGGGCTCTGGGGACCCTAGGGAATGTCAGGGATTGAACCCAGAGAGGCCACAAAGGCCCTACCCGCTGCACTCTCTCTCCTGGCCCTTTCTAATGTTCTTGGGGTGGGGTGGGGGGGTGGGGTGATGGGGAGCGCCCCGCCCTGGGTCTCTTACCAAGTCAGCCCCCTGCAGTCCAGTTTCATTGCTCCCCTCCAGACTCCCCACCCCCATCTCCCTTCCCCATGACCACCTGGTTCTTTGGTTTTGTTTGTTTTTTTTTTTTTGATTTTTGGGTCACACCCAGCGATGCTCAGGGGTTACTCCTGGCTCATGCACTCAGGAATTACTCCTGGCAGTGCTCAGGGGACCATATGGGATGCTGGGAATCGAACCCGGGTTGGCTACGTGCAAGGCAAATGCCCTACCCGCTTTGCTATCGCTCCAGCCCCCCACCTGGTCCTTTGAGCTGCTCCCCACCCCAGCCCCCTGTCCTTGATAGCCTGTCTGATCCACCCCCGTGTCCGGGCCCCTCCCCAACCCCACCCCTGACTAAGGGACACTGAGCTTCAGAGGGGCCCCAGGCCCCTGTGTTGTGGTGGGACTGGGAGGCAGCAGCAGCAGCTGCAGCACATCTGGCAGGGCTGTGCTGGGCAGGAGGGTAGGGGGACCTCCCCCCAACTCCCTGGGAACCCACCGGGCTAAGGGTTAGAAGGGCACTGGGGGTGGGGGGAGGGTTAGGGATAAAGACAAAGCTTGGTGGTGTTGTGGGGGTGGGGGGTGGGGAGTAACACTCAGCCTGCAGGTAGCTGTGTGACCTGGGGCAAGTTGTCTTCCTTCCTGGGACTCAGTTTACTCACCCGTGCATGGAGAGGGGCATAGTTCCTGTGCCACAGGTTGCTATAAGAAAGAAAAGAGGGGCTGGAGCCATAGCACAGCGGGTAGGGCGTTTGCCTTGCATGCAGCCAACCCGGGTTCTATTCCCAGCATCCCATACGGTCCCCTGAGCACTGCCAGGAGTAATTCCTGAGTGCAGAAGCAGGAGTAACCCCTGTGCAACACCGGGTGTGACCCAACAACAACAACAACGAAAAGAGCTCAAGAAAGTACTAGGAACTGTGCCTGGCACGTCGTAAGTGCTAGGTCAGTGTTGTGTCAACTAAATCTATTTCTCAGATGAGAGAAGAGTCACTGAGCTATTGTACAAAGTGACACAGCAACAAGAAGCCATTGAGATTCGAATCCAGTGAGCACAGACTCGCTCCGGGACCTATGTAAAGCATCAGACTTATTCCCTTGCCCAAACCCTCTCCTCCAGTCGGAACTGGGTTGAGATGCCAGTTCTTCCAGGAAGACTTCCCGGTAGCCCTGGCTAGAGGGAAGTCCCTGTCGTCTGCTTGCAAAGGCCTTTGTATTTTCCTTTTATGGCACTTGTTAGGGACTGGAGCTTCCGGAAACATGTGTATTCATCGCTGTCTCTTCCTCTCAACTCGGAAGACTGCTCACTGTTCCCCCAGCACTGATCTCCTTGGCACACAGTAAGAGCTTAATAGTTGCTTATTAAAGATCTCAGAGCAGTTGGTTGCACTGCATTAGCTCATGGTAGTCTGGGTAAGAGCGACTGTACCAAGATTGAGTTCTACTGTGAAGTCCAGAGAACAGGTATGAGAACCCCCTCTGAGCCGCCCAGGGGGGCCAGAGGGGAGGAAGCAGTGCCTCCGTACCCCTAGACCCAGGTTGCTCATAAGGTACCCACTCCCCCAGGATGGGTCTGCCCCATCCCAATAGGGAAGATTTTACAAAACTGGAAACTCTGTTCATTTCTCCATCGAGATCCGGGAAGCTCTCGTCTCAGTATTTCTGACCCTGGCTACTTCCCTTAGAGAAAATAAGCCCCTTTTTCCCTGGCCTTGCTGATGGTGACAGAGTAAAGGCAGTCTCTGTGAAGTCCCCTGCCAGCGGGGGTGGGTGCCAGGTCATGGCCAACTTCCTGCTGATGAACATACTGTTTTTATTGTTTCAGGAAACCAAGTTGTTTTGTGAATAAAATGAATGCATGTTTGTGTCATGAAAAAAAAAGGCAAGATTATAAATGTTTATCTCTTCCACTTACAGGAAACTCAGATGTAAGTAGCCCAGAGTAATTCAGGCATCTCTGGGATCACCAGGAAGCTTATTTTTGGTTGCTTGGTCATCCTCAAAAATGTTACTTCCTCTCTGACCTGAGAACGAGGACAACGGTGAAGCACTTGCAGCTATAGCCACTACAATCCTGGTGCAAATCCCGGCACTGCCAGGAGTGATCCCGGAACACAGCGTCAGGTATAGCTCGAAGCACAGTTGGGTGTGCCCTGGACCTCCAAAAATTGTAGCATCCACCTGTTTCCAAGATGGCTGCTGGAGCTCCAACCATCACTTCTGTATTTCATGTGTGGGAAGGCAAAGGGGATGAACATGGGACAAAAGGTGCATATTAGAGAAGATTCGTGTCCTCTGACACTTTCCCTTACCTCCCATGGGTCAGCACTTAGACACGTGTCCACACCTCATTACAAGAGAGGCTAGAAGTGTCATCTTAATTGAGAGTCATACGGCCAGATAAAATGAGCGCCCCTTTCACTGTGAGTAACAGATGCAAAGGGCACCTGCTGGGAAGGGGATGGGGGCATCCGAGTGTCTGCCAAGGTCATCTCTTCTCTTAGGGCCTTGAAGGGGAATGAGGCGCATGCGTATACACATTGGTGGTTGTCATGCTGGGCTCCATGCTCAGACAGCCATGCCACGTCGATTCCTGACCCTCCTACAGGGCCAGGGAGCTGAGTGGTGGCTTGGGGGAGGTGCACTGCATTTGGCTCCTACCCTGGAAGGGGCTCAAATATGCTCCATGAGACCCCCACCCCATCCACCCTGGGGGCTCACCCTGGGGAGGTTCCCAAACTAAGTGAAGGCATTTCGGTGAGTGTTTTGTTTTATTTTAAAAAATGTAAAATTGGGAGAGAGAGAGAGAAAGAGAGGAGAGAAGAGGAGAGAGAGGAGAAAGAGGAGAGAAGAGGGAGGAGAGACAGGGAGAGAGGAGAGAAGACCAAGAAGAGCAAGAGAGGAGAGAGACAGAAGAGAGGATGAGAGAGGGAGAGAGAGGAGAGAAGAGAGGGAGAGAGGGAGAGAGAGAAGGAGACAGGGGAGAGAGAGGAGAGGAGAGAGAATAGAGAGAAAGAGAGAGGAGAGAGAGAAGAGAGACAGAGAGAGAGAGAGAGAGAGAGGCAAAGACCTTCCATAGAGACAGGCTGGGGAATGGGGGGTGGGAGGGAACCTGAGGACACTGGTGCTGGGAAACGTACCCTGGTGAAGGAATGGGTGTTGGAACACTGTAGAACTGAAACCTAATCATGACCAGCTTTGTAAAGGTCTTTCTCACAGTGATTAAATTAAAAAAAAAAATTTTTTTTTTTTTTTTACTTTTTGGGTCATGCCCGGCAGTGCACAGGGGTTAATCCTGGCTCAGCACTCAGGAATTACTCCTGGCGGTGCTCCGGGAACCATATGGGATTCTGGAAATCGAATCGGGTCGGCCGAGTGCAAAGCAAACGCCCTACCTACTGTGCTATTCACTCCAGCCCTGCCAGAAAAAAAAAATGCGAAGAGTAAAATTTTAAAACAAAACAATCGAAATAAAACAACAATTTTCTCTATTTCCAGAAAGTTTCAGGGAAGACCCACGAGCCTTCCTGAGTTTCCCCCAAGTAGTGACATTTAGGGAACTCAGGACCACCGTCAGAGCCAGCATGGGGCGTGGGAAGCACACGGGCAACAGCTCTGCATCCTTCTGTCATGGTGTAGCGGCTGCAGATGTGGACCTATCTCCCCCAACACAGGGCTCCCCGATGGACTCTCCATTAGCCTTAGATCCGGCCCCAGCCCCGCTGGCCCCAACACCAGCTGCCACGGATTGCTCCCATCGCATTTCGCAGTCCTTCCGAAAAACGCTCTATCAACGGAACCCACAGCCCGTGGCCTCTGAGACTCTCTCCCGCCTTCTCCACCTCTCCTCCCTGCACTGCCAAATCCCCCAGGAGGCTTGCATAGGTCACGCTGATAATTCAGCCCTGTTTATTGCCGAGGAGGGTGTCAGTGGTGACCCCACAAACGTCGGCTTGATCCAGGACGTCTGGGTCGGTTCTGACTTGCGGTGTGACAGCAAAATCACTTCCATGCACCACTGAGCCAGGGAGTGTGGTGTGTGGACACACGTTTGCATTTCTCCGGTAGGAAACAGCCAGAAGAACAGTCGCTGGGATTGTGGAGTAAGTACAGGTTTGACTTGGAAGAAACCACCAAGCTACCTTCCAGAGCAGCGTGACCGCGAGTGAGTGCGTTTCCCAGCACCAGCGCCAGCGTTTGACTCTGTCCGCCAGCTGGACTTTTGCTGTTCTAAATCTACGTGGGAATGTTTCCTCCAGCTCCCGGCTTGCTTTCCCTGATGGCTGGCAATATTGGAAATCTTGCCATGCACTTATTTGCCATCTGTGTGTCCTCTTTGTTAAGTGTCTCTTCACGTCTTCTGCCCATTTTCTAAGGACACTGTCTGCTTTTAGACTGTGAGGTCCTGGGTGGGAAGATGGCACAAGGCAGGGCTGTTTGCACGTGGCTGGACTTGATTCAATTCCTGGCATCATCTAAGGGTCCCCCAGCCACGGCCAGGAGGGATCCTTGTGCACAGAGCCAGGAGGAAACCCTGAGTTTGTCTCGGAGATGCTAAGAATAACAATAACATTAGGACACAACTGTGGAATTAGAAACACTTTCTATGTATGTTTTATGTATGAACCCTTTGCCAGATTTCTAGACAACTTTTCTCAGTTGGTTGCTTCTCTCTCTCTCTCTCTCTCTCTCTCTCTCTCTCTCTCTCTCTCCCTAACTTGCCTTTTGCAGAGCAAAATATTTTTTCATGGGGGGAGAGAGAGAGGGAGAGAGAGAGAGAGAGAGGAGAGAAAAAGGAGAGAGGAAAGGAGAGAGAAGGAGAGAGGAGAGACAGAAAGAGAGGAGAGAGGAGAGAAGGAGAAGAAAGGAGAGGAGAGATGAGAGACAAGAGAGGAGAGAGACAAGAGAGGACAGAGGGAGACAGAGAGAGGAGAGAGAAGAGAGAGGAGAGAAAGAGGGAGAGAGAGGAGAGGGAGAGAGGGGAGAGACAGAGGAGAGGGAGAGGGATTATGGTGCTTGTCTTGCTCTCATTCGAACCTAGTTTGATTTATTTGATTCCTGGCACCCACATGTGGTCCCCCAGACCCCACCAGGAGGTATCCCTGAGAACAGAGCTAAAAATCAGCCTTCAGGGGCTGGAGCAATAGCACAGCGGGTAGGGTGTTTGTCTTACATGCAGCCGACCTGGGTTCTATTCCCAGCATCGCATATGGTCTCCTGAGCACTGCTTGGTTGGGGTAATTCCTGAGTGCAGAACCAGGAGTAACCCCTGTGCATCGCCGGGTGTGACCCAAAAAGCAATAAATAAATAAATAAATAAATAAATAAATAAATAAAAAATCAGCTTTCAGCACCAAAGGTGTAGCCACCAAACAAAATAAAAAACTAAATAAACTTGGATCAAAACTTTATCATTTTTATGTTTGATGAATCACCCTTTACAAAGGAAATATCTGGAGATTTTTTCAAAGAGTTTTAGAGTGGCTGGAGTGATAGTACAGTGAAGAGGGTACTCGCCTGGCACGCAGCCAACCGGGGTCTGATCCCCAGCACCCCATATGCTCCACTCCAGCCCACCAGGAATAATTCCCGAGTGCAGAGCCAGGATTAAGCCCCGAGCATCACCAGGTGTGGCCTCCCAAGCAAAAATAAATAAATTTAAAGGCTTTAGAGTTTTATACCAAGCCAGTGATCCATTCGACTGATTCTTCTGAAAGATATGAAATGTGGTTTGAGTCTTTTTGCTCGTTTTTGCCTTAGCGTACCCATTTTCTTTGGCGTCCTTTGTTAAGAAGACTCCTCTTCATTTTGCTGCTTATTTAATAACACTGCAGAGATGGAATCACATCTCCTAAACTCGTCTGTGTCAAGTCTACAACTTCAGTGGTTTTTCAGTAGATTATTTAGCATTGTAAACAGTCACCATCATCAATACTAGATAGTTTTCATCATCCCTTGGGAGGAAAAACAAAAACAATCTTCATACTTCTGAGGGGTCCTTCCCTTTCAGCTCCCCACCCTAGACCTCGAACCACTAATCTGTGTTCTATCCTGATGGGTCTGTCTCTTCTGGAATTTCAGATAAATGGATTCAAGTATTAGGTGCTTTTTGTGGCTTTCCTCACTTAGCACAGTGGTTTCAAGGTCCGTCATGTGGACTCATGAATCAGCGCTTGGTTCCTTTTCCTTGACCGATGTGTTCTCGTCTAGAGTTCCATTCTCAAACAGAATACAGTAGACCGCATTTTTATTTAACCCTTCATCAGGTGATGGACATTGGCGCCCATCAACTCTCTGACTTCTTGTGAACATTTAGGTACACATTTTTTTTTGTGGACAGACACATGTTTTTAATTCTCTGGGCTATATTGTGTGGGACGACTGAGTCATGAAAAAACTCTGTGCTGATTGGAGGATCCTCCCAGGAGGGGAGATGCATGTCGAAAGTAGACTATGGACTGAACATGTTTGCCACTCAATGACTCTTTTGCAGACCA
The DNA here is from genome assembly GCF_029834395.1 of Sorex fumeus. Taxonomy (NCBI): domain Eukaryota; kingdom Metazoa; phylum Chordata; class Mammalia; order Eulipotyphla; family Soricidae; genus Sorex; species Sorex fumeus. The sequence continues at coordinate 10,957,907 of NW_026606168.1, forward strand.
CAACACCCAAAAGGAGAGAGAGAACACAGGGGATTGCCCTGCCACAGAGACAGGGGGGATGGGGGGATGGGGGTGGGGGATATTATCCATGGTGGTGGAAAATGGGCACTGGTGGAGGGAAGGGTGTCTGATCATTGTATAATCGAAACCCAAGCACAAACAATTATAAATCTACAACTGTAAAAAAAAAAATAATGGGAAAAAATTAAAAAAAAAAAGAATACATGAATTACATGAATTACAAAAAAAAAAAAAAACAAACAATCTCTGTGCTGAACCACTTGAGAAGCTTCCAAACTGCATAATTTCACATTTCACAGAGAGAGGTTTTCCTATTCTCCATAGCTTTCCCACCACTTTTTTTTTGTTCTTGCTTTTTGGGTCACACCCGGCAATGCACAGGGGTTACTCCTGGCTCTGTGCTCAGGGATTACCCCTGGCGGTGCTCAGGGGACCATATGGGGTGCTGGGAATCGAACCTGGGTTGGCTGAGTGCAAGGCAAATGCCCTACCGGCTGTGCTATTGCTCCAGCCCCTCCCTCCACTTTTTATAGTTTCCATTTTTTTGTGTTTGTTTTTGAGCCACACCTGGCAGTGTCCAGGGCTTACTCCTGACTCTGTGCTCAGGGATCACTCTCACACCCCTGGTGGTGCTCAGGGAACCATACGGAATGCTGGAGATTGAGCCAGCCCTGGCTGGTCGTGTGCCAGGCAAGTGGCCTACTATCTCTCCAGGACAATTTCGTTTTTTATTGATCTCATCGTAGTATGTGTAAAATGGTATCATTGAATTGCTTTTGCATTTGTGCCAAGAATCAACTGGTCATACATATTCAGGTGTGTTGAAAGCTTTTCTATTTTGTTCTGTTCTGGTCCGTGTTTCTTTTTCTTTAATTTTTAATGTTTTCGATAGTAAGATGATGGTTCAGCAATATTCTTTAAATTTTTTAATTTTACTTTTATAAAGTTGTTCACAATATTTGATTACATTTACTATTCAGACACCAAGCCCACCACCATTCCACCTTCCCGCCACCATATTTCCATCCCGAACCCCAAACCCTGCCCCCAAAGCAGAAACGAAATAATCTATTTTGTATTGTTTGTTATGAATAATCCACTAAAAATAAGACAAAAAAAGTTTTCTTAGAGGAAAGTGTGTGAAGATTGTTGTTTTTCACCCAGGAACCATTAAACTCTTCTATAAGAGATTAGTAACATGTTGTTAAAGGTTGAGTCTTGTGTGCTTATATTTCTATCAGTATAAATATATGTCTACCTAAGAGTCCCCTGCCCCCATGCCTGGCTGTCCTCACCAGGGTCCCTTGGTGTGGGGGCAGGTTGAGTTTCCCTTCCCGCCCCGAGCAGAGCCCCAGCAGCCGAAGACCTCCAGAACCAGCCACAACCATGCTGAGACCACTCTTCGCACGCATGAAGGCACTGGCAGAGGAACAAAGGCAAGCGGGTCCCTGGGGATGAGATTTCCAAGCCTGCTCAGATCGGGGCTGAGCATCTTCCACCCAGATCCTCCATCTTCCAGTAGGCAGGGGTCACACCCACCAACTGACCCCCCACCCCCTTCCATGTGATCCCATCAATGGCCAAGACCCAGAGACTATGTGGCGTACCCAATATGCCAAATACCAGTGACAATGACGGGTCTCATTCTCCTAACTCTGAAAGAGCCTTGAAAATGGCACTTTTTAAAATCTCAGGGCTAGGACGAAGGAGATGTTACTGGTGCCTGCTCAAGGCAATCCACGAACAATAGGATGATCGTGATCTTGATCATTACCTAAAATTGGTTGCCTTCCACTTCAAATCCCATCAAATGTGGTGTCCTACTCTTGGTTTATTAGTGGTATAAAGTATGAGATGTCCAGGAATAGATTTTCTCATGGGTGGGGCTCGGCCCAAGCCTATGGAGAGCGGCTGTGAGTATGGCGGTGCTTGGGTTCTGGAGGTTTTCGGCTGCCAGAGCTGGGTCCCTTGGGGCTTGGAGGGCATTCACCCACCCCCTTCCAGGTTGCCCTGAATGAAGCAGCCTGGGGTCTGGAGGCGTGGCTTTGGCGTATCGTTTTATGCTCTCTTTCGAGGATTTATATTTAGTTTCTCAGTTCATAGCATCCTTAATGGCAGGGTTTCACGCACACCACACTCCAACCCCACACCCTCTACCACACTGCCCACTTTCCCCACCATTGTCCCAGGGTCCCCCCTCACCCCACCCAAGCCCCTGACCTGGTAAGGTCAGTTCTTCAGACCAAGATCTCAGATTCTTTTTCCTAGTCAATGTTTCTGTCCCTTCACCAATGTCACCTGATCTTGACATAACAATATAATTCACGTATCAATATAATTAATCTTGAAGTCAGATAGTTTCACTTATTGTATTTTTCAGATTTTTTTATTATTCTTAATAATGATAGTAGATTATTTGGACACACCCTGCAGTGCTCAAGGGCTATTCCTGGCTCTCTGCTCAGGAGTGACCCCTGGTCATGTTCAGGGGACCATAGGTGATGCTGAAGATCCAAATCAGGGTTTGCTACATGAAAGATAAGCACCTTACCCACTGCGCTCTCTCTCCAGTCCTCAAGTGTTTCAGTTATTGTAGTTCCTTTGAATCTCACGTTATTTAGGATAAACTTGACTATCTACAAAAAGCAGTTTCTGTGATCTTTGTAGCTATTTTGCATTCTAGGAGGCTGGAGTGATAGTACAGTAGGTAGGGTGCTTGCGTCGCACGTGGCCAACTCAAGTTTGATGCCCAGCATCCCATACAGTCCCCCTGAGCCTGCCAGGAGTGATCCCTGAGTGCAGCATTAGGAGTGAGCCCTAAACACACTGGGTGTGGCCCTAAAATCAAAACAAATCAAAACTGTATTTCAATTGATGGAGACCTGGTATCTTTCATACCAGTTGAATATTCATTCTTTGAACCCCGTGTTGCCTATATACTTAGATATTTGCTTTTTATCAACATTTCGTATTTTTCAGCATCTAAGTCTTGCATTGGTTTTGTTAGATGTGGTGGGGGTTCAGTACTCAGAGGACCAGGTGGTGCAAAGGGCTCAAACCTGGGGTTCTCTCATGTACCCCAATTCTTTGAGCTATTTCCTCAGCCCAGTTTTTCTTTCTTAAAGAACATCGATTACAAGTGATAATATCCTTTTAATTTCAACTTGCATTTATTGACTGCCAGCACACAGAAATATAATAGTATATTTATTGATCTTTTAGCTTATGGGCCTTCTTAAGTCACCTAATGGAGCTCGGAAGTTTTCTGTTTTGCTTTTAAAGATATCTTGCATTTCATTTCTGTGTAATCACTAAACGAATGAGAATCCCCGTGGCTCTCTTTAGCCACCTGTGTTTGGTGGTCTCGGGCCGCTTCCCCACCCAGAACAGTCGATGCCATGGGCCGATGAAGGAGGAAACGTAGGACAGGCTGTTTGGTGACCGGTTGCCATTTATTTCATTATCCCCACACGGCTGTGGCAGTCTCACTAAGCCCCTCATTCCTGTCTCCTCCTGGCTCCCTTGCCCCTTGGTCTCTCTCTAGTCTCTCCCAACCTCCTAGCATTGTGGGTAGCAACCACACCTAGGTTCCGTAGCACAATCAACATATCAAAACCCTTCCTGATTGCCTGCAGCCCATCTGCAGCCCAGAGATCCCGAGATCCATTGGCTCAAGGGTGAAATACCACCTAAGGGCTTTTCTCCTTTCCTTAGTCCAATAATCATTTAAACATTCATCGTAATTTTACTTCTTAATAATCTTAATCTTAATCATTTTGTATGGACACAGTGAGAGACACATTAAGCTTAAAGGATGGCTCTCCTGGGGGCATCTCGCTATAGATCTCAGACTACAGTGCTCAGGCCAGATTAGTCTTTCCTAACCCTAGCAGGGTCCTAATCTAGTTGTTACATTTTGGATCATGACAGAATTTGTCCATGACCATGCTCTTAACTTATAGTTAAGTATTACGGTGCTTTGGCCTGGCCCATTTTGATGCCAGGGTGGCACACAGTTTGCCCTGGGTACATCCAACCCCTCGTTGGGACCCTGATTTTGGGATTCTAGGAAATAAGGGCAACTGAGGCTTAAATTGAGAAAACAGATGCCCCGGAGTAAATATTATTCAGAGTCAATTACAAAAGCATAGCATCAACTATCTTCCTGTGTCTATACAAAAAGGACATTGTTTTGAATTAGCGATGCAAAGGACATAAGGAGAAGAGAAAGGCAATATTTATAAGTTAGCAGAGTCTTATTAGGAGATAAAGGCAGTTGACTGATTGGGGAAGCAGAGCACAAAGAAAGAGGTTACAGATAAACAGAGAAATGGGAGTGCCTCAGGAGCACTGTGAATGGGTGCGACCCAATAAGCCTAAACTCCCTGTGGCAAGGTAGAAAGGACAGACCAATGTTATCCTATACATTTCTACATAAACAATAACTTCATAGGCAAATGGGGATAGTTCTGCTTTTTCCTTTTTGATTGTCAGCTACTTACTTCCCTGACTAAGTTTCCATCCTTCGCCAGGAAGAACGTTAGCTCTTCACTCTGCAGACACCATTTATTTGCTTAGCTGTACAAGTCATTTCACTTGGAGAGTTATTCTCTTTCCATAGGATGTTTATTTATATTCACATTTGTATTTTATAGGAAGTTACCATATTCTTATTTTTCTGAGCATTCATCAGTCATGGGTGTTGAATTTTGTTGTGTGTGGGTTTTTTTTTTTTGAGTGATGATGTACCTGTGACGAATTCAATATGCCAAACACAGTAACAGCAAGTGTCAAAAAAAAAAGTGGAGACGTTAATGGGCCCGCTTGAGCAAATCGATGAACAATGGGAGAACACTGACAGTGACAGTGACAGAGTGATATGACTTTTTTTTTCTTTAGACCGTGATGAGGCAGAGAATACATCACTTGATTTTCCTTTTCTTCTTTTTAATTGAACCACCATGAGATACAGTTACGAAGCTTTCATGTTTATGATTCAGCCATACAATGATCGAACCCCCATCTCTCTACCAGTGCAAACACTCCACCACCAATATCCCCATTATCCCCCACCCCCACCCCCATCCCAGTCCTAACCCTGCTTCTGTGGCCGACAATTTCTCAGAAACTCTCTCTCTACTTCGGGGCAGTATATTTTGCTCGAATTTTCCCACCACATTCAAGCCTGCCTTCCAGGGGCAGACGCCAGATCATTTATTTTCCACTGCTCATTTTGCATATCATGAGAGGTTGCATGGCTGCTTACGTGGCCATGGACTTCTGAAATTCTAGACTGCAAATGGTTGGGCTCCAGAGACATCTCTGTAGGGAGCTAATCCATTTTGGAATTCAACTGGGAATTTCTGGGCCCGGGCTGTTGGTACATCAAGACAGCGCCCAGGGGTGGGTTGTGGGTGTGACATCCAACATCAGGAGTGGACAGGGAGCCCGGGAAGGACTGTCTGGCTCCGCTGCTGCCATGCGGCTTGGAGCATTGGTTGATTTTCAAGTAGTGAACGTGCCTTGCGTCCCTGGAATAAACTGCATTTGGTAATGCTGTATAACTTTCCGACCACTTGATGAATTCTGTTCGCTATATTCCAATTTATAGAGACTTGGTATCTCTTGGTGTCTTTCCTACCAGTTAAATATTTCATTCTTTGAAATTATGTTCTGTTAAGAATTTTCACATCATACGCGCATTTTCCTTTCTCTCTCTTTGTACTGTCTTTGTGTATACAGTGATGGTGGCTTCCTAAATTAATGGGACGTGGGTCCCCTCCTCATTTATTTTCCGAAAGACACCGTGTGGAAAGAACGGTGCTCAGCTGTGTAGAATGGTGCCCACTTTCCTTTCAGGTAGGTGTCACTTGAGCCTGCTTGACACTTACCTGTGAATACCCTGTTGGCCCCAACGGGTTACTCCCATGGCATTGCCTCTCATCCAAGGGTGGGGGCGCCTTCTACCCTCAACGGTGGTACTGCAACATCACAAGGCATGCCGTGAAGGCTGGGACGGTGGAGAACGGGCACAGGGAGCGCCGACAGATTTCTTGGGAACCCCGCTGCAGGCACCTGTGGCTCATTGCCGCCTGGGCCTTCTGGACACCATGGGGCGCCTTCGCTGCCCGCCCACGAGAGCTACAGTCACCTGCATTTAAGCACAGCTTCTCGTGGGACCTGAGAAGCACGCAGGGTCTTCCTTACACAAAACACTGTCCTTCTCTGATTCCTACCCAGGGGACCTAAACAGGATTTAGGGCCAGAGAGCCAGGCCAATGGCTGGAGTGCATCTTTTGTGGGCAGAGGCCAGCACAGCCCAGTACAGCCCCTGAACACCAAGCTTCGAAGTGGGAACAGTCCCTGGGTAACTGGACGTGCCCCTCAGCAGTTTGCAGCTGCCAATCCCCCCTCCTCCCCATCACCTCCCTTCCACCCCAATCCTCTCCCCTCCCCTCTCCTCCCCTCCCTCCCCTCCCCTCCCTTCTCTCTCCCCCTCCCCCTGCCCCTTCCCTCTCCTCACCTCTCTCCCTGCCCTTTCCCTCCCCTCCCCTTCCCTCTCCCCTCCTCTCCTCCACCCTCCCCTCCCATTCCCCTCCGCTCCCCTCCTCTCATCTCTACTTCCCTCCCCCCATCATCTCCCCTCCCCTCCCCTCCCCTCCCCTCCCCTCCCCTCTCCCCTCTCCTCCCCTCCCCTCCCCTCCCCTCTCTGTGCTGTTTCAGATTCTGGGCTGCACACCTGGCTGTCTGCATGCTTGTGCCGGGGGTCCTGCTGGGGATGGTGGTTTGTGATGCAGTGCTGGCATGTCCCTGTGACTCTCCCCCAGACAGGCACACCTCAGGTCCCGGTTCTGTTCCCAGCCTCTCTTCAGTGACCACGGGCCAGTCAGAGAAGGATAGAATCTTGCCCCCAGAGACCTCTCCACCCTCATGCACCCCCACCCTCACCTCTGCTCTGGCCTTGCCTCACCCAGCTGGGCTCCCTTGTACCCTTTGCACAAGCTGCTGCCTTCTGGGGACACCTTCCTGCCTCCTTTTCCCTGGTCTCTCCTTCCTCCCTTTTAGCCTCAGATGGGGGAGCTGCAGCCTCTGGGAACCCTGTCTGACATCCCAGCTCGGGGGAGGGGTGCTCCTCTGGGTGTGCTGGGCACCCGCTGGTTACCCCTAAATGTCCCCGCATCCTCCAGAGGTCCCAGCACCCTCCCTGAGGGTGCCAGCATCCCCTGTGGGAGTCCCAGCATCCTCTGGGGGTTTCTCCCACTCCTGCATTCCTTGTGTGTTCCAGCAACGTCTGGGGTCTCATAATTCCCCAGGCCCCAGTATTCTCTGGGGGTCCCAGTGTCCTCTGTGGGTGTCCCAGAATCCTCTGGGGGTCCCAGCCTTCCCTGGGGCATCCAGTATCCTTTGGGGGTCCCAGCCTTCTCTGGGGCATCCAGTTTCCTTTGGGGGTCCCAGCCTTCTCTGGAGTGTCCCAGTATCCTCTGGGGGTCCCAGCATTCTCTGGAACATCCCAGCACCTTCTGGGGTCTCAGCATCCCCCAGGCATCTGGGCATCCTCTGAGTCTCCCTGTGCCGTGTTCAGTAGACTCTCCCCTGGAGTGGCCCCTTCTCTGTCAGCGGCCGCCCTGGAGTAGAGCTGCCTCAGGTGCCCCCTGGCATCCAGCTCAGGCCCCAGCAACCCAGATCCAGCAGCGGGAGGCTCTGGCGGGTCCAGCCCACAGGCAGACCCTGGAGACCCTCCGAGGGGCCCCAGAGAACACCGGCTTCTCGGAAGCCCATCTGGCCAAAGTCTTCAGGAGGAGAGTTAGAGGAGAAGTGGGCTGTGCCCGGGCTCGGGGTGACCACCGGGGCCACTGAACCTCTCTGCCTCTTGCCTTCACTCCCGCTGGCCTGGATGCCGGGAGCCTTTCCCTGGCCTTGCCCCTGACCCATGCGGCCTGTGTCTCTGAGCCTCACCCCCTCCCCGGTCTACCCAGCACCCTCCACTCCTCGAGCTCTGAATGTCTGCCCTTGGGGAGCGCCAGCCGGGCCCCCGCTTTCCATGAAATGTTTGTGCGGGTTCGAGGCCGAACTCGGTAATCTGGGATGCGGCCCAACTGGCCTTCATCCAGAGCAGTGGACGGGAAGGGGGGCAGCCCCTGACCCCTGCAGTGAGAGAGATAAGCAGCTGGACCCCAACTCTGCTGGGGCTATTTTTAGCAGCTGGTTCCGGGCAGACCTGGCAAGGGTTTGGGGCCTGGAGGAAAAACAATGGGCCATTGAACCCTGAGGCCCCCAGGAGTGAGTGTGTGTGTGTGTGTGTGTGTGTGTGTGTGTGTGTGTGTGTGTGTAGGGGGTACTGGGCCTCCTCATTCCAAGGCAGACTTGCCTGTTCCCATCCCCCCACCACACACACACACACACACACACACACACACACACACACACACACAGCAGGAAAAGCCTCTGTGTGGGGCCTTTTGTCCGGCTTCCTGCGGGCCAGGTGCAGGCGGCTGGGATTCCAGACCAGTGTCCTCATCACCAATTCTCAGCGTCCTTCGGAGGCCCAGAGCCTGGCCCTGCCCACTCTGTCTCCCGCTTGAGCAGGTGGAAAGTGGAGTCCCCAGTGTAGAGACGCAGAGACTTGTTCACCCACAAGCCAGAGGTGTTGTGGGGTGCGCCCTCAGCGACTCTGAGTCCCTTTCAGGAGCGTGGGACCTTCTGGCCCAGCCTCCCGAAGATCCTCATGCTTGGGCTGAGGATGATGTTTTAAATGTGCCTCCTGCGCCCTGGTTTACCCATTTGTTAAATGGGGCCATGAAGAGGCAAATCCGAGAACCCAAGGGGTGGGGACGCACCTCTTGGTGAGGATGAGCATGGGGACACGATTGTCCCCTAGAGGGTATTTCCCCAGGAATGCTCTCCCATCCTCTGAGGGTGTGGTGGGCTCAAGGCTCCAAGGGCTGAGCAAATCAGAGATGCAGGGGACCCTCATCCAAAGCGGAGACAGGTCCACACTCAGGGATCAGGGGGCCTCGGGCACAGTGCCGGAAGTTCAGGCTCAGGGGGCCGTCTTCCAGAGGACGGTCTCCTCAGCTTGCACACGTGGCCTTCTCGAGCCGCACGCACTCCTGTCTGTCCTTGTCCCTACCTGCATTTCCTCCTCCTGCGCGGCTGCCCGTTCCAGCTGATGCCCCCAGTCCCTCCTTGCCTCGTCCCCCACACGCTGTGCCATAACTGCCTTCTTACTTGCGTCAAACAAGCCACGGAGCCTGGGGGCAGCTCGGGCCACCAAGACCGAAGGAGATGATGCAGCTTGTAAGAGAAGACAAGAGAACGTGCAGTTCCCTGGGTCGGGGATGGAGCCGGAGGGCGAGCGAGATGAGCCAGAGGGAGCATGAGTGCTGAACGCTCTCACAAATCCAGGGATGGCGGAGGAAACGAAGGAACAGACCGTGACACCCCCCTGGCCTGGGGTGACAGGGCCGAGATTACCCAGCAGTGGGGGCAGAGAGGGGTGGGGAAGAGGGGGTCCTAGAAATACCGAGGGCCGTGCTGAAGGGGCTCAGAGTTTGGTGGCGGTGAGGCTTTGGTAACCTTGGACTTGGACTGTGACCTTGGACTCTGGGCTCAACACGGGGGACCCAGGAACGGAGATCCTCTGCCCGTATCCCCCAGTCTCCGGGGTCACACGCATAAGCCACCTCCTGCTGGTGCCAGATAATCTCGACACCAGCCACCATCCAGATCACACGGTTGCTTCTCCCAGATGGGAGCATAACATGAGACCCCCATAACCATGCCACCCACCGGACTCCGCTCCAGGCTGTTTCACTCGGGGCTCCCTAGAGAGGGGGGGCTGGTGAGGACCTTCCCCACCCCAAGGGACCCAGCCCCAGCAGCCGACCTCCACTACCCAACTGCTGCCACGCTCCAGGCCACCCCCTACAGGCTAGGGCCAAGCATCACAGAGGAGTGAACATATCCCTGGACCTCAAAGCATCAGCATCAACCCTGCTGTCCCTGTGCCACAGAAGCTATCACACAAATGGAAAAGGCAAGACCTTGGGGGCAGTTACCTGGCCAGCCAGTGGGGCTAAGGGCTCCCACTCACTCTGGTTTGTCTGAAGATGCTCTGACTTCTTGAGGTATGGCATGAGGTGTGGCATGGACTGCATTCGGCCTCAAATGCACCTTCAAGGTATGAATCTTTTTACAGGCGCCGCCCAGCAGTGTATGGGGACCTCGAGGACCACACCCCATGGCATTTAGGCCCCAGAGGTCAGTGACTGATGCCTGGTGGTGCTGGGAGTGAGATACCCTGTGTCAGGGAATCAAACTCAGGGCCTCACATGCGTCCCAGCTCTCTGGGCTGTTTCTCTAATCCCCACCCTCCACCCCCAATTGGATTTTTATTTTTTTAAATATTTTGTTCATTCCATAGTACAGCGGGTAAGGCGTTTGCCTTGCATGCAGCCAACATGGCCGACCCGAGTTCAATTCCTCCACCCCTCTCGGAGAGCCCGGCAAGCTACCAAGAGTATCTCACCCGCACGGCAAAGCCTGGCAAGCTACCGTGATGTATTCGATATGCCAAACAAAATGGAGTGGAGCTTCACTCTCACAGTGGAGCTGTTACTGGGCCCGCTCAAGCAAATCGATGAACACTGGGAGGACAGTGCTACAGTGCTACAGCCCCAAAGAGTATGGGGGAAATTGTCTGCCATGGAGGAGGGGGGGGTTGGAAAAGGGGGGATATACAGGGGAGATTGGTGGTGGAAATGTGCACTGGTAGGATGGGTGTTTGATCATTGTATGACTGAATCTCAAACATGAAAGCTTATAACTATATCTCACGGTGATTCAATAAAAAAATAATAATGGTAATTAATAAAATAAAAAATAATTTTTTGTTTATTTATTTTGGGCTTGGGGTCACACCAGCGGTGCCTGGGGCATACTCTTGGCTCTTTGTTCAGGGATCACTCCTGATGGGCTCGGGAGACCCTACGGGATGCCGAGGATCTAACAGGGACAGCTGCGTGCAAGGCAAATGCCCTACCTGCTGTGCTATTACTCCAGCCCCAGGATTTTGACTTTTTCCTCTCCCAGGCCCCAGATTCTCTCGTGATGCTGAGTCATCTCACAATCCTCAGGGCAAGCCAAGGGCCCACGGAACACTGCACTCCACTCACAACTCGGACTCTGTGTGAGCTCTTCAGCTTTTACCTTTTGGGGGGGAAGAAAAAGGGGGAGTCCTTCCAAGCAGTGCTCTGGAGACCCTGGAGCCAACCAGGTCAGTGGTTGAAGTCTGTGATGCTGCTCAGGTCCTGTGATGCCAGGGACATCCACCCGCTGCCCCCACAGGGCTGGGGTACCCCAGGTCACACCTGGAAGTGCTTGGAGTACTACGTGCTCCCGGGAATGGAACTTGGCAGTGCCCTCACCATTGTACTATCTCCAAAGCCCCGAGTCCTCTTTCTAAGTTGGACTGCGGTTAGACGATCTTGCCCAACTGTCTCCTCATGTACGTGAGCACCTCCGAGTGAGGCCAGGCCAAGCCCTGACGCATTTCCAGAGTGGGAGTGACCAGCCCGGATTATCTGTGAGGGCGCCTCGGGGACATGGCTGAGTTCGGAAAGATGGCTAGAATGACAGCAGCCGCTTTTTGCCGAAGATGAGGTTCCCCTGGGCACTCCGGGAGCTCCCACCAGGTTTTTTTTTTTCATCACAACATGGAATTAGGGGGAAGTTTCCAGAACATTCCTAGAAGTCAGTCCTTTCCTCAGGCACTCGAAAGGAGAGAGGGTCTGGGTGTTGGCAGCCTTTGATTGCAGACAAGTCTCACGCCTGGCACCAGACTCCCCGTGCCGCGCCAGAGCTCGGGTCCCCTGAAGTCGCTCTGCATGGCTTCTGGGATAAGGTGGGCATGGGCCGGGCAGAGACCAGCAGTTCATCGGAGCTGAGAGTTAGAGGATGAATGGGCAGGAGGACATAAGCCCAGCCTGAATCTACAGAGGCTATTTCAGGCAGTGGGTGGGGGCTGCAGTTCTCTTGTCCAGATAGGGCAGCAATGGACAGAGGACTGGGGAACACCAGACCACCCATTGGGAAGAAATCACCTCCACAGATCTGAAGGGGTGTTGACATCATAGAGGGCTCCCTGGAGGCGGTGAAGCCAGAGAAGGGCAATGACGTTCAGCTGGGCAAAGCAAAGGGCCCTTGGGGAACCTTGTCTCTGGACTATGTCTTGCTGAGCAGTTTCTATACAGGCCCTGGAGATAGCTATACCCAGCAACCCCCCAGGGTGGGCCAGCTTGCCCTAGCTGGTGTGAGGAGTGCAGGAGAGAGTCTGGGTGCTGACTGGACGGGCTAGAATAATCAGATGGAGGAGGCCAGAGCCAGGAGGGGCTAGAGCAGCCAGAGGTCCCTAAGAGGGGGAGGTAGGTGCCTAGGGAGTCCTGGTGTCCAGCGCATGGTGGACAGGACCTTAGGGCTTGTGGGAGGGGATGCCAGGCCTGGCCATGGGCATGGCCACCAGGTGCCATGTTGACACTGCCCCTCCTGTCTAGGAGATGCTCACTGGACCCCCGCTTCCCTCTGCCCTGTGGTCCATCTGGTCAGGCTGCTTTAGACCCTTCATGGCCCTGCACACGGGGGTCTCAGCCGTAGCCGGAAGCCTCTGCCCCGAACCTCACTTTACAGAAAAGGAAACTGAGGCTCAGGGAAGGAGAAGGATTTGACTGAGACCCGCCCCCCCCCCCCCCCAGGCTAGGAAGGTCTGGGATCTGGATCTTTCTACCTGGGAAGATGTTCTTTCAACACACATCCCGAGGCCCAGGCCAGGCTGTTTGTGTCCAAGAAATCGGGGTGGGCTCTAGCCTGAGGATGGAGGGGTTCGTAAGAAGGTGCCTGGTTGAGCTGCTTGCACAGGCAGGGAATTGGGCCCTCCTGTCCCATCCTGTCCCTGTCCTCCTGTTCGGCCTCTGATCCTGGAGGGGCTGGGTCTCTGCAGTGAGGGTGCAGCACTTTTCCACTGAGTTACACCCCAGCAACCTGCCGGAAAAGTCCGGACACTTTGACTCTAGGGACTCTCGCCGAGGCTGCAGGGAGCCTGCCCTCACCTCTGACTCCCTCAGAGCCTGTTTTCCCCGTGATTACGGGCAACTGAGCCTGAGGGGCGGTGGGGGAAGGGGTGAGGCTCTGGAGAGCACAGGCCTCTAAACTGGGACTGGTCCCATTTCCACTGTAGTCATGTCCTCACACTCAGAACTTGCAGGGGGGGGGGGGTGGCTCCCTAAGTGTGCCAGTGACCCCCGAACCCAGTGCCTCTTGGGGCTGGAGGTCGTAGGGCAGGGGGCCACCAACTCTGACATGTGGCAGGGGTGGGGAGTCTGAGGAAAGGCCCCCTGTGGCCTTTATCTCCTCTGCAGGTCAGTTCTTTGACCAGTTGCCCTGGGAAGTGTCAAAAGGTGCCACCTAGGTGCCAGGGAAGCAGCGACACCCGACCCCGACACAGAGCCCAGACAGGTCTCTGCCTGAAGACAGTGCCCACAGGGTGGCCAATGCTCACAAACTACAACACTGCACGCACACACACATGCACACACACACACACACACGCACCACCTGTAACACACACTACCACACACACACTCAAGCTGTAACACACAACACACACACACACACTACAACTGTAACACACTCCAGCTATAACACATACACCTATACCACACACACACTCCAGCTATAACACACACACCGCACACTCCAGCTATAACATACACACTTCAGCTAAAACACACACTACACACACACTCCAGCTATAACACACACTACACACACACACACTTCAGCTGTAACACACACACCACACACACATTCCAGATGTAACACACATACCACACACACAATCCAACTCCAGTTGTAACACACCACCACACACACACCACCACCAGCTATGCACAGACCCACTTCAACGGTAACACACACACACTCCCTCTACATTACATACTGCACCCACACCATACCACATACATGCACCTACATCTCCATACACCACACAAACACCGTCGAGTGCACACACCTCCTGACTCATATCCCTGGGAGACTACACCCAACATGCACACTCGCCAGCAAATGCAGGTGCACTGCACAGCTCTCACCCGAGAATACACAGTTCAACCCAAATCTCTGAGATCAGAGACAGCGGCATCTGCCTGGTGTCTGCAGCCTGATACCCACAACAGTGCGCCGGTCCCAAGGGTCTGGGCTGCTCAGGGGTGCGTTGTATCCCCAGGGGGTTGGGGTCCAGGATGTGGAGTCCTGCTTCATGCTATCATTCAGTCACCTCCCTCTAGGTGGGCAACAAGTCCCCCCTGAACCTCGCACTTAACCATGTACTGCATGTGTGTGTGCATGCGTGTGTGTGAGTGCGTGTGTGCGTGTGTGTGCGCACAAGTGTGCATGCATGCGTGTGTGCCTGTGTGCGTGCAATCGTGTGTGTACACGCGGGCTACAGTGGAGTGTGCTGGCGTGTGTCAGGAGGGAGACGGGCCTCCTGCCAGGCCGCCCCAGGCGCTGTGGAGTCCCTGAGCTCAGAGGGCACACGGTGAGGAGCGTCCTGCAGAGAACCGTCTGCCAGCTCCACCCTGGAGAGCAGATGGGACCCTGCAGCCAGGCCAAGCCCTCCTTTTGGGTCAGGAAGAAAATACTCTTCTTGTCCCTGTCTCTCTAAAAATAGGCCTGGGCCATTTTTTTTGCGCCTGGAGGCAATGAAAAGCAGCTGTGGCTCTGGAGGTCCCCACAGCCTTTGCCCGGGGAAGGGACACAAACAGATCTGGGAAGCGGGTCAAGGCCGGGGTCAGTCCCAGCCGCAGCTGCCTCACCAACCTGGAACTGCTCCCTAGGGCCTCCGTGGAACAGCCCCCCTGCCCCCCTACCCCACCCAGCCATCCGGGCTGCGGGTTCTGGGTCTCTCCCAAAACCCTGGGCCAAGGAGGGCAAGATGGCAAGTGGTGGGTGCGTCTGGATTCTCTTCCGGGCACCTCTCTTCTCTGGCTCCTAATCAAGTTCTGGGGGGCCCTGAGGCACCAAGATCCACCCTGAAAGAACCCCCTGGTTGCCCAGAGCTGAGAGAGCCAGGTCCTGATTTGGGGAGTAGAAGGGCTTCCTGGAGGAGCCTGCATTGAGATGAGGATGGAGCAGGGAATAAGCTCAACGTCGAGGGTGCTTGCTTCGCAGGTGCAGGAGCCCGAGTTTGCTCCCCAAGGTGGGGTTCTGGTGGTCCCCGACACCGCCAGGCCTAAGAGCACCCTATCACAGAACCTGAGTCAGAAACTATGGGGCCAGTTGGCTGAGGATGGCTGGGGGTGGTCTCAGGCCCCCCTGAGCACTGCCTGCCAATAATCCTCCCACCCATCCACATCCCCACAAAAGGAAAGAGGTGGGAGGAACCCTCCCCAGCAAGGCCTGGAGGAGGACACTGGACTCTGTGAGGGGCCTGGAGGATGCTGGGAGCAGTGGAGACAGGGATCCGGATGCTGGTCCAGATGGTCTCAGGGGAACAGGTAAGGTGCCCGGCCGAAGAGTGGCCCAGCTGAAGCTAAGGGTTGGTGGGGAGCCCCTCACAGGGGGAGGAGGTGAGTCTTCTAACCTGACCCCCAGGTATACTGGCTCCCCTCTCTCCAGCCCAAGTCTTGGAGGGGAATGGGCAGGGCCGGGTCTGGCTGCTGCCCGTTCTGCCCTGCTGGCTCCTGCCTGGCCCTTGACCTTCCCGCCTGCAGGAAGCTCCCCCAGGTCTCTGCTCTCTCTGCGACAGGGCTGCCGAGTGGCCTCGATGATGCTCTGATCGACAGGGAGGAAGGAGACGGATGCAAGGAAAGAGGAGGACGGCCCACTGTCCCCCAGCAGGCCGGAGATTGCTGGGGGGGACCCGGGACAGACCCCGTGGAGAGCAGGTGATTGGGGGGGGTGCTCAGACCCAGGGGCCCCAAGGATATGAGGAGGCAGCTGTGGGAATGCAGAGGTGGGTGGGGACCCCTGAAGATGAGAAGGGGCTCTCAGGAGCAGACACGCCCAGGGACCATGCAGCACGTGTGCTTGGAGCTTTCTGGAACCACACTCCACTGACCCTTCCCCCTGCCCGCCCCCACCTGCTCCCCACCCCAGCATCCCTAAGACGCAGCTGTGCCCTGGCCCGTGGCAGATCTGCCATCTCTGGCTTTGACTCCTCAAGGCCTTATTCCCCACCCCAGCCCCCCCAGGCCAGCACTGATCCCCATTTTTCTCTGCCTCAGTTCAGGCCCTGGCCCCATCCTGCTAAACCTGCTTTTCTCTCTCTTTCTCTCTCTCTTTTTTTTGGGTCACACCTGGTGATGCTCCTGGCTTACTCCTGGTTCCGTGGTCACGGATTACTCTTGGAGGGGCTCGGGTACCAAATGGGGTGCTGAGAATCAAGCCCAGGACCGCCTCATGCAAGGCCAGCGCCCTGCCCACTGTACCACCTCTCTGGCCCCAGCACTACGCCGCCATTCATTGGCTCATTCACCATGGAGGGAGCTTGGATTTGCCTCTCGGTCTTGGCAGCTATGAGTAAAGCGTCTCTTGGCTGCAGTGTGGTTGGGGTGTAGAGCCCCGAGGGAGGAGGGGATGCAGACGCCCAGGAAGCTGCAGGTACAGAGTCACTCCCTGCCTTCTCTCTGCTCCTCCCCCTCCTAGCCCTTTGATTTCCAGCTTGGATGAGGTTGGCTGACCTCCTGGGAGGGCAGGAAGGCAGAAAGAAGGCAGTGACTAACCCCCTTCCCCAAATGAGCAGCCCCTGTGCCCCCCAAGCCCCTACCTAGAGGAAAATGATGTCCAAGTTCAGCCCAGCTTGGAGAAGGTTGGATCAAGAGCTGAATCCTGAACTAGGGGCTGCCGAACGCTCACCATTGGCCCACACTGCCTCTCAGCGGTAGGCAGTGCCCAGACCCTGGGAGAGTCGGGGGACTTCCTCAGAATCCCGGGCTGAGCTGCCTTCTCCCTCATCCCTCTTTCCCCAAGAACACAACAACAGGGTTGGTTCATCAGCAGCTCTGACCTTCAGGGGGCCTGGGGGAGCGAGTGCAGTCCCCTAAACCCAGCGCCCCCCCACACCCACAGGAGGCCCCGCCCTCAACTTGTCCTCACCTGCTCCCCAGCTAGGACTGTTGAGTCCTAGCTCTGCCAGCTGTGCTTCTTGGTGCCCAGAAGGAGAGACCGAGCCTCCGCCCAGCTCCTCCAGTCTTCAGAGACCCACGGACTCCAGATTCCGGATTATTCTTAGCCCCCCCCCCCCCTTGGCACATTGGCACATCTACTCCTCCGGGTGATCCCAAGCACGAGGTCCAGAGCCGGACGGGGCTGGTGGGCAGCCCTGCGGGAGGAGCACCAGCTTGTGAGGGCGTCCATGTCACCGGGGTCCAGTCCCGTGTGTGGCTCTGGCCAGCGGGTGGGCAGTTTGCCTTGCCTTGCATCCGCCTCCCTCCCAGGGCCGGGGCTGGTGTGGGGAGGGTGGGGTTTTCCTTGTGCACCTGCAGCCCCATGGGGGAGACCTGGGGATCCCAACGCCATCACTGAGGACAGTTCCTGGTGCGCTCCCCCAACTCCCATTCCGCCTCTCCCGGCATGGGGAGGGACCGGGGCTGAAGGGGGGAGCATCCTGCCCAGGGTTGCCCTGAGGGAATTGGCACAGCTCCATGGGGGGGAGGGGTTGGCACGCTTGGGGCCCTTCCCTCCCGCCTTGCCCTGGAGCTCGGCTTGGCAGCTCGTCCTGCAGTTTTGCAAGGTGAGGTCATGTGCAGATAATGGTTTTTCCGTTCTGGGTGGAGCAAGGGGTGCAGATATTGCATTTCTGGGAGGGGCTCGAGAGAGCCGCTGAGGGCCCCCAGCCCAGGTCAGGCCTTGGGGTGCGGGGTGGGGGCCAGTGCTGGGCAGAGCCCTCCCCTCTGGCAGTCACAGTGCTGTGTGCATGGCATGGATCATAATCTTGGGCCTTCAGGCCTCCAAGGATGGGGCTCCCAGACCCCCAGAGCCTTGCCTGAGGTCCCGGCATTCAGAGGAGAGACCCGCCTTCACCCCCAAACCATCAGCCCCTGGGGCCACTTGTCCGTGTCTCAGAGACTCAGCCTCAGATCTGCTAAACGCTTGGTGAGGTGGGTGGCGGTGTCCAAGGCCCCAGAGGGTGCTTAGACACACCCATGGCCTCTGTCCCTCTAGAGGAGGGTCCCCAGGGGCACCCTCTGGGTCATGACAACCCAAGAGGCACCCAGCTATTGTGAAACTTCCCTGGTGGCCATAGTCGCGGGACCTGGGAGAGGGAGAGTCGGTCACCCTGCGTCTCAGATTCGGCAGGGGGGCAAGAGGATACTGGGGAAGACTCGTTTCATCCTCCTGGCAGAAAGCGACGCTTCTCCTCTCTAACCCCCTGGCCACCCCTGAGTGCCCCCTGGTGACAGAGCGGGGTCCTGGAGGCCCAGCCCCATGGCACCCCGAGGGCCCAGAGCCACGTGGCACCCCTTACTGGTGAGGCCAGCCTGGAGGGGGGTGGCGGGGGCTGGCGCGGGGAGCTGGCCAGGGTCCGGGATCTCCTCCGGGCTGGGAACACTCCTTCATGAAACTGTTTTTTTGGGAGCCAAACCTCTGCTGTAATTTGGGGGGAAATACAAATAAAGACCAGCCTTTGGGATCCCAGCCCCGGCCCCATCTGGAGAAAGAAGCGGGCTCGCGGAGTCTGGCCTTGACGGCTGTGTCTGGCACACCCGGCCGTC
This sequence comes from Sorex fumeus, assembly GCF_029834395.1. Lineage (NCBI taxonomy): Eukaryota > Metazoa > Chordata > Mammalia > Eulipotyphla > Soricidae > Sorex > Sorex fumeus. The sequence continues at coordinate 10,976,695 of NW_026606168.1, forward strand.
ACCACTGGGGCTCGAACATCGGAACAGTCACGGCTGACATTTCCTTTCCTGTTACAAGGTTCCTTGGAATGTTCGAGGCCCCGGGAGGCGGTCTGTGGGCAGGAGGAATTTGGAGGAGAGAAGCCTGGACAGGCCAGGGGCCAGCTCAGCTTCTGGCTGGCTGTGGGACGGCTCACCATGGCTCTTTTACACCCCAGGCCTCAGTTTCCCTACCTGTGTCTGGGCGGGGGGGAGGGGGCAGCAGAGGGCAGAGTAGCTCAGTGTGTGGTTCATGGACCATAGGTTTCAGATTCTCATCTACCACAGCTTGCAAAGGCGGATGCCTCCCACTCCATCCCCGGTATCCTAAGGTGTTTAGAAACTTCCAGATGATTTGGAAGTACTCAAACTAGGATCCACGGACCCACAGACCCAGCATGTCCCCTACGGGCCTCAAGGCTGGACACAGCGTGGCTCTGGCGGATGGTGTCCCCCACGCGCACACAGCCACTTGGGGCAGCAGGGCTGGAATCCACTCTTGAAAATGACTCGCTCTCCAGCTCCTGGCAGGGACCCCGGGCCGGGTCTCCATCCAGCTGAAGTCACTGTGAAAACACTCAGTTTTTGCAATGGTGCAGCCCCAGCTGCTACTTACCGAGTGCGGTTTCAACATTGTGCAGTTTGTTATTTTTGTTGGCTTGGCTTGTAAACGCTCGTAGAGCAGACCTCATTTATAACTGCATTATTCCACAAGAATGCATTTTCCAGAGGAGGTTGGCTTCTCTTAAAAACGGCAAACCCCAGTTCTCTTTCTTTCTTTCTTTCTTTCTTTCTTTCTTTCTTTCTCTTTGTTTGTTTCTTTGCTTTTCTTTCCTCTTCTTTCCTTCTCTCTCTCCCTCCCTTATTCCCTTCTCCCTTTCTTTCTCTCTCTCTTTCTTTCTTTCTTTCTGTTTCTTTTCCTCTCCTTCCTTCTCTCCCTCCCTTCTTTTCTTCTTTCTCTCTTCTTTCTCTTCCTTCCTTCCTTCCTTCCTTCCTTCCTTCCTTCCTTTCCTTCTCTCTCTCTCTCTCTCTCTCTCTCTCTCTCTCTCTCTCTCTCTCTCTCTCTCTCTCTCTCTCTCTCCCTTTCAGGGACAGAGAGGCAGTACAACAGATAAGGCAACTTGTCTTCCATGCAGCTCATCTGACATCCCATACAGTCCCCTAAGCCATGCCAGTAGTGATCCCTGAGCTCAGAGCCAGGAGAAAGTTCTGTGCAAAAACCACCAAAACACCCACGGGGAGTTTTTCATGACCCGACTGCATGCGCCACCTGTTACCTGTCTCTGAGGGCTGAGGGAGGCTCTCATTCCTGAGCCTCCATGATTGCAGCCCTGTGGTGGCTGTGCCGGCCCCGAGTGATGCTCCCTGAGATGCTAAAGCCTGCATTTGCTTTTTAAAGGGCTGCTTTGCTTTTATTTTTAGATTTTTAAAGATTTCTTCTAAGCCACAGTCAACAAAGACTTCTTCCCGCCGTGACCACGACGCCCTCTAGTGGCAGACCAGGGAGGGCTCGTGAAGAGCGCCTAACCCAGGGAGCCAGCTGGGAAGAATGAGTAAGATTCCCGTCAGTTCAAGGTCATGCCTTCTGACTTTGATTTGGAAGTTGGGAAGCTTTTTCTCTTTCTGATTGCAAGCTCAGTTCTACATGCCTCCAATAGCTTTCTGGACAGACGAGGAATAGGCAGATACACATTTCTGTTGCCGGTGGTTTGGTTTCTGACTTAGAGAAGCCCACCCCCCCACCCCCCAACCTTCCTCCTCCTCCACACCCTGATCTTGGAGTTGCTGGCCCCTCCCACGCCCAGGGGGCTGAGCCAGCTCACCAGCCACTTGATTTGACTTGGGTCAATTAGATGCTCAGGACAGTAAATTTGCGAAGGGGATGTGGAACTGGCAAAAGTCACCTATGGTGGGAGATACCCTGCTGACAGGGCACGTGGGAGACCACTCTCGAGAGTCACTGTCAGGGGTGATGGGCAAGCCTAGCATAGTCCCGGACACTGGCCTGTGGAGCCACTGTGTGTGTCGATGGTGGCTGGTGGGGGGTGGTGGAGGTGGGGATGGTGCTGACAGTGATGGTGATGGTGGTGGTGGTGGTGACGGTGGTGGCGATGGTGGTGATGATGGTGATGGTGGTGATGATGATGATGGTGGTGGTGATGGTGGTGGTGGTGGTGGTGGTGACGGTGGTGGTGATGGTGGTGATGATGATGGTGATGGTGGTGGTGGTGATGATGGTGGTGGTGGTGGTGGTGATGGTGATGGTGGTGGTGATGGTGGTGGTGGTGATGGTGGTGGTGGTGGTGGTAGTGATGGTGGTGGTGATGGTGGTGGTGATGATGGTGATGGTGGTGATGATGATGCTGATGGTGGTGGTGGTGGTGATGATGGTGGTGGTGGTGATGGTGATGGTGGTGGTGATGGTGGTGGTGGTGATGGTGATGGTGATGGTGGTGGTGATGGTGGTGGTGGTGGTGGTGATGGTGATGGTGATGGTGGTGGTGATGATGGTGGTGGTGGTGATGGTGATGGTGATGGTGGTGGTGGTGGTGGTGATGGTGATGGTGGTGGTGATGATGGTGATGGTGATGGTGGTGGTGATGATGGTGGTGGTGGTGATGGTGGTGGTGGTGATGGTGATGGTGATGGTGGTGATGGTGGTGGTGGTGATGGTGATGGTGATGGTGGTGGTGATGATGGTGATGGTGGTGGTGGTGGTGATGATGATGATGGTGGTGATGGTGGTGGTGGTGATGGTGGTGGTGGTGGTGGTGATGATGGTGATGGTGGTGGTGATGATAGTGGTGGTGATGGTGGTAATGGTGATGGTGGTGATGGTGGTGGTGAAGGTGGTGGTGGTGATGGTGGTAATGGTGGTGGTGGTGATGGTGGTGGTGAAGGTGGTGGTGGTGATGGTGGTAATGGTGGTGATGGTGATGGTGGTGGTGAAGGTGGTGGTGGTGATGGTGGTAATAGTGGTGGTGGTGATGGTGGTGGTGAAGGTGGTGGTTGTGATGATGGTGATGGTGGTGATGATGGTGATGGTGGTGATGATGGTGGTGGTAGTGGTGGTGGTAGTGGTGATGGTGGTGATCAGATCACAGTAGTGGTGGAAGGAGTGTAACAAAGAACCCCAACTCCCTGGGGAAAGGGTTTGGACCCCATCAAGTCGTAGAACATCAGGTAGGAGACTCCTGAGGAAACCTCTCAACTGCTCTGCACATTTGAAACCCTGAGGTGGGTGAGGACACAGAAACCAGATGGGTCAGTACAGAGATGGACCCCGGGTAAGGACAGAGACGGACCCTGGGTGAGGGCAAGATGCACCCTGAGTGAGGACAGAGATGGGTCCTGGGTAAGGACTGATGGACCTGGATGAAGGCAGAAGGACCCCCGGTGAGGGCAGAGACCATCTCAGGTCCTTGGAGGGCATGTGGCGAGCTGGCCCGAGGTTGGTGGTGCCTGTCCTGTCTCCCTGTCTGTGAAGCCCAGGGCATCTTTCCCGCTGCCTGCTCGGGCTGGGCGGGGCTGGGGGGCTGTTCATTAGTCCCACTGTGAGAGCTTCAGCCCCGGAGCCTTCCTGCAGGGAGCCACCAGGCGCCTTCACAAATTCCTGGTTTGAAAACCCCAAGGGAAGGGGCTCCAAGATGGGCTTGCCCAGCCGGGGGACCGAGCAGAGCCCGGTGCTCCTCGGGGTAGAGGGGAGAGCTCTCAGTGCCACAGCAAGTGTCACGTCCAGAGCCTGAGTGGCTTACTCGGAGGCCTGGAAGTGGGTGGGAAGCCAACACACCCTGACTCATTCAGAGAGGTCAGCCCTGGGCTGGGAACGGGAGCCTGGCGGGGGCAGGCTGAAATCGGCCTTGGTCTCCTGCTCTGGAGAATGGGGGCAGTGGAAGTAGCCCCCCTCCCCCCCACCCCACAGGAGCCCTGGGACCAGCATATGCTCCTTACACCCTCTCCGCCCCCGGGGCCGGGAGCGTGGCTGCACCCTGTCCAGAGCCTTCCCAACGTAGAGGCTCGTGTCCAACGTCACTCAGACGTGACACATAGGCTGAGCACCCCCCGGGGAGCTGCAGGCGGCTGATTCCGGGCTAAAAATACCACTTTCGTGAATGGAGCCAGTGAGGGCGCAGCCCGGGCCCACAATTGGTGTCTGTGTTAAAACCCAGTTTCTGGCTCGCAGACCCTGAACCTCAACACCGCCCCTCCTGTGCTGCTGTCGCCGGGGCGTCACTCGGGTTCCTGGGGTGGGGGCCATTGTGTGGGTGGGAGGACTGAGAGAAGGGCCCATTCCCACGACTGAGAGGGACCGGGCTGGGGGACAGCTCCCGAGTGCGTAGCCAGGAGCGCCGGATCCCATCCGTATTCTCCTCCCAGAGTCATTTCCCTTCCACCACAGGTGCAGAGGGGACTGTCCCTGGGGCGGGACTCCGGAACCAGGCACTTGGGGGGCGGTGCAGGATGGAGAGGAGGGCCCCGCTCAGGGTGTAACAGGCGCTAAGCGGGAGACAGCCAGCCAGGGCACAGGCTGAGACAGAGCCCACGGTGGGCTCAAAGCAGGCGCCCCTCCCCGCCCCCACCCGCACCCAACTGGAGTCTCCAGGCTTCTCCTCGCATGGCCAAGCACATGCATGCGGTGCCTGAGCACGTGCATTGCCCGCATCTCTCCTCCTCTTGAGATGTGGACTTTCATGCTTTCCTGTCTAGTGCTGGGATGCGTGTAGGGGCTTTCTCTGCCTTTGGGGAAGCCTGCACTCTCTCTTGAGTCTTGCTCTTGATTCTCTCTCTCTCTCTCTCTCTCTCTCTCTCCCACCTCCCCTTCAAAACCTCCAAATAAAATCCGTTTTACTTAAAAAAAAAATGACCCTGCCAACACCCCGACTGCATCCTCTGTCCCTGCACTGCACTGGGGAGCTTTGAGTGAGGAAGGAGGTGGGATTCGGGTACGAGGCTTCAGACAGGGCTTGTTCCCCAGAGAAGGTTTGGGGGCTCTATGTGCCACAGGGAGGGAACAGGGGGACAAGGGAAGGAATTCATCTGAGCCCAGAGAACCCCAGCCGGGCCCGGGGAGGATGCGGCTTTGATGGAGGTGGAGGAGGAGATGTTGGTACCTGGGGCTCTACTGGCAGGCTCCCACATTCACGCAGAGGTTGGTTGTTTTTAGAATTTGGAGCATTGAAGCCTTTGAGAATCTTAGCAAGGTGAGCACTTTTAGGGTCTTTAGAAGTCTGAAGAACTTCAAACTTGCAGATGTTTCAAAGTCTGTAAGATCTAGAGAACTGGGGACTCCTTGGGCCCTCTTCTGGATTTTTTTTCTTTTTGGGGGTCATGCCTGGTGGTGCCCAGGGCTTAATCCTGGCTCTGCACTCAGGGGTCACTCCTGATGGAGTTCGGGTAACCAGATGGAGTGCTGGGGATCGAAAGCAGGTTGGCCGTATACAAGGTAAAGACCATGCCTGCTAACTATTATGTTCCAGTCCCTGGAATGTTGAGTGATTTAAACGTGGGGCTCCCTTGAACACGGAGCGGAAGAAGCCCCTTGGGAGCAGAGATAATTCTCACCCCCACACTGGCCTGTTCTCCCCCAGGCCCTCAGCCCGGTCTTTCCAATACTCAGATCACACGTAGTTGGCATTTCAGATGACAAATATCAAATTGTCTTGACGATGTGTTAATGTTGGCGAGATGGGTTTTTGAGGATTCCAAATTTCTCTTCCTTATTTTTTGTTGGTTATCACCCAGGTAGTTATATTTCGATAGTGTTAAACTTTATAGTAGATTCCAGATTTCTTTTTTAATGAATGCTGCTCTCTGTGCTTCTGGTCATGGAGCCCATAGTGTTAGCACCGTGATCATCTGTGTTTACAGGTGGGGACGTGGAGGCCCTGATGGCCAGGGCTTGTTCAGGCTTCTACAGCGACTCGGTTCTCACCCGGGCTTCTTGGATCTAGGATCTGAGCTGCACCCACTCTCCCCTGGGCCCCCTCACCTCACCCCTGCACCCTTCTTTCCAGCTGCTGTCCCTTCCGTCCACCAGCTGCTGAGGAGTGAGGGATTAAATCCGGGGCCACCATTGACTGAATCTAATCTCCAGCCTTTTTCCCTTCTCCAGAGGTGAGGGATAAGGAGCCTCCTTATTTCTTTATGCCAAACAATTTTCAGCCAGTGGGCGTCTTTAAGATTGGCTATTCTTTGTTTTTTGGGGTGGGGGGTCACACCCGACGATGCACAGGGGTTACTCCTGGCTCTGCATTGGAAATTACTCCTGGCGGTGCTTGGGATGCTGGGAATCGAATCGGCATTGGTCATTTGCAAGGCAAACACCCTACCCGCTGTGCTATCGCTCCAGCCCCAAGACTGTCTATTCTTGAGGCAAGCATGCATGTGGCCAGGGCAAAGGTGGTCACAGAGCCATGTGTGGCAGGCCAGGTAGGAGCTGCAGACGCGCAGGTGTGAGAAAGGGCTGCTTGCATATGGGGCTTAGATAGCAAGAATCTGTTCCCCCGAATCCTGGCTTCTCTGCTCCTTCCAGATCACCTTCTCTTTGCATTCAGGAGAAAACAATTGCTTACAGGAGGGGGTGCAGTGCACTGCAGGGTCCCAGACTTCCTCCGAGGACACCCCCTTTTATGTGCCCATCAGCAATGGAGTGCGGGTGGGATTCAAGTTCTCCAGCTTCACACCCACACTGCCTGTTTTCCTCCTTCCTTTTGTAAAAATCGGGGCCTTCCTCAGGCAAGTGAAGTGGTATCTCACTGTGTTTTTTTGCTTTTTTGGGTTAGACCCGGCAATGCACAGGGGTTACTCCTGGTTCTGCACTCAAGAATTACTCCTGGCAGTGCTCAGGGGACCATATGGGATGCTGGGAATAGAACCTGGGTCGGCCGCGTGCAAGGCAAACACTCTACCCGCTGTGCTATTGCTCCAGCCCCTCACTGTGGTTTTTTGGATTTGCATTACCCTAATGACTAATGATGGACGGCATGAAGATGCTTTTAATTTGTGATTTTAGAGGCCTGTAAATTCCATTGTAGATGACTGTAATATAATTTTAATGGGCTCTTCGAGACCACTCGAGTTGTTACTCTGTTTTGAATATGCTCAGAGATACTCTAACCAGTCATCTCCCTCTAAACCACATTGATTTGTTACAACAACTATCTACAGCGCATGCTGCCCTGTTGTAGGTGCTGGTGCTGAGCGAGGCAGAGCCAGGTCTGTCCAGTGGGAGGTCCTGTCCTTCCCCCATGGGTTGCAGCCCGGGGTCAGGAGAAGCTGAGGTCTCAGGCTCCATATTTGGACAGCAGCTGTGGTCTGGAGGGCTGAGCTGGGTCATTGAGGAGGGGATTTGCCAGAAAATGGCAGGGAAGACTTAAGTGGAGACTTAATACAAAACTTAATACAAAACTTAATGCAAACGTAGCACAGCGGTAGAGCGTTTGCCTTGCACACAGCCAGCCCGGCTGAGCCTGGTTCGATTCCTCCGTCCCTCTCAGAGAGCCTGGCAAGCTACTGAGAGTATTCAATATGCCAAACATAGTAACAAGAAGTCTCACAATAGAGATCTTACTGGGCCTGCTCGAGCAAATCAATGAGCAACGGGAGTACAACACAGTGTAATACAAAACTTCAGAGAAGGAAGGTTTCATCCTATGTGGTTTCCTGAGTACTGCCAAGAGTAATTCCTGAGTGCAGAGCCAGGAAAAACTCCTGAGCATCACTGGGTGTGACCCAAAAAGAAAAGAAAAAAAATCACAGGAATTTGGGGCCGAAATAATAGTACAGTGAGTAGGGCATTTTTCTTGCATGCAGCTGACCCAAGTTCACTCCCCAACATCCCATATGGTCTCCCAAGCACCGCCAGGAATAATCCCTGAGCATCACAAAGTGTGACCCAAAAGGCAAAAACAACAACAACAACAACAAAAACAGGCAAACAAACAAATAAAACAGAGAAAGAAGATTTCTTATTTCTGTTTGAGATTTTGGAACTGTGCCTCCAAGAAGCAGGGCTCCCTGGCACTGGCAAGTTGGTGAGACAAAGCATCAACATATTGTCAACTCGTTCACGCTCAGTCTTGCAGGAACTGCTTTATAGGAGCAAGTTTTGAAAAAATGTTTCAACTTTTTTCACGGGAAGGAAAATGAGGCAGAAGCTGGCTCCCACCGCCCTGCCTCTCCTCCCCTGCCATGGATTTGCTCGCCATGATTTTCCTTCAAAGCAAGAACCTGAGGTCTGTTATGGACTATGTTGTTTTAGGAGGAAATGCAGAGAAGATGTCCTCATTCCCTTTATCCCGAGCCTGTTTCTCCTCAGTACCCCAATCCTGTTTGTTCTGAAACCCACCGCCTGTCTTTCAAGAACAAGCCAGACTGGAGTGATAGCACAGCGGGTAGGGCGTTTGCCTTGCATGCGGCTGAGTTGGGTTTGATTTTCAGCGTCCCATATGGTCCCCTGAGCACCGTCAGGATAATCCCTGAGTGCAGAGTCAGGAGTAACCCCTGAGCATCACCGGGTATGACCCCTCTTCCCCCCCCCCCCAAAAAAGAACAAGACAGATTGACACATTGGGCTGCAATAAAGCCTTTCCTTTTGGGGCCAGAGAGATAGTACAATGGGTAGGACATTTACATGCAGCTGACTTGGGTTTGATCCTCCTCTCCACAGGGGTCTCTGAGTCTGCCAGGAGTGATCCCTGAGTGCAGAGCCAGGAACAAGCCCTGAGCACTGCTGGACCCAACACCCACCCCCAAACCCACCCCCTGCTTCTTCCTTCCTGCAAAACCCGCTGCAACCATGTTTGACTTTTGGATGCAAGCGGTGGACCTCCTTCAGCTACAAATTCTTAGGAGAGACTTTTTGTAGGAGGGAGGTGGGCAGGGGACCCTGGGACCTGGAAAAAGCTTCAGGAGAAACCTCTCCAGGGAAGACAGGAGGAAAGTCACAGAAGGGGTTCCCTGAGCTGACGTGGGCCAGAAGAGCTGACCTGAGGCTCTTCAATATCCGCCCAGGAGAAATCTCTGGAAAGGACAGGATTTTCACAGATTCTCTGTGTGGGAGGGCCGAGGAGAGCAGCTGATGTGACTTTATTTATTGTTTGGGGGCGACACCTGGCTCTGTGCTCAGGGATCACTCCTTGCTGGGCTCAGTGGTGGTCGTGGGGGGCGGGACAGTGCTTGGTGCACCCTAAGGACCCCGGGAACGCCTCCCAGCTCCTCAGCGCCCTTCGCAGGGGCCATGACCAGCCCTTCCAAGAGCCCGAAGTTGGATAGCCCCTGTCCTCTGCAGCATCCACTCTGAGGAGAGTGGGCACCAGGGGAAAATGAATGCACCCTGCCAAGCCTTCCTGAGGGTTCCCATTGGGGGCCCAGCGAGTGGGGGCGGCCAGCAGCCTCACGCCAGCCCAAACCCCAGCCCTGCCCTTTCTACTGAGGGCCTTGTCAAGTATCCATTGAAGTGTTGGCTTTGCCATCTGTGAAATGGGAGCAACAATGGGGCTTCCCTTAAAGATGTTTCCAGAGCATCTTCCGGAACCCTGGCCCTGCTCCTTCTGCCCCTCTAGGCTGCCCCTGTGGTGGTCCCAGGGTGGGGTGAGATGTCTTGACAAATGACGAGCGCTCTCCACTCACTGTCGGTATCTGAGCTAGGAGCACTGACTGCTCCTCGCTCTAGGTTCATCCCGGCCTCTGTGCCAGCTCCGGGCTCTGTCGTTAGGTCGGTGGGAGCTGATGGTGAGTTTCCAGGCTGGGGTGGCTTGGAAGGCCCAGATCCAAGAGTCACGCCACCTTGAACACATACAGAGGTGTGTGTGTGTGTGTGTGTGTGTGTATGCATGTCTGCCTGTGTGTGCCTCTCTGTGTGTACGTGATACAAAATACCCCCACTCCAACAAAGTCCACTGCAAAGCGCTTTAGGCTTTAGGGAGCAACTCGAGCACCAGGCAGCGTCCAATCTAGGAACTAAAAAGGCACTGCAGAAAGTTCTATGAAAAGGAAAGTTTGAATAGTCAGAAGTCAGGGAGATAGGCTCCTTAAGGAGAGGCGGGATCGATGACCTCGGGGCTAAGGGGGGGGTCCTAGGTAGTTACCTTTACTGCTGCTGATCGGGAAACCACGGATGGGATTGGCTCACAGTTGCACCCACCTGCCTTTTGGGGAGAAGCTGAATGAAGAGGAATGATGAGGCATCCAATCTCAGCAGATGCTTGATGAAAAGGACTGCCCCCGCCCCGCCATTGGCCTGTGGTTCTGCTGTGCACCCTCTCTCCCCCTCTCCCTCTCCTCTCCCTCTCTCTCCCCCTCTCCCTCTCCTCTCCCTCTCTCTCCCTTTCACTCTCCCTCTCCCTCTCGCCCTCCTCACCCCCTCCCTCTCTGTCTCCCCCTTTCCCCCTCTCTCCCTCACTCTTTCTCTCCCTCTCCTTCTCTCTTTCCCTCTCCCTTTCTCTCTCTCTTCCTCTCTCCCGCTCCCTCTCTCCCTCTTCCTCTCTCTTCCTCTCCCTTTCTCTCCCCCCCCTCCCCGACAGTGTGCTGTTGCTGACCACCTGCCAGACATCCCACCAAGGAACTATCTCCCCTATGGGCTCATGACCCAGAACCTTAGAAAGACATCGGCAGGGACTTTGGGGGCTGTGTGAGCCCTGAGTCCCGGCTGTTCTTTCCGTAGTAGGCCCCACTTTCCTCCTCTCTGGGGTTGTTCAGGGTGGGGGGCAGTGCCACAGGAGCTGAGTACATGGGGAGCCCCACAGGGCCAGTCACAGGGGCTGGGACCCGAAGTGAAGAACCTGTGATGCTACCCACTAATGCCATCCTCCATCCTCCTCCATCCATATGGCAAGGGGGTCCTGGCCAGGCGGCGGTGGCTGGTGGTGGCTGGCGGTCATGGTGGGGGAGTGGAGTCGGGGTCCTGTGAGTGACTCCAGCTCTTTGGAATTCGCCCAGCTGGGAAGACTCAGGAATATTCCCCTAAAAGGGCTGGTGACTGAGTGACTGGCCCAAGAAGCCAGTGTTGCATCAAAGCAAAGGAAAGCAACAACTGGGAGCAGTTTCCGGTGGGGAAGGTAGCAGGGACATTCCCGGCCCAGGGGGAGGGGGTGGGGGGTGGGCGCTGTCTTCCTGCTTTGGGCTCAGGGTCCCCCCCCCTCCCGCCCCCCCAGCAAGAGAAAGAACAGCTGCTCCGACAGACAGACTCGGATCGCCACACTATCCGGATTGGAGAGCAGCGGCCAGCACCAGGGCTCAGCCGGAGCTGTAAACAGCTTTAACAGGGCCTAGTGAAAGGCACCCAACGGGACAGGAACGGGAAGCGGGGCAGAGGGAGGGTTTCAGATCAACAGCCGTGTTGTTAGTCTCCGACCCGCTCCTGGTGCTGGCCCCAGATCTCGGCACGTGCTCTGATTCCCCAGAAACTTGTAGGACATTGCTGCAAGAGAGAGAAACAGCAGAAGGAAAACAAAAGTCAAAGTTCAGATCCCCGACGGACCACTCACGAGCCTTCCTGGGTGCCAGGCCCTTGGCGGGTGAAAAACAAACAGTATTAGCCAACTCAGCTCCCGCCTGGGGCGGGCTCAGGGCCCCCGCAGGCACCACCCACCCGGGGGTCACATCCACCTGTGCTGAGGCTTGAGCGGGGTCTTGTCGCATTCTTCCCCCCCCCCCCCCCCCGGTACCAGGGGAGGTGCTAAGGTGGCAGAGGTATTGGACAGCCGCCAGGACCCCCGCAGCCATGACCTCCTCTCTTCGATGGGTTCCTGGAGGAATTCCTATGGTTGGGAAACCAGTTTGCAGTCAGAGCTGCGCAGGGCAGTGTGGGTGAGAACCTCCATGAGGTGAGGGCTTTCTGCAGGAAGGGGATGTGGCCGGTGGGGACATGTGTCCCCCAACTCCAGGATCTCTAAGGAGCGCCTGCCAGCTGGGGCTGATGTCTGGGGGCAAGATGGTTGGGTGGTTAGTGCCGTGGGCCCGGCTCCGGATGTGACCTCGATTCCTCGCCCTCTCGTGGAGCCTCGGTTCCCCCCAAAGTGTCCACTACGAGTGAATCCTTTGCTGGAAGGAACGTCCCCCTGGAGAGCACTGCGCCCTGGCCTGCCCTAGCCTGAGCCCCGCTCCAGCGAGGGCCCCTCTCTTTCCCCTCCGTCCTCTCTCGGTGCTCCCTGGGTCACGGTTTCCCTAGATCACAGGATGTCCTCCAGGCCTCCACTGCTGTCAGGCTCAGGGCAGAGGTGCCGGGGCCGGTCCCCACGGGGATCAAATTTCCAGCCCTCCATGGAGCCAAGTAAACAGAGGGGAGACAGCACGGCTCCCTCAGCTGCCCACTAATGACCAGATTGGGAACCACCGCAGCCGTGGCTGCTGCGCTGATTGCCTCTGGCTCCAGGGGCCCCCTCCCACTCCCCGCCCCGCCTTGCTGCTGTCCCCCTGGAGACCCTAGGGTGTGTGTGTGTGTGTGTGTGTGTGTGTGTGTGTGTGTGTGTGCATGTGCATGTATGTGTGTGTGCATGTGCATGTGTGTGTGTGTGTGCGTGCATGTGTGCGTGTGCGTGCGTGTGTGTGCGTGTGTGTGTGTGTGTGTGTGTGTGTGTGTGTGTGTCGGCAGGAGGGGGGCAGTTTCCTGGAGGCCGGCATTTAGGGCGTCAGCTGCTCCCAGCGGCAGATGGCTTGTTTCTTGAGTTTCCCTCTCCGGCTTCCTCCTCCCCACGGGCCACTTGCCGGATCCCTGCGGTGGGTGTCTGGTGGAGAGCCGGTCCAGGAGGCGAGGAAACTCCCTGCTCAGCCCCCAGCTCTCAGCGGCCAAGGTCATGGCCCCGGGCATGCACCTCTCACCTTTCACTCTTCTTTGCTTTTTGCCACTTTCCAGGAGAAACCCACATGTGACCACTCTGTGCTCAGCCAGAGGCAGTGGATGCAGAATTCCACACACAGGGCGTGATTCCCCCCCCCCCCCGCCCCGCCCCTGGGACATGGTTTTAAGAGTAGCCTTGAGGGGCCGGGCCGGAGGGATAATGTAATGGGTAAGATGCTTGCCTTGTATGCAGCTGACTTGGGTTTGATACCCGCCCCGCATGGTTCCCTGAGCCCACCAGGAGTGATTCCTGAGCACAGAGCCCTGAATACCACTGGTACGGCTCCTAAACAAACAGAAAAAGAGACTTGAGGGGTGGAAGACATAGTACACTTGCATGTGCCAGACCTGGGTTTGATCTCTGGTATCCCATAGGGTCCCCCAAGCACCGCCAGGAGTAATTTCTGAGTGTAGAGCCAGGATCCCTGAGCATCTCTGGGTGTGGCCCAAAAGCAGAGAGAGAGAGAGAGAGAGAGAGAGAGAGAGAGAGAGAGAGAGAGACAGAGACAGAGACAGAGACAGAGAGAGAGACACAGAGACACAGAGAGACATATAAAGACACAGAGAGACACTTGAGTCGTTCAACTAACTCTATTATCCTTCAATGTGATTTTGATTTTGGTTCTTCTAGATTCTTCCTTTCCTTTTCCATATGCATTTTGATCATCATCTGGCCAATTTTAAAAACACCATAGCTGTGGGAATATTTTTTTCTTTTGGGGGCTACACCAAGGCTCACCCCGGCTCTGCACTTCAGGGCTCTTTCCTAGGTGGGGCTCGTATGGGGTGCTGGGGATTGACCCCAGGATGGCCACGTGCAAGGCAAATGCCCTCACCGCTCTATGTCACTCCAGCTCCGTAGGGATTCTGATTGGAATCACACTGTGCCCACTAAGCAAGTCTAATTTGATGGAGATTATTAAAGTGTAGGGTGGAACCCTCCATTTCTTTGGGGCTCCCTTAGCCTCTGTATCAGTGATTTATGGGGGTGCACATATAGGTATTGCATACTTTGTTAAATCTGTCCTTAGTGGGGAGCACACGGAGTTGGGGGAACATGGGCCTGATCCAGTTCCATCCCTTGGGCTACACCCCCACCCCCAGATACACTGTCTGTGTATCAGAAGTCACTAACTGACTCACCAAGGGTCCTGATAGCAGAGTCGCCACCAGCTTGCTTGGTACTTGTGCTCAGTCCTGGGGATCAAACTCTGGCTCTCACGCTTGCAAGGCAGGTGCTTTTCACCACTATGCCACCCCTCAGACACCTGTACTTTCTTTCTCTCTTGCTTCTTGAATGATTAATAATCCCCGGGCAATGCTGGATCAGAAGGGACATCTAAATCAGAGTGGGCATCCGGACAGGTGCAGTTTCAGGGAGAATGTCGTTAATCTTTACCCTGAAACCTGCTGCTAGTCCTAGGCTTTCCATAAATCTTCCTTATCGAAAGAAATAATTCCCTTCTACTTCCAGTTTGCTGAGGTTGGCTTAGTCAGTTTCTGAACCAAGTCAGACACTCCTATGGCTTTTTCTCCTTTGTTCTGTCAGTATCAAAAAAATATATATGTGTTGCTTTTATTTTGGGGAGGGGCACATCTGACGGTTCTTGGGGCTGACTCCTGGCTCTGCACTCAGGGATCACTCCTGGCAGGGCTTGGGGGAATCAGAGGGGGTGCTGGGAATTGAACCCAGGCCAGCTGCGTGCAAGGCAAGCATTCTACCCGCTGTACTATCACTCCAGCCGCTTTGCTTCTCTCAAATGTAAAACAGATTTTGCATTCCGGGCATAGATGTCCTGGGTCAGTTTTAGACAGTGTTGGAATCAATTTGTCAACATTTAAAGGACCCTCGTTTCTCTGTTCATGTTTGGCCGCCTCCCTTCCTGGGGGAACCGCAGAGGACAGAGGCTTTACATCCTCAGCCTGGAAGGTTCCCCGGCATCCTCAGGCTGCTAGGCAGCCCGTGAGCCTCAGCCAGGAGCTGCCCTGGGGTCTGCTGTGTTTCCTGGGCCGGGGGCAGCCTCATGCACTTCAGAGCTGGGAGTTGGCCTTCACCAGAGTCAGTTCCCACCAGCGGATAGATGCTTTTAGAAGTAGGAGCCAGCGGTGTTGGGTGTGAGTGAGCACTGCTGGGGCCCAGACCCCCGACCTCTCTCCTGCTGAGACCCTGTCTCTGGAGCCTTCTCCCAGCCCCAACAGATGCACGCTCATAGACGTGAGAGATAATGCCCTATTCTGCAGCACATTCCTCCCTCCTGGCCTTTAAACATGTGGGGTGTTTTTTTTTTTGTATTATCTCTTTGTTTGGGTATTATAAGATTCATGACCTTGAACATTTAGTTAGGAGCTTCTTCCTCCTCCTTTAGTCTTTAAAAGGATCTGTACAAGATTGAGGTTGATTTTTATTTATCACACCCAGCGATGTACAGGGGTTACTCCTGGCTCATGCACTCAGGAATTACTCCTGGCGGTGCTCGGGGGACCATATGCGATGCTGCGAATTGAGCTTGGGTTGGCCGTGTGCAAGGCAAACGCCCTACCCGCTGTGCTATTGCTCCAGCCCTGATTGGGGTTGATTCTTGCTGTGCAGCCTTAGCAAGTGCTATTTCTGTGGACCAGAATGCTTCTCTGTTTTTGTTAAGTACTACTGGTTAAGGAATTGAAGAGATAGGACGGTGGGTGGGTGAGGTGCATTGAGCTGACCCTAGTTAGATCCCCGAGCCCCCATATGGCCCCCTGTGCCCCATCAGGAGTGATCCTTGAGCTCAGAGCCAGGAGTAAAGTCCTGAGTACAGCGAAGCATAGCCCCAAACCCAAAATCAATGGAATATCACGGAATATCACGGTCCTCCCGTTGTTCGTTGTTCATCTATTTGCTCCAGCGGTCCCAGTAACATCTCCATCGTGAGACTTGTTGTTACTGTGTTTGGCATATCGAGTACCTCACAGGTAGCTTGCCAGGCTCTGCCGTGCGGGTGAGATCCTCTTGGTAGCTTTCTGGGCTCTCCGAGAGGGGCGGACGAATCGAACTTGGGTCGGCCATAATGGCCGCTTGCAAGGTAAATGCCGTACCCGCTGTGCTATCGCTCCAAAATCAATGGATCAAAGAAAAATATTGCCGATTACTAAACCATGCCATATTCAAACTCATAAACAGTCTTTTATGATTCCTTAGGCATCAGTGGATTATAATTCTGCTGACCCGGGTGGAATCCATTTGATATATATATATATTTTTTGCTTTCTGAGTCACACCCAGCAATGCACAGGGTTACCCCTGGCAGTGCTCAGGGG
Source organism: Sorex fumeus (assembly GCF_029834395.1). Lineage (NCBI taxonomy): Eukaryota > Metazoa > Chordata > Mammalia > Eulipotyphla > Soricidae > Sorex > Sorex fumeus. Next base: position 10,992,845 of record NW_026606168.1, read on the forward strand.
ATCATATGGGATGCTGGGAATCGAACCCGGGTCGGCCACTTGCAAGGGTGATGCCCTACCCACTGTGCTATTGCCCTGGCCCTGGAACCCATTTGATCTTGGTTGGGCCCATTCATACACCTTGGGACAGGTGTGAGTGGGGCAGGTGGTCCTAATGATCTTGACTGGCGGCCTCTCAGGGTGATTTTTTTTTTGGGGGGGGGGCTGGCCTTGGCTCTCCCAGCTCTCTGGCAGCCTTGGAATAAAAGCAGGAGCGCAGGGGAAAGGTGGACCCCTGCAATGTTCTCAAGCTTCTGCCTGGCTCAGGTCTTCTACCAGCCCAAGCTAGTCTCCTGATCATGTCCATGTGTGAAGGAGGGGAAAGAGTCTGGCTCTGCTATGAAGACTCCAAGGTCAAGGGGCCATGGTGTGGTCACTCATAGGGGAAGGAGGAACACGGGCGCCTCTTCCTCTTTGCCTTTCCTCTTCTTCTTTCTATCTAGAACCTGCTCCCACACCCCTGTACCTTGACCCCCTTTGAGAAACCTTTATTCATCACACCGGAGGCAGTTTTTTCTCCCTCACAGTTCTTAGCACATCCCACAATTTGCGAGTTTGCTCCTCAGGCCCTGGGGTTGGGGAAGGGACTACATCTGCGTTCTCTCCATGTCCCTGGACGCTGCCCAGAAGTGGTACCTCGGAGAGGTGCATCAGTGCAAGACCCCTCCAGGCCAAGTTCATGCTGTGCCGGTGGGCAGTCCTAGGCCGCCTCTTGCAAAAGTGGGGCCTTAGGGTGAAACAGCTCCCCCGCTCAGCAGGGGCACCAGGGCAGCCTTTGCCACAGAATGAGCTTCCTAATGGCGGTCACAGTCTTGCGTGGGCATTCTGTCCCCCTGGGGGGCCCACAGTGCCCTTCTCTGTTCTCCTTGAAGTCACACTGTGTGACTTTGGGATGATTACAGTCCTTCGTGTGCACCAAGAATCAGCGTTTGTCTACTTGCTCTCACCACGGAGCAACTCGCTCCCTCCTTCAGCACATGACTGTCCCTGCTTCCCAACTCTCCCTAATCCCTTCCCTCCTGCCAGAGTTCACTGCATCATTGTCACAGATTCTACAACTTCATTGTGCAAGGAGAGCATCTTGTGATCATTATGTGAGGCTTAAAAAAAAAAAAACCCAAAACTCCTGCTCATGTTACTAAAAAAATAAATAAAACGAAGCAAAGCAAAAACAGGTGCAACAATTATCCGGAGAAAGATGGCAGTAAGCACTCCTTGGCCGATAGTCTGATTCTGTTCGTCTGTTTGCTTTCTCACTCTACGTGTGAGTGAAATCATATGGTGTTTTTGCTCCGTCTCTTTCCACTAGGCAAAATACTCCCTAGGTCCATCTGCCTTGGATACTCTGCCCCATCCCTCACCGTGAAGCTAGCCCGAGAAGAAGGTCAAAGGCCTGAAGCTGGCGGCAGCTGCCTGTTGGAAGGGGCCGCAGAGGACAGAGGCCATCTAGCCTTGGCCTGGACAGTCCCCTGACCGGGCCCCTGCTCCCTCAGGCAGCTCAACTGTGAGCAAGCATCCTTTGGGGTTAGGGAGACGGTTGGAGTGGTACAGCATCCAGTATGTGAGAACCCCAACAGTGCAAGCTTCTCTGCTGGGGGTGACCCCTATTAATAAAAGGACCCTTCCTGCTGGTAAGGCCTGACCCGTGTGAGTGCCAACCCCTAGCTTGGAGCTATGTGCCACTCCCAGCCCCGGGAGGCCCTGCAGACCTAGGAAGATCCGTGCTGAAGCTTGCAGGCTGCTGAGACCCTCCTTGCTTCCCAACAGCTGCCCCCCACCCTGCAGAAACTTGCCTTTGCTTCCTGATTCTGTGGCTGCCGGTCAGGAAGGAAGGGGCTTCTGCCTTCCCCTGGCAGCCCTGCGGTCCCTTCGCCTGGACTGGGGAGGGGCAGGGATGTGAAGGGCAGGACCGGAAGAGGACTAGGCTCTCCGAGTCAGAACTCTTGGTCCATGCCACGTGTCTTTCTCGGGGAGCGGCTTTACTTTTCTCCTTCTCCAGGGTTTTTCACCTGTCGGCTGGGACTGACTGGGAGGGACACCTAAAGCACTGGACTCAGACAGGGCTGTGCAGACGGAAATCGTCTGGTCCCACAGTGGTCTTGGAGTTATCAGAGATTCCCTAGCACATCCTGCTGCAGTGGGTGGGGTTGCAGGGTTATGGGTGGGACCTCAAAGCTTACGGGCAGGCCTTCGGGGGATGTGGGAGGGGATTCTGGGGATGTGGGCGGAGCTTCATGGACTGTGGGTGGAGCCTCATGGGCTGTGGGAAGGGCCTCAGGAATTGTGGGCGGGGCCTCCGGGATTGTGGGCAGAGCCTATGGGACGGTGGGCGGGGCCTCAGGGATTATGGGCGGGGCTCAGGGATTGTGGGCGGGGCTCAGGGATTGTGGAAGGGGCCTCAGGCAGCTGTTCCAGTGACCTTGAACTGCCCCCTTGCAAATTCCACAGACCCCTGTCTCCTGGGTCTGTGGCAGGGAGGCACAAGGCCATGGCTTTATACGGCAGGAAGATTCTCGTGACAACTCAAAAGTTTCACGTGTTGAGACAAAACACCGGCATGTTGTGAAATGCAGAGAATCTGGCATGCACCCTGAAGATAAGGCCCAAGGCTGAGGAAATTTCAAGGCTCACCCCCCTGCCTCCCGCCTCCACCCCTTGTGGCTCTGTCCCAGTCTCTCTCAGTTGAGGAACTTTGGGGAGAAGGTCCAGCACAGGGCAATGCCGAGGGTGGAGTTTCTGGTCAATCCCACTGGCCCCTGGTCTTTTCCTCTGTCATATGCCACCATTTAGAAACAGGGTTCGTGTCTAAGCTCTTTTTTGTCTTAGAAATGGCAGTTGTAAGTAACAGGATGTTGATATTGTCATCTCACATTATCTCCACCACCACCATCCCTGTACTTACTGTCAGTATCATCACCATTCTCATCACCATCACCTTCATCCCATCCTCATATAGGAGTTAGAACCGAATTCTGGGGCCAGAATCCTAGCACAGCTAGTAGGGCACTTGCCCTGCACGTGGCCAACCCGGGTTTGATCGCCAGCATCCCATGTAGTTCCCCGAGCACTACCTAGAGTGATTCTTGAGTGCAGAGCCAGGAGAAAACCCTGAGCATCACTGGGTGTGAATCTCCAAACCAAAAATGGGCTGGAGCGAAAGCACAGTGGGTAGGGCATTTGCCTTGCACGCAGCTGACCCGGTTCGATTCCCGGCATCCCTTATGGTCCCCTGAGCACCGTCAGGAGTAACTCCTGAGTGCATAAGCCAGGAGTAACCCCTGTGCAAAGCCGGGTGTGACCCAAAAAGAAAACAAGAACAAAAACAAAATAACCAAAAGCAACACTAAAAAGAACCTACTTTTCTAAAAAGGTCACACCTGGGAAATAAACCTATTTAAACCAAATTCTCACCTAGAAAGTCTAATGCTGGAGAGAATCAGAAGCTCAGGCCAGCCCCTTCCAGGTGTTGGCAGGCCCCCGGGCCCCGAGACTTTCCTGGAAGCCAGTTCTCAGGTCTGTATTTCTAATAACCTCCCAGGGGGAGTCATCACAGCTGGTCCATGGACCACCAGGGGGCCTGACCTGTCAGGACAGAGCTGGACAGCGCTGACCTCCATCCCTCCTCGTCCTTTCTCCTCTTAGTGGTTCTTGACAGGAGGGTCCCAGCCCAGGTGCAGCTTTCTGGAACTATCCATGGAGGGGCTCCTTCCTCCCCGTGTTTCTTCCCAAGCACCAGGATGGGGGGTGGGACATGAGTGCTGCTCTCACGGTTGGATCGCTTCCTCTTCCAGAGCCCAGGAGGCTGGGGGGCTCCACCGGCACCTGGAGCTGGGGCAGGCCCTTGACTTGGCTGCCTGTGGCTTTAAGCCTCTGGGTTTCGGAGCTATTTGGGGTTTCAGAATCAGCCTTATCCATTCAGGTGATCTCGTCCCAGATAAGACTCAGATATCCCCTCCCTTCCCCGGACCCCCAGCCAATGTGCTATCCCTAAGCCCCAGTGGCCCCCTTGACCGAGGCCCACCGAGTCTTGATGGAGGAAGGGCCGCCTCATTGCTCCACACAGGGGCGCTGGTCAGCCTCATCCACAGGGCCACTCGGTCATGGTCTCCGCCTGGACCCCTGAACCCAAGTCTCTCACCCATTCTGCTACCAAGTGGCTCTGCGGGGCCTCTGGGCTCAGGCTGGTGCCATACCCGGGCCCACACTGAGATGAGGCTTGGCAGCCAGGACACCAGGGGAGGGGGACGCAAAGTGAAGGCCAGGGATGGGGGCTTGGATCTTTCTGAGTACTTGAGTCCCTTTCTCCCCCAGGATGGCGTCACGGGTGCTTTCCTGCCTCAGGACCTTTGTACCTGTGCCCCCAGAGAGCTCTCGAATCTGCCTGCTCACCTGGTCATCTCTTCCTGGCCTGTCCACCCAGCCTGTCTCAGCCGGAAACCCCTGGTACAGGCCTCCTGCTGTCAGCAGGCAGAGCAAACGCCTGTTTGCCCGAATGACTTGAGCTGGAGGCAGGACTGTATTTGTCCAGAGACTGAGCTCTGGGGAAATGACAGTCTGTCCACACTCGTGTGACCCGGTCAAGGCCCAGGGAGCCGTGACAATGTGTGTGAACGTGTCTGTGAGGGGCGCCCTGGCAGCCTGGGAGTGGAGGGCGGGGATTAAGGGTTCCCGGTGCCCCAGGAGAGCAGAGAGGATTCGCAGCTCCCGGGCCAGGCGTCCGGGCAGTGACTTGATCCTCTGCGTCCTGGCAGTGACTTGATCCTCTGCTGCCCCCTGGTGTCCACGTGTGAGACCTCTGCCCAGGCGCTCTCGCGTTTCTGGAGGGAACTGCTTTGCCTTCTCTGTGCCCCGAAGCGGGAAGGCCACGTTGGTCCTTAATGGTGCTGATGATGGGCCAGGCGCTTTGCTGCCAGTGCCAGTAGCTTCACTGAAAACTTCCTTCATGAAACTTCCTTTCAATCTCAGAGGGGAAGGAAGAACAAATTAACACAGAGAGTATGGAGGTGTATGTAAATGTGTCTATGTATGTATGTATTTACGTGCATGTCTTTGTCCATCGTGCATTTGCACATGGATGTTCTTAGTATGGTACATATATGTAGCACTGTAGCACTGTCCTCCCATTGTTCATCGATTTGCTCGAGCGGACACCAGGTAACGTCTCCAAAGTGAGACTTGCTGTTACTGTTTTTGGCATATCGAATACATCACGGGGAGCGTGTATATTTGATATTTTGTATATATATATAATGTGTTTGCATGCTTTTATGTGTGTATATGTTTGCATGTGTGTCTGTGCATGTTTTCGTATGTGTTGTATTTGCATGTGTGTCTGTGCATGTTTTCGTATGTGTTGTATTTGCATGTGTGTGAGTATTTGTGGGTGTACATGTGCCTGTGTGTATGTGTCTGAATGTTTGCCTGTGTCTGTATGTGTCTGTGTCTGTTTGTGTGTGTAAATGTGTTTCTGTGTCTGTATGTGTGTATGTTTGTATGTGTGTCTGTTTCTGTGTCTGTGCATGTGAATGTGTGTCTGTGTCTCTATGTGTGTATATGTTTGTATGTGTCTGTCTGTCTGTGTGTCTGTGCATGTATATGGGTACATGTGTCTGTATGTGTGTATATTTGTATGTGTGTCTGTGTGTGTTTGTGCATGTGTATGTGTGTATGTGTCTGTATGTGTATATATGTTTGTATATGTGTACATATGTTGAGCTGGAGCGATAGCACAGTGGTAGGGCATTTGCCTTGTGCACAGCCAGCCCAGCTGAGCCAGGTTCGATTCCTCCGCCCCTCTCGGAGAGCCAGGCAAGCTACTGAGAGTATCTCGCCTGCACGGCAAAGCCTGGCAAGCTATCTGTGACATATTCGATATGCCAAACACAGTAACAAGAAGTCTCAAAATGGAGACATTACTGGGCCCGCTCAAGCAAATTGACGAACAACAGGAGGACAGTGTTTGGGCTGGAGCTATAGCACAGCGGGGTAGGGCATTTGCCTTGTACGCAGCCAACATGTCAACCTGAGTTTGATTCTTCTGCCCCTCTAGGAGAGCCTAGCAAACTACCGAGAGTATCTCACCTGCACGGCAGAGCCTGACAAGCTACCCAAGACGTATTCGATATGCCAAACACAGTAACAAGTCTCCCAATGTTACTGGGCCTGCTCGAGCAAGTCGATGAATAACGGGAGGACAGTGACAGTGATGTGTATATGTGTGTATGTGTGCCTGTGTGTGTTTGTGCGTGTATATGTGCGTATGGAAGTAGTGTCCATACTTCCATACGCACATATACTCCCAGAACGACCACCAACTGGGAATTCTTTGGTACTATTGCGGCAACATGGGAAGATGCCATTGTTGACAACATTGACGAGGAATACGATCGACTGGTTCAGCACCTCCATGAATGTGCGAGGAACGCCAAGAGAGAGATAGCCACAAAAAGTCGCCTATCTTCGAAAACTCTTGAGCTAATTCGCCAGCGTGGTTTGGCGCATGCCTCAGGCAACCGCAAGCTAACGTCCGAGCTTGCAAAGCAGTGCAGAGATGCGATCAAGGAAGACCTCAAAGAGAGAAGAGCAGAAGTACTGGTAGATGCGGCAGAAGCCGGGAAAAGTATTCGTAAGGCCCGCCTGTCCTTCGCCAACTATAAGACCAAGATGACTGCCCTCCGACGTCCTGATGGATCCATCACATCCTCCAGAACGGCAATGGAGAAGATTATCCATGACTTCTACTCAAATCTCTTCGATAGCCATGTCCACTTGCCGACATACCAAATTCCACAGGATGGGTATGTCGTTCCCAACGTTCTCCCTTCCGAAATCCGACACGCCATTTCGTCAGTAAAGAAGCAAACAGCACCCGGCCCAGACAAGGTCAGACCTGAACACCTGAAGAACCTGCCGTCAGTACTCATCAATACACTGGCTCGGCTCTTCACTCGCTACCTGTCTGAATGCAAGGTTCCATCTCAATGGAAAACCAGCAGGACCGTACTACTGTTCAAGAAGGGAGACATCCATGACATTGGCAACTATTGCCCGATCTGCCTATTGTCTGTCATCTACAAGTTGTTCACTCGAGTCATCCTGAATAGGATTGGCAGAACACTAGATGAAGGACAACCATGTGAGCAAGCAGGGTTCCACAAAGGATTCAGCACCATCGACCATATCCACACGATAACCAAACTCATTGAGGTTTCTCGGGAGTTCAAGATGCCGCTCTGCTTAATGTTACATTGATTTAAAGAAGGCCTTTGATTCTGTTGAGACGGAAGCGGTCATTGAAGCCCTAGCCAATCAGGGCATTCAAGCCCAATACATCAGGATCCTCCGTGAGCTGTATTGCGGATTCACTACCAGGATCTCACCATTCTACAAAGAAGTGATCGTTGATGTCAAGAGAGGGGTGCGGCAGGGTGATACCATTTCACCAAAACTCTTCAGTGCCACCCTCGAGAACATCATGCGACGACTGGAATGGGAAGGAATGGGAGTGAAGATAGATGGTCGGCAACTACACCACCTCCGCTTTGCTGATGACATTGTTTTAATAACACCAAACATCAGCCAAGCGGCACAAATGCTGGCCGACTTTGACCGTGAGTGTGGAAAGGTAGGACTACAGCTGAATCTTATGAAGACAATGTTTATGAGAAACAGCCTTGTTCCTGACGCCCCATTCGCTCTCAATGGAACGACCATCTCCGAATGCAACAGCTATGTGTACCTAGGTCGAGAGGTCAACATGAGAAATGACCTGGCACCCGAGCTGCGCAGGAGGAAGAGAGCGGCTTGGAACGCCTTCAAGAACGTCAAAGAAATAGCTAAGAGGACGAAGAACCTCCAGCTCCGGGCACATCTCTTTGATTCCACTGTTCTTCCTGCATTAACATATGCCTCAGAGACCTGGGCCCTACGCAAACAAGATGAGAACGCCATTCAGGTCTCCCAAAGAAGAATAGAAAGAGCTATGCTTGGAATATCACGTTTCACTCAAATGAGAGAACGAATCCGGAGTTCTGACATCCGTCGACGATCAAGGATCAGGGACGCTGTCTCATTTGCCAAGGTGTCGAAAATCAGATGGGCTGGTCACGTAATGAGATTTAAAGACGACCGTTGGACTAGAGCTGTTACTGATTGGATTCCACGGGATGTCAAGAGACCGCGTGGCCGCCCACCTACCAGATGGTCAGACTTCTTTGTCAAGGTCATGAACGATCGGTTTGAGGCCCTCCATGTTCCCGGAGCGAAGAGATGCCATTGGGCTACACTAGCACGCGACAGGGACAAATGGAGACGTTACTGGCGCCCGCTCGAGCAAATCGACGACTAACGGGAAGTTAAGTGATTAAGTGATGTGCGTATGTGTCTGTCTGTATGTGTCTCTGCCCAGGGCAAACGGCATGGCGGGCACCTGTGGCTGGATGTCCGCTGACTGGCCTCCCTGATGAGGGAGGAGGTGCCCCAGTCCCACCCCCATTTCCTCACTCTCTGTTCTGAGCAGGGTGCCAACGGCATGCTCTGTCTGTGTCACTTGTTTTTGGCCTCATGACACCCCACAGCCTGGTTGCACAGAGACTGGGCGGCTTGCCCAGTTCCTTACCTGCCATGGGTGGACATGGGGTGGGACATGGCGACCCCGGTGGCCTCTGTCAGTGCGGCTCCCTCTGGGCCGAGCTCCAGGCCCTCTCCCAGCCCAGTCAGGACGACACCAGAGCCCAACCTAGCCAGGCCTGGCCCCAGGCCATCCTGATAGCAGAGTCACTTCCCCATGACCTGGCACACTACGGGAGTGTTAGGGGCGTGCTGGGGGCCACTGTGACTCCCTGCCCCCACCCCCCCCAGGACGGAGCTTGGGGCTTGCCCTGGTCCACAGATTGCTTGTGGGCTGCAGGCCCATGGGGGAAGGACAAGGCTGGGAATGGGCTGTGGAGGAGTGTCTGGCTGAAAAGTGGAGGGGGGGGGGGGCGGATGTCCAGGGCCACGCCCCTAAAGAGGGAGAGCACTAGGGAAGAGGTGCAGGGTGGGGTGGGGTGAAGGGGGCTTCAGGGGTGCAGGGGCAGCAGAGGCCAAAGCCCAAGGGAGATTTGAGAGCAGCTGCCCAGCTGCTCCCTGCAAGGCCTCCATCCCTCCAGCCCCCACCCGGGAACGAACTTTCCTCTCCCAGGGTAACCCTTGCTGCAAGAGTGGGTGCGACTCAATACTGTCCACGGCTAGGTACCTGCGGCCGGGACGCAGGACAGAGTGAGGGTGCAGCAGGGAGCACCTCACGGCGCGGGGGGGGGGCGCTCCTAAGACAGGTGAGGACAGCGAAGCCCCCGGGGTTCGCTCTGTACAGACGGAGCAGCCTTCTGTGCTCTAATTCCTGCTGCGGCGTCCGCTCACGCATGTCCCGGTTCCGGGACACAGGAGCTCAGGCGCACACGCCCACCTGCTCGGTGCGCACCTGTGCACGCGCGCACGTTTGAGACGGGCATCCTCCCGCGCATCCTCCGGTGCACGGCGCACCCCAGTGTCCCCAGACCCCATGGCCCCAGACCTGGCCCAGGAGCGCGGACGCGGTGAGCCTCCTCTGCTGCCACCTTGTGGCCATGCCCCAGAAGGCAGCACGTGGGACGCGGAACTTTTCCTGGCTCCCTCTGCACCCAGCCGACCCTCCTGGCGTTTTTGGAAACTCAGCTTCCCGGGTGCCTGACCCACCCCAAGCACCTGCTTCCAACCCCTCAGGCGCTGTGGATAATCGGGAGCCCTGGAAAAGATCAGCCGAAGGGCTGGATCTTCCCACTACCCGCCACCCCTGTCAACCCCAGCTCCCCCACCCGCCCCTCTACGAGCCCCTTGGGGCTTGGGGACCTCAGGTCCTCCATGAATGGAGACCGGGAGAAGGAGGGAGGGAGGTGAGAGGAGCAGGTGGAGGTGGGCTGATGGGGTGAGGGGCTGCCCAGCTGCAGGAAGAGCAGAAGTGGGATTTTCCCCACACCCGGCGATGCTCAGGGGTTCCTCCTGGCTCTGCACTCAGGAATTACTCCTGGCGTTGCGTGGGGGGACCATATGGGATGACGGGGATTGAACCCGGGTCCATCACGTGCAAGGTAAATGCCCTACCCGCGGTACTATGGCTCCGGCCCAGTTTCCTCATGTTTTTTCCTAGAATGTCATATTTTTGTTAGAAAAAGTGCCCCCAAGGTGAAGGTTATGTCGTAAAGGATGTGCCAGGCCCCAGGGAAGGGAGTGTGGGGAGCTGAGGGGTCAAACCCGGCCTTTCTAGTGCTAAACTGTAGTAGTACTGAAACTTCTGGAGCAGAGCAGATCAACGCCAGGAGTGGAAGAAGGTCTCCGCCCGGTCTGTGTGCTAGAATCCCGTCTGCTTGCTGTTGGGACTGCAGCCCCATCCTGCATCCCGGTCTTGCTTTTCAGGCCCTTCCCTTTGTCCCTACTGAGACCAGCATCTAGGAAGGGGCAGGTCTGGGCTGGCCGCCCACGGGGGCAGCTCTAGGCCTGGATCTTGCTGGCTCAGGTCCTGGTTCCTGGACAGGGATTGCCTCTTCCGGCACGATTTCCTGAAGCCTCTTATGATCAAAGATCAGTTCTAACTGCCTGTACCTTTAAGTCTTTATTTGGGGCGGAGGCCACACCTGGCAGTGCTCAGAGCTAACTCTTGGCTCTGTGCTCAGGGGGTCACTCCTGGCACGGCGGGGTTGGGGACCAGAGGTGGTGTCGGGGAGGGAACCCGGTGGGTCATGTGCAAGGCAAACCCCTTACCCCTGTGCTATGTCTCTGGCCCCTTGGCCGTTCCTTCTGGCCCTCTTACCCCCAAGAGGGCGTCATGTCTCAATCCCCTCCACTATGGGTGGGTCTTACCACGTGCTTCCAGCTTCCTGGCCCCTCTTCCCAGCATTGCGACCCCCTCTTGGTGAAGTCTCCTGGTGTTTTCCTTTGATCTATCTATTTGGTGGGTTTGGTTCGTTTTGTCGGGCTCACATCTGGCCACCCCCTCAGGGCCACACCTGGTGTGGAGCGGGCGTGAGCGAGTGGTACGCGGGGTGCTGGGCTGGAAACTGGGGCCGGGCAAGTGTTCCTCTCTCCCCTTCCCGCTCCCTCCCACCCTCACCCGCAGCCCCCTCCCACCGGCCCTCCACCCTTCGTAGGCTCAGGTTGGTTTTTCCTTCCTCCTCTGTCTGCTGAGATCTCTGGGTCCTGGGTGGAACTAGGAGGGGTCCCCCAAGTCCCACAGCAGGAGGGAGAGGCCCCGCCTGACCCTGTCACGCGTCTGTCTCCTGTGCAGGCTCCCCGGGTTTGCAAACCCCGGATTTCTGCCTCTCCCTGGGGCACCTTCTCCTACTCCAACCCCAAGTTCTCAGCTTTCTGCCTCTGAGGGCGACATCTTCATTTCCTTGTGCTCTGCTTTAGCTTGGGGGTCGACAGGGAGGTGTCAGGGCCTGGTGGGTGCGGGTACCATGCTAGGAATTGGGGCCCCCGACCTGTCCTTCCTCAGATACATGCTACTTTGCACCAGAAACCTACGTGGGGGGGTGGTGTTTTGTTTTGGGGGCCTCACCTGGCAGTGCTCAGTCCTGGGTCTGTGCTCAGGGGCTTCTCCTGGTGGTGCTTAGTGCTCAGGGTTTAGTCCTGGATCTGTGCTCAGGGGTCGATCCTGTTGGTGCTCCGTGCTCAGTGCTCAGAGTTTAGCCCTGGCTCTGTGCTCAGGGGTTGATCCTGATGGTGCTCAGTGCTCAGTGCTCAGGGGCCGCTCCTGGTGGTGCTCAGTGCTCAGTACTCAGTGCTCAGTCCAGGCTCAGTGCTCAGGGGTTGCTCCTGGCAGTACTCAGTGCTCAGTGCTCAGGGTTCAGTCCTCGTTCTGTGTTCAGGGGCCAATCCTGGTGGTGCTCAGTGCTCAATGCTCAGGGGCCGCTCCTGGTGGGGCTCCGAGCTCAGTGCTCAGGGCTCAATCCTGGCTAAGTGCTCAGGGCCGCGTAGGGCCAGGGCTGGGCCCATGCGTCCTGCTGGCACAGTTGTGTTCAGCCCCTTGGGGATCTCTCCGACCCTGAAATGGTTTCTGCTTTTCCCCTTGTAAAATCCCAAACAGAATCACGCAGCTCCCTTCTTTGAGAGCCAAGTATCCCCTCTCCACAGCCCCATGCGCCCAGTTAGGCTCTGTCACGTGTCCCGCGGTTCCTGCCACCCCGATCCCCTCTCCACCCTTGTCCCCTGCACTGTCTGTGGCCCTGGGGCTTCCCGAGTGTTCCTGCGCCCACAACAGCTGCTCCCTCTCCTCTCCCACCTGCCCCAGGGTCCACTCCTCTCCCCAGTCCTGCCTCCTGCCTCCAGGCCCCTCGGGCTGGGGCTGTCCAAGCTGTCCCCTGGGGTCCAGGCCCCAGGCCACACGCACCCCTGCAGTCCATGACCTGACACTCCATCTGTTCTGGGGACTCTGGGCACAAAGAAGAAGAATAAGAAGTGCGCACACTCAGCCTGACGCCATCCCTGCTGCTGGGCAAAAGGGCTCACCACCCCCACCAGGGCAGTTCTAGAACATTCTGGCCTTGCTTGTGCCGCGTGACCTGTTGAATGTGACTGTGTCTTCAGGGGGAGCTATAGAGCAGGGGCAGAGGAGACCTTCTCCAGCCCAGCTCCTGTGCCCATCCCGGAGTGGGCAGGGGCCCCGGACACCTCCCCGGGCTGTAGAAAGGTTGACCTGACGCCCCTCCTCCTGGTACGCTTTAAAATAAAAGCCCAGAGGGCCGGGCCGTGTGGCTGTATATCAGAGGGGCTGGACTCTGGTGTCCCTGCTTCTGGCTGGGTCTGTGTGCCTTGTGTGTGCCAGGCCCTGGTTCGATTCCCAGCACTGCAGCAATAACATAAAGTAAAACCCCCCAGCCGGGGAGGCAGCACAGGCAGAAGAGCCCAAGACTAGAAGATCCGAGACCCCAAGTTGGTCCTGGCTCTGCATTACCCCTGAGCAGCACTGAGGGGGTGACCCCGAGGGTCCCCTGAGCCCTGCTGGGAGTGTCCTCTGAAAATAAAAAAGAATAAAATAAAGAGGGGGAGGAAAGAAAAAGCCCCACGTAGCCTAAACTGCTTTAGACATTTGAAAAGATCTAGGCCTCATCCATTTTTTTTTTCTAGACAGAAGCGCAATGCTCCTTGCCTCGTGGGAACAGAACATAAAAATAATCACTGGCCACACCAACAGGGGAGGGGGTGCGGGTGGGGGAGCCCTGGAGGAGGAGACGGGGGTGGGGGGGTTGCAAGCAGGCAGCACCACCAGCCCCTCCCTCACCCCCCACCTCTGCCGAGTTGTTGCTGAACTGGTTTAAAAAAAGCTATTCCCAAACAGACTCCCCCCCAGCCCCCCCACGGCCTCGGAGCTGGTGTGGGAGCCCCCAAATGTATGTATTTGTGGAGTCGTAAGTAGGTCAGATATTTCTGTCGCTAATTATTACTTGTGAAAAAATATGTCGTGAGCTTGCCGCAGGGAGAGTATCGGCAGAGCATTGATCTTTGGAACCTGGATGGCTCCGTGCGGGCCGGAATCCCGAGAACTGTCAGCACGGCCTGGACGGGGGCGTGTGGGGGTGTCCCACATCCGAAGCACTCCCCCTTACAAGGCCAGTGGCAAGAGACCCAGCCGGAAGCAGGGACACCAGAGTCCAGTCCCCCCTGACGCCCCGCCCTCTGCTCCCCCAGTCTTTCATTTCCTGACCAGTTTCTGATTTCTCCCTGGGCTGGATTTTGCAGAGGGTCCAACGGGAGCATCTGCAGGTCATTTTGGGGGGTGACCTAGGGCATCTCTTCTATCTTGGGGGATTTTCTTTTCTCTTCTGGAAGGGAGAGACGGCTGAGCTGGTGTCTGGCTTGAGTGATTGCTTGCATGGGATTTGCTTTCCCTGGAGGGGGACCCAGGTTGCCCCATTCCTGTGGTATAATGATGGTGTGTGTGAGCTCTGGTGTCTGTGTGGGGAGGGGGGGGGCGGGCAGTGGGACTAGCCTGTCCCACTGAGGCCCACTGAGCTCTCACAGACCTACCACTGGGAGGACCCCTCTGGAACAGGTTTCAGATGGGGAGAGGGATTCTCCGAGGTGGCTGGAGAGGAAGAACCAGCATCTCACACCCTCTTCTTTCCACCAGCTTGTCCTAACCCAGTTCCCCAAGCTGGGCTGGCATAGTGGTGGGGTGTGTGTGTGTGTGTGTGTGTGTGTGTGTGTGTGTGTGTGAGGGGGAGGTGGGCCAAGAGCACGCCCACCCTCTGCTCCCCCTTCCTGTGAAGAAGAGGGATGTCAGGGCAAGATGTGGCTCTAATTAGTTCTCTCCTACTGGCTGGGCTGGAGACGTGTCAGTGTTTTATGCAAAGTTATGCAGGAAATGCAAATAAGGAGCCAGTCTCCTCCGCTGGCCCCCAGCACCCTGCGGCCCAGCTGGTCTCTCATCCAGAAGGTTCCAGGGCATTTCCTGGAGGCCCAGCTGGTGGGGCGGTGACAGGTATAGCGTCCCCCAGGGTCCCACTGGCTAGCAGGTCCCCTCAAGTTATCTGCATTCAGAACAGAAATGCTTCTGCCAAGTAGGCAGTATGGACCCCCTCACCCCACTCCCGAACATCTGGGCAGGGACAAGAATGAATGAATTGAGCTGGTTTCCGTGACCTCGTGCCCTCCACCATTGAGCTCAGCAAGCTCTGGGGTCCCGGGGGGGGGGCCTTTTACCATTCACTCAAGTTTCTAGGAAGCCCCTACTACCTCTCTTCTCTTTATCTTTTCCTTTTTTTTTTGCTTTCAAATTTATTTATTTTTTAAATTTTTATTCGTGAGACAGCATGAGGTACAGTTGTAGACTTACAAATTTTTGTGCTTGGGATTCAATTATACAATGATCAAATACCCATCCCTCCACCAGTGCCCATTTCCCACCACCGCGGGGCCCAGTATCCCTCCCATCCCCCATCCCCCCTAATCCCACCCTGCCTCTGTGGCAGGGCATTCCCTTTTGTTCTCTCTCTTTTATTTTTCTTTTTGGGTCACACCCGGCGATGCACAGGGGTTACTCCTGGCTCTGCACTCAGGAATTACTCCTGGCGGTGCTCAGGGGACCATATGGGATGCTGGGAATCGAACCCTGGTTGGCCACGTGCAAGGCAAATGCCCTAACCGATGTGCTCTCGCTCCAGCCCTCTTTTGTTTTGGCGGGGAGGTGCCGAGTGGTGCTCAGGAATTACTTCTGGTGGGCTCGGGGTCCATATGGGATGCTGGGGATTGAACCCAGGTCTGCTGGGTGCAAGGCAAGCACCCTACCCGCTCAACTATGGCTCTAGCTCCCACTACTTCTCTCTTGGCCCAGGTCACTACTGCTGAGGCCCACGCCCTGATGCCCACACCCCATCCCCATAGCAGCACCCCCCCCCCCCACACACAGAGGCCTGTGTGCGGTCTCTTGGCCGCCTCCTAGCTTTGCACATGCCGTTCCCCAGTCCTGCCATGCCTTTCCCTCCTCTCCACCTGCCTCTTTCTCTACCTTCTAGACGAGCCCGTGCGCACTCCAGACCCGTCCCCGAGACCAGCCTCCCTCCCTCTTTGTCCTTACCTGGAGGTGGGACCCTGCCGTCTCCACCCTCACCCCACCATGGCCCATCCATGTTGCTGCAAATCATCGTGGAAAGAATGAACATGTCAAAGCAAATGCTTCCAGGGGCTGGAGCGATAGCACAGCGGGGAGGGCATTTGCCTGGCACGCGGCCAACCTGGGTTCGATTCCCAGCATCCCATAGGGGCTCCCTGAGCACCATCAGGAGGAATTCCTGAGTGCAGAGCCAGGAGTCACCCCTGAGCATCGCTGGGTGTGACCCAAAAAGCAATAAAATAAAATAAAACAAAGCCAATGCTTCCAATCTGACATTGGATTTCAGAATCGCACGGAGGACGCGGGTGTGGGAAAGAGGCCCCGCCCGCCTCCCCATCTCCAGCTTGTGACTTTAGACTAAAAATAGTTATAGGGACACCAGGCTCCTCTCAGTCCCTAATATGAATTTTAATTTTTAATAACTTGAGAAATCAGCGAACTGTACCTATGGGGAAACGAGGAGGCATCAACCACATAAATGAAAGGGAAGTATGTGTTCACATTATCTAACTATATTAAGTGTGAATAATAATTAATTATAGATTCCACACGCGGCCTGGCTAAGAGAATTCAATGTGAAGGAACTCGGTGTCATTTATCACCCCCTTCCCGTCCCCCGTGCTCCACCCCAGGCCATAACAGAAAAGGCAAGGGCCAAAGAATTTTCCATAATTTATGAGAATCATCGTCAGAGAGGAAAATAATAACTCTCCTTAGGAGCATGATAACTCGGAGACGGTGGCTCCCATGCTTTTGCTAAGACTGCGGTCATCGCCAGAACCTCTCTGTCCTCTCTCCTGCCCCCTTTCGCTCACTGTGGGGTATGGCCGGTGCACTGGCCAGACCTGAACTCAGCTCAGAGCCAGACTCATCTTTCCATGTGACTGTGTGGCCTTGGCAAAGTGCTTACCCTCTCTGTGCCCTCCTTTCCCTCGGTATAAAATGGGGGTGATACGGGGCCAGGGAGATTGGCTCAAAGGGCTGGAGTCACCCCCTCCTCTCCCCTCCCTGTCACCCCTCATGGTTCTTCAAGCACTGCCTGGAAAGACCCCCAAGGAATAAGCCAAGCCAAAAGTAGCTCCTGAGCACTGTTGGGTGTGACCCCCAAAGCAAACCAACCCAATAAAACGCTGATCATGGCTGGTGTGGGGGATGAGGGAGTGACCAGTGAGCGGGGCTGGGCATGGTGGGGGGCCTAGAGTGGTTGTCCCCCTTCAGACCCATGAGTCTCCCTCCGGCCGGGAGAATTTGCTGACTGGGGCGAGGATATGGGGGTGACGGTCTTTCCCCCAAGGGGTGGGGCAGCTTCTCTGAGAGTTGAGGGGAAGGCGGAGAAGGGGGCGGAATGTTCTGGCCTTCAGCTCCTGGGCGCCCGCAACTGCACCCCTTCCCGGGTCCCTTTCTGGGACCACGAGCCTGTGTGCTCAGGGGTCACAATTCCCCGAGGAGCCCCATGATGCGAACCGGGAGCCAGCCTAGGGGAGGGGGTGCA